>NC_044384.1:84320734-84632080 GCF_006542625.1 Nomascus leucogenys | reverse complement strand
CCACCTAGCAGGGGCTAATAAATGCTTTTCTTATTATTATTTTACTTTTTTTTTTTTTTTGAGACGAAGTCTCACTCTTTTCCCACAGGCTGGAGTACAATGGCACGATCTTGGCTCGCTGCAACCTCCACCTCCTGGGTTCAAGTGATTCTCCTGTCTCAGCTCTCCTGAGTAGCTGGGATTACAGGCGCACGCCACTGCACCTGGCTAATTTTTGTATTTTTAGTACAGACGGGGTTTCATCATGTTGGTCAGGCTGGTCTCGAACTCCTGACCTCAGGTGATCCACTCGCCTTGGCCTCCCAAAGTGCTGGTATTACAGGCGTGAGCCACTGCACCCAGCCTTTTTGGTTATTTTTAATAAATGCTTTTAAAATAAATAAATGTGTGCCCCTTTCCCTCAGTGAGCCTGTCGCGGGGCCTGGACTCACCTCGCGGATGGCGTTAGAGGACAGTGCTCCAGGCAGGTCCTGCTTGTTAGCAAAGATGAGGAGGGTTGCTCCGGCCAGGCGCTGGGGGAGAGAAGATAGAGGGATGGGGTGGGGACTCAGAGGACAGCCTGACCCCTCCTCTAATGGCCCAGAGCATCTGGGGTGAAGGATCGACCTGGAAGATCAAGGTGAGGCCCCGTGGTGGTGGGAGAGGCCCAGGAGTGAGTTTGTGGACATAGCCATCAAGGCTGGCCCACATGGGTGGAGCAGCCCTGGGCCAGGGTTCTGGTTCCAGCCAACCACCACCCAGGGGACACCACTGTACCCGTGCTCCAGCTTCCTCTTCCATAAACAGGGAGGGGTGTTGGATAAGATGATCCCTGAGCTCTCTGTGGTTCTAGACTGCTCCAATCTGATGACCAGACATGCACAGAGGATGTGACCTCTCCCTCTTCTGGGTTCACACAGCCCTTTAACCGTTCCACTCCCGACAGGCCTCACTGTCCACCTCTGATTCTAGTTGTTTCCACATATGTGTCTGTGATTGGGAGAGATGTGGGTGGACGGGTCTAACCCTTGGGCCTTGACCTGCCTTGACCAGCATCTGACGGCCCTGATCTGGTTTGACCTGCTCCACCCACATAGGAGATGTGTGCGGTGTGCCCAGGACAATCCCCACTCCGCCTGCAGAATCCCCCCTTTCACTCTTGCAAGTGTCCTCATTTTCAACTAAATACAATGTTGTAGCCTGAATCAAACATTGGAACACAAAAAGTATATGAGTGGAAAAACTGGTGAAATTCAAATAAAATCTGTAATTAAGATAATAGTAATTCACCAGTGTTGATTTATTAGTTTGGACAGGCCATGGTTAGGTAAGGTGGGGAAGCAAGGTAAAGGGTATATGGGGGACTTCTGACCTCTGTACTATCTTTGCAAGTGTCCTTTTTTTTTTTTTTTTTTGAGACGGAGTCTCACTCTGTTGCCCAGGCTGGAGTGCAGTGGCACAATCTTGGCTCACTGCAAGCTCTGCCCCCCAGGTTCACGCCATTCTCCTGCCTCAGCCTCCTGAGTAGCTGGGACTACAGGCGCCCGCCACCATGCCTGGCTAATTTTTTGTATTTTTAGTAGACACGGGGTTTCACTGTGTTAGCCAGGATGGTCTTGATCTCCTGACCTTGTGATCCGCCCGCCTCGGCCTCCCAAAGTGCTGGGATTACAGGCGTGAGCCACTGCGCACGGCCCCTTCCTTTTTTTTTTTTTTTTTTTTGAGACAGGGTCTCGCTCTGTTGCCCAGGAGGCTGGAGTGCAGTGGCACGATCACAGCTCACTGCAGCCTCGACCTCCTAGGCTCAACTGATCCTCCTGTCTGAGCCTCCAGAGTAGCTATGATTACAGGTGCGTGCCAGGAGCCCCGGCTGAGGTCACACAGCCAAGAGTCAGACTCTTGAGACAGGCTCCACGGCCTCTCGAAGCTTCATACTGGCCTTGGGTCATCCTCCCTAAAGCCCAGTGATGTGGGTGTCATCATCACCATTTCAAGGCACAGAAACCGATGCTCAGGGTAGTGACGTAGTAACACCACAGGGACGTTAACTCAATCTCAGTCCACAGCATGTGTCCTGCCTCAGGCACCATGGGCCTCCCATGGTGGGGGCCCAGTGAAGGAAGGGATCCTGCCTCTAGTTTCCCTCTGGGGCCATGGGCCCCTCTGGGCATCGGCTGAGAAGGCGGCCACACGTCCATACATGTACACAAAGGGTAGGAACTGCCCACCTCCTCCACCAGCAGGCTCTGGAGCTCCCGCTGGCAGTCCTGCATGCGCTGGCGGTCCGCGCTGTCCACTACCCAGATGAGGCCATCGGTGCTCTCAAAGTAGTTCCGCCAGTAGGACCGCAGGGACTTCTGGCCACCCACATCCCAGATGTTCAGCTTGAATCTGGGCAAGGAGCGGATGACAGGAGGGTCAGCTGGGCCCCTCTCCCACCTTCCCTGCCCTGCTCTGGGCTGGCCTACCCACAGGGCCCCTGCTCACCCTCGGTGCTCCAGGGTCTTAATGTTGAAGCCCAGCGTTGGGGAGATGGTGTCGATGTCCTCCCCATTGAACTTCTTCAGGATGGTTGTCTTTCCAGCATTGTCCAGGCCACTGGGGCACAGCAGGTTAAGGAGAAGTCCCTGTTCTCTGCCAGGTGGTGATATCGTCGCAGAGCCCCTTAGGGGACTCATTATTTCCCACCATGTATCAAACTGAGTTGAGCACATGCCTGACCATAATCGGCCCACAATTAATATGAAAGTATCAAATTATAAATATCATCTCTACTGACCAAAAGCTCCTTAATTTGTTGAACACCTACTATGTGCCAGACCCTCTTCTGGGTGCTAGAGGACAAAGCCCTGCCCTTAGGAAGCTTACACTCTGGTGGGAAGACAGTCAATAAAGTACAAACAAATGAGAAAAGAAGGCCTTGCCAGATCCTGGCTAGCACCATCAATACAACAGAGAGGCTTTCCAAGAGGGCCATCAGAGGAGGCTCTTTCAGCTCGGGTGCTGGGGAAGGCTTCTCTGAGGTGTCTGGAGCTGAGACCCAAAATACAAGGAGCAAGCTTTTTGAAGAACTAAGGTAAGAACAAATATCTGGAGGCAGCCACCCTCATTTGTTTCTGGAATATTCCAGACCTGCTACTGCACAGTGCAAATTAATGGGTGTGCTTACCTGTGGAGGGAACCACCCTCCTCTATCCTCCCAACACTGAAGCTCAGTTGAGCATGGTGGGGTGGGCAGGTCCTGGACTCGACCACCTTTCCCTGCTCATCGGAGCTGGGGCGAATGACCCAGGCCCAGGAAAGGGGTGAAGAGGGCACTTCCCCTGAGGCCCAGCCTTAGCCCCTGGAACCTGGCCGCTGATGACCCCCTGCCCCCAAGCCATCATCCATGTTTCCTTCCCCTCTCAATCATCCCCACTGGCTGATGAGCGTGCCATTCTTTCTCCCACCTTAAAAAGAGCAAATAGGCCAGGCGCGGTGGCTCACACCTGTAATCCCAGCACTTTGGGAGGCCGAGGTGGGTGGATCACCTGAGGTCAGGAGTTCGAGACCAGCCTGACCAACAAGGTGAAACCTCATCTCTACTAAAACTACAAAAATTAGCCAGGTGTGGTGGCAGGCGCCTATAGTCCCAGCTACTCGGGAGGCTGAGACAGGAGAATTGCTTGAACCCGGGAGGCAGAGGTTGCAATGAGCCGAGATCACACCACTGTACTCCAGCCTGGGCGACTCAGCGAGACCCCGTCTCATTAAAAAAAAAAAAAAAAAAAAAAAAGAACAAACAAAGCCCTTGATCTCTCTGCCCCATCTAGTTATTCATTTGTATCTTTCCTTTTACAGGAAATCTCAAAATAGTTGTTTGTGCTCACCCCCATTTCTGCCTTCTTGCACTTTCAAGTACACACTCCCATCAGGCTTTTGCTGCTGCTGTGGCCAGAACTGCTCTTACCAAGGTCGGTCCCCAAAGACCTCCCTGTGGCCCTCTAGTGCTGGGACAGTGCTCAGTCATCTTCTGTTCCCCACTCAGCACCTGATGGAGTGGCTCACCCTCCTCCCCAGCACATGTGCTGCCCTTGCACTGGGACACACCTTCACCTGGTTCTCCTCCTCACCTGACTTCATCCTGGTACAACCGGGTTCTCTTATCTCTGGCCACGCTCATCCCTGGGTGACCTCATTCAGGATCACAGCTTCAAATACCATCTCTATCCTGATAACACCCAAATGTGTACCTCCCACACACTGGACCTCAGTGCCTGCATCCAGCTGCCTACCTGACACTTCGGGCTGTCTCAGAGGCATGTCAATGGGACACACAGGCACACACAGGGTTCTCATCTCCACCCTGAACCTGCTCCTCCCCCAGTCCTCTCCATCTCAGCAAATGGCTCCTCACCCTTCTAATTGCTCAGGCCAGAAACTTCCATGACCTCACTACTTCCATCCTGGTCCAAGCCACCATCCTATCTCGCCTGCATCACTGCAGTGGCCTAACTGGTCTCCAATTCCTTCTCTCCACTGCACTTCTCACTGAAAGGGAAAACTAAAAACCAAAAGGCCCTAGGTGAGGTGGTTCCCAGTCAATGCTCCTCCCCACTCCAGCCATACTGCCTTCCTCGCCAGTCCTCTGAACACGCCAGTTAGTCCTCCCAGGGCCTCTGACTTGCTGTTCCCATTGCTTTAAAGTTTCCCCCCCAATTGCTGTATGATTCAACCCTCACCTCCCTCATGTACTCAATTGTCACTTTTTTTTTTTTTTTGAGACAGAGTTTCACTCGTCACCCAGGCTGGAGTGCAATGGCACGATCTCAGCTCACTGCAATCTCCGCCTCCCAGGTTCTAGCAATTCTCTTGCCTCAGCCTCCCGGATAGCTGGGATTAAAGGTGTCCACCACCACAAACAGCTAATTTTTGTATTTTCAGTAGAGACGGGATTTTACCATGTTGGCCAGGCTGGTCTCAAACTCCTGACTTCAGGTGATCCATCCGCCTCAGCCTTTCAAAGTGCTGGGATTACAGGCATGAGCCGCTGCGCCCTGCCATCATACAGTGGCCTTCTTTGACCACCCTAAATTGCATTATTCTCCATACATATATATGTAGTGGGAGTTCATCCTGGAGCAGTATAAGGCCCTGTTCCCCAGAAGCATGGTCCAAAGCATGACCCATATATATATAGATGTATGGAGAATATATATATGTATAAATAGAGACGGGGTCTCACTATGTTGTCCAGGCTGGTCTCAAACACCTGGGCTCAAGCGAGCCTCCCACCTCAGCCTCCCAAAGTGCTAGGCTTACACGTGTGTGCCACTGCACCCAGCCTCTATTACATATTTTACTTACTTCCTGTGCTACCATCTTTCTACTCCCCCGCATTACAGAATTTCCATGAAGGTAAGATTTTTTTGTTTTATTACCCTGGCCCCTAGGACAGTGTCTAGCACATATTAGGCACTCAATATTTATCAAATGAGTGAACTGTATGCTTTTCTCAGAGCTCTTTAAAACAGACATGGGGCCGGGCACGGTGGCTCACGCCTGTAATCCCAACACTTTGGGAGGCCAAGGCCGGTGGATCACTTGAGGTCAGGAATTCGAGACCAGCCTGACCAACAGGTGAAACCCCGTCTCTACTAAAAATATAAAAAAAAAATGGCCGGGTGTGGTGGCGGGCACCTGTAATCCCAGCTACTTGGAAGGCTGAGGCAGGGGAATAGCTTGAACCTGGGAGGCGGAGGTTGCAGTGAGCTGAGATTGCGCCACTGCACTCCAGCCTGGGCAACAAGAACGAAACTCCGTCTCAAATAAAATAAAATAAAATAAAACAGACATGGGCTGGACTCCGTGGCTCATGCCTATATTCCCAGAGTTTTGGGAGGCTGAGGCAGGAGGACCAATGGAGCCTAGAAGCTGGAGGCTGCAGTGAGCCTTGATTGCGCCACTGCACTCCAGCCAGGGCAACAGAGCAAGACCCTGTCTCAAAAAATAAAAGTCATGATGTGATTATTAAGTTATATGTGCACGTAAGCGTCTTATCTCCCCTGCCATTCCCCCGCGGGGCCTAGCACAGAGCAGGGGGAACAGGTGCGGGCGCCTAACTGGACTCAGCGCACAGGGCGCACGGGGCACTCGGGCCCACACACACCTCCTCAGTCGCAGGGACAACCACGGGCCGCGTACCACCAAAGAGACGGACTGTTGGATCCACGCTCGAAAGGATCCGCGGAGCCCACATCCGCCACCCGCCACCCGCCACCCCGCACGCCCCCGGGATTCGGAGCTCGAGGGCGGGGCCGGGGCCTGGAACCCTCGGGCCCGGGGGAGGAGATCAGGGCCGGGAGGGCAGCGGCCCCACGCTTGGGCCAGGCCGCCGGGTGGTGGCGTCCGAGTCATCTCCGGGACCCATCACCCCTGACACTCGGGCCGCCCGACCCCGCCAGTGCGCCTGCAGGCCCGCTTCTGCGGCCCTCGGAGCTGGCCCCTGCCCCAGGCCAGGGGTGCGGCTCCTCCCAGCCAGCCGGGGCGATTGGTGGGGCCCGCGTGGTGACGCCAGGGGCAGTTGGGACGCCCCGGCCGCCGTGTTCCGCTCCCGACAGGGGGCGCCCGGCACCGCCCGCCCGGCGGGGCCCCGCTACCCCTGTGGCTCCGGCGTCCGGGAGGATACAGCATGAGCAGTCGCAGCTCCCGCTCTTTCTGCTTCATCTTCTTCAGAATGGTCAGGAGCCCCATGGTCCGTGGAGCCCCCTCCCGGCCGCCGTTTCTTCCCAGTCCCGGGACCCCGCTCCCGGTTCCTATTGGCTATCACGCTCGCCGACGGCACAGCCGATTGGCCGGACGCTCGTTTGGTCCCGCCCTCACCACACGTGACCGCGAGGTCGCCCGCGCCGCTACTGCGAGGGTCCCTCTAGCGGCGCAGGGGGTTTCTGTGCTGCCGCCCGCCCTGACGCTGCGCCTCCCAAGGGCTGAGGCTGGGGGAGCAAGGGCGACTCCCTCACCCTTTCCCCTGCCGGACCGGGGCTCTCGGCTGGAGCGGAAACCTTGAAGTTCCTGAGTTGCATCTTGCTGCGTCTGACCTGAGAGTCAGAACCCAGGGCCGCCAGGTACGGACGAACTCATCCTGGGGCCAGTGTAGGCCCCTGTTCCCAGCAACACGGTCCAAATCCTGCTAATCTGGGCCCTCGGCATCGTCCTCTGACAGAGCAGAAAGTTGGGCCTCCCCCTACCCAGCTCCGGCGGCTCTCAATTCAGGGCGGCGGTGCCCCCTGGAGGCCGTTCGGAAACATGCGGGGCGTCCCTGGGTTCCAATGACGGAATTGTAGTCCCGCCCCAAAGGCTGCCCCCACCCAGAGGCCCAGCGTTTCCCTGTTGAGAAGCACAGTTCCTACTTTTGCGGATGGAAAAACTGAGGCCCAGATGGTGCTTAGCACGGTGGCTGGCATGTAGTAGGTGCTCAATAAATATTTGTTGTTGAATGAATGGCTTTGTCCAAGAGTTTCATTCTTTACCTTAGCGCTCGAGAAGTCCAGAAGAAGTGAGGAAATAGGTCAAGGACCAAGACCTTTTGTAAACTCAGGAGAGAGCCTTATTGTCTTAATTCAGGCCCCAGCCGGCTGCAGAGTAAGTATGAATAGATAGCACGGAAGAGCCTCTTTCATGCTTGGGAAAGAGCTGCCAGCACCAGCTGAAGACAATGGCTAACTCCTGTGTAACTGTTTGCAACGCACTCCACGTGTTCAGCTTCATCCTCCCTGCAACCCTGAGAGGTTTTTATTCTTTTCGTAGCTATGATAATGGAATCTCGAGTGTTTCAGGAGCATGAGTGCGATTCAAACTCAGGTCTAGTAAATGGTAAAGCACAATGTCTTCATGCCTCCATGAAGTTTGCCTAGAGAGAGGTCTGGAAGAAGCTGGAGCTTCCCATCTTGCAGAAAGGGGCTTGTGGTCAGAGGAGGGCTGAACAGATAGGCTGCCTGAGTGGGACCCTTCGGTCAGCACCATTTACCCTCCATCAGACACACACAAAGGAAGAAAGTGAGCATAGCGCCTACCCAGAGGCTTTGAAACACAGCTAAGATCAAAATGGGAAATGCTGGCCGGGCGCCATGGCTCACGCCTGTAATCTCAGCACTTTGGGAGGCCGAGGCGGGTGGATCACGAGGTCAGGAGTTCAAGACCAGCCTGGCCAACATGGTGAAACCCCGTCTCTACTAAGAATACAAAAAATTAGCTGGGCGTGGTGGCAGCACCTGTAATCCCAGCTACTCGGGAGGCTGAGGCAGAGAATTGCTTGAACCGAGGAGGCGGAGGTTGCAGTGAGCTGAGATTGTGCCACTGCACTCCAGCCTGGGCGACAGAGTAAGATTCCGTCTCAAAAAAAAAAAAAAAAAAGAAATGTCTACAGGTAGGAGCCTGCCATCCTGCTTCTAGGAGCCTGCACCACAGACATTCTGGCACTGCACAGGAACATTTATGACAACGAAGTTCACTGTGGCATGCTTTGGAACAGCGAGAAATTGGAAAAAACCTAAGTGCCTCCAGTGAGGGCAGGCTACCTGAGCCGGGGTAGGTGCATGTGGATTCATGAAGCCCTTAAAACAGTGAAGTGGGCCAGGCGCAGTGGCTCATGTCTAATCCCAGCACTTTGGAAGGCAGAGGTGAGTGGATTGCTTGAGCCCAGGAGTTCAAGACCAGCCTGGCCAACTTAGGGAGACTCCCATCTCTACAAAAAATACAAAAATTAGCCAGACGGGCTCACTTGAACCCAGGAGGCGAAGGTTGCAATGAGCTGATATTGTGCCACTGCACTCCAGCCTGGGCAAAAGAGTCTGTCTCAAAAAAAAAAAAAAAAATTAGATGTGATGGTGCACTGTGGTGGTGCACATCTGTAGTCCCAGCTACCTAGGAGGCTGAGGTGGGAGCCCAGGAGGACGAGGCTTCAGTGAGCCGTGATCATGCCACTGCACTGTAGCTTTCATGACAGAGTTAGACCCTGTCTCAAAGAAACAGAAAACAGTGAGGTGGAGCTTAAGATACCAGTGTGGAAAGATGTCTGCGCCATATTAAATGAAAAACAAAAACAAATACAAATTCAATCCTGTTTTAGTTTTAAAAATAACATTAACTGGAAATATGCCCACTTAGCAATATTTTTTAATCTATGAGATGCATTCCATTAAGGAAGTGGATTGTAAAATTAGTGTCACAAATAGGTTGAACCATATGAAATTGCCCATATTTGACAGTTTTGACTACACAGATGTATTTCAAATGGTTCAGCCTAGTAGCATTAACAAAAATGAAATAGAATGAACAGAACTGAAAACATTACTACCTTTACCCATGTAGTAAAGGTAAGTAGTGTTTGGTGAAACATTTATTTTAGATATTTATACAGATATGTGTACTTCTTACTGTGAATCACAGTCACAAAAGTTTGAAAATCAGTGCAATGCAGCTGTTAACTGAGGAGTAAGTTTGGGAGAACATAAAATTATTGCCTTGGGCGTTTCTATATTTTCTTTTTTTCTTTGAGACAGAGTCTGGCTCTGTCACCCAGGCTGGAGTGCAGTGGCACAATCCCGGCTCACTGCAACCTCTGCCTCCCGGGTTCAAGCGATTCTCCTGCCTCAGCCTCCTGAGTAGCTGGGATTACAGGCATGAGCCACCATGCCCAGCTAATTTTTATATTTTCAGTAAAGACAGGGTTTCCCCATGTTGGCCAGGCTGGTCACGAACTCCTAGCCTCAAGATACTTGCCTTCCTCAGCCTCCCAAAGGGCTGGGATTACAGGTGTGAGCCACCGCACCCAGCCTTGGATTGTTTTATTTCCTACCAGTAGCATTGAAAGAACTTGTTCAAATGTCTGGCTTAAAGTCTTGCCTGTCCATGCTGTTGTTCCCAGGGGCCACATAGTAGAATTTCAGTGAATAGAAATTAAAAAAAAAAAAAAATCCAAGCTCTGTGAAAAAGGGGGAGTTCAGGAAGTAAACTATGTTTAATTTTTTTTTGAGACAGAGTCTCGCTCTGTTGCCCAGGCTGGAGTGCAGTGGTGCGATCTCGGCTCACTGCAATCTCCGCCTCCTGGGTTTACACCATTCTCCTGCCTCAGCCTCCCAAGTAGCTGGGACTAAAGGCGCCTGCCACTACGCCTGGCTAATTTTTTGTATTTTTAGTAGAGACGGGATTTCACCGTGTTAGCCAGGATGGTCTCGATCTCCTGACTTCGTGATCCGCCCGCCTCGGCCTCCCAAAGTGCTGGGGTTACAGGCGTGAGCCACCGTGCCCGGCCAACTATGTTTAACTTTTTAAACATATTTTAGAGACAGGATCTCACTCCGTCACCCAGGCTGGAGTGCAGTGGCACAATCATGACTCACTGCAGCCTCAAGGAGTCCTCCCATGTCAGTCTCCTGAGTAGCTGGGACTACAGGTGCATGCCATCAAGCCTGGCTAATTTTTTAAATTTTTTTGTAGAGACGAGGGTCTCGCTGTTTTACCCGGGCTGGTCTTGAACTCCTGTGCTTAGGTGATCCTCTCACCTCAGCCTTCCAAAGTGCTGGGATTACAAGCATGAGCCACCCCACTTGGCCTGTGTTTAACTTTTGAAGAACTGACTAGCTAGAAATTGGGTGGAGAGGCGTTTAAAGACAAGTAAGGGGCCTCATTACAAGCTGTGTTTTCATTTGCCTCATGGAAAGGAGGAAGAGAGCTCTTTTTTTTTTTTTTCTTTTTCTTTGAGACGAAGTTTTGCTCTTGTTGCCCAGGTTGGAGTGCAATGGCGAAATCTCAGCTCACTGCAACCTCCATCTCCCAGGTTCAAGCGATTCTCCTGCCTCAGCCTCCCAAGTAACTGGGATTACAGGCATGCACCATCACACCTGGCTAATTGTGTATTTTTAGTAGAGACGGGGTTTCACCATGTTGGTCAGGCTGGTCTCAAACTCCTGACCTCAAGTCACCCACCTCAGCCTCCCAAAGTGCTGGGATTACAGGCATGAGCCAATGCACCTGGCTTTTTTTCTTTCTTTTTTTTTTTTATTAATTTTTTTTGCACACGAAACAATAAACATTTTCTAAAAATACATACAAACAAAAAGATGCGTATCAAACATATTAGGAAGGTTGCACATGGGAAGACCGGGAATAGAAATGGGGGGTAGGAATTAAAGAAAATAAATGAGAGAGGGACTTTGTATGGATCAATGATAATAACTCAATCCTCTATTTGACAAAGAAGAGGGAGAAGGAAGAGGAAGAAAAAGAAAGTGGGATAAAGGATCAGAAAGGGAGGAAAATAGAAAAAATTAGAGTATGACTCCAGAGTAGACCTGTTTTTTTGTTGCTGGGTTGGTTGGTTGGTTTGTCTGTTATATTTTTCATATGTTTCGCCATGTTGGTCAGGCTGGTCTCGAACTCCTAGCCTCAAGTGATCAACCCTCCTCGACCTCCTAGAGTGCCGGGACTACAGGCGTGAGCCACCACATCCAGCCCCCACATTGCGTCTGGCCTCCGTGGTAGACCTCCCAGACGGGGTGGCTGGGCAGAGGTGCTCCCCACTTCCCAGACAGGGTGGCGGGGCAGAGGCGATCCTCACTTCCCAGACGGGGCAGCCGGGCAGAGGTGCTCCTCACTTCCCAGACTGGGCGGCGGGGCAGAGGCGCTCCCCACGTCCCAGACGGGGCGGCCGGGCAGAGGCGCTCCTCACATCCCAGACGATGGGTGGCCGGGCAGAGGTGCTCCTCATTTCCCAGATGGGGCGGCTGGGCAGAGACGCTCCTCACTTCTTCCCAGACGGGACGGCCGGGCAGAGGCGCTCCTCACTTCTTCCCAGATGGAGCGGCCGGGCAGAGGCGCTCCTCACCTCCCAGACGGGGCGGCCGGGCAGAGGCTGCAATCCCAGCACCCTGGGAGGCCAAGGCAGGCGGCTGGGAGGCGGAGGCTGCAGCGAGCCAAGACCGCGCCACCGCACTCCAGCCCGGGGAACACGGAGCACCGAGTGAGCGAGACTCCGTCTGCAGTCCCAGCACCTCGGGAGGCTGAGGCGGGCAGACCACTCGAGGTCAGGAGCTGGAGAGCAGCGTGGCCAACATGGCGAAACCGCGCCTCCAGCCCTTTTTTTTTCTTTCAAGCAGAGGAACAGAAGAGAGCTCTTAAATAAAATCTTTGGGAAATACCTTTGGAAGAAAACTAGGAAAGAAGATGTATAGAGCTGTAGTTATATATAACTGTGAATATGAATATATATATATATATATTTTTTTTCCACAGGAAAGAATCGTGAAATTAAAATACCCAAATCGTGACATCTGTGAAACCTGCTTTTGAAGGGGAAACTTCTTAGGGCTAAGTGGCTTGTAACTTGAGGATAGAGATCTAGAGCCTTTTAACAAGGCATGTTTACCCAACGTCTAGAAAGAAAAATTTGGCATTATTATTATTATTTTTAAGACAAGGTCTCACATTATTATTATTATTATTTTTTTTTTTTTTTTTTCCGAGACGGAGTCTCGCTCTGTTGCCCAGGCTGGAGTGCAGTGGCGCAATCTCGGCTCACTGCAAGCTCCGCCTCCCGGGTTCACGCCATTCTCCTGCCTCAGCCTCTCCGAGTAGCTGGGACTACAGGCGCCCGCCACCACGCCCGGCTAATTTTTTGTATTTTTAGTAGAGACAGGGTTTCACCGTGGTCTCGATCTCCTGACCTCGTGATCCGCCCGCCTCGGCCTCCCAAAGTGCTGGGATTACAAGCGTGAGCCACCGCGCCCGGCTATTATTATTATTATTGAGACAGGGTCTCACTCTGTCATCCAGGCTGAAGTGCAGTGGCACAATCATGGCTCACTGCAACCTTGATTTCCCTGGACTCAGGTGATCCTCCCATCTCAGCCACCTGAGTAGCTGGGACTAAAGTTCTGTGCCACCACATGCAGCTAATTTTTGTATTTTTTGTAGAGAATGAGTTTTGCCATGTTGCCCAGACTGATCTCGAACTCTGGGCCCCAAGCGATCCTCTCATCATGACCTCCCAAAGTGCTGGGATTACAGGCGTGACCCGCTGTGCCGGGCCTGAAAATTTGGCATTGTAGTTTTAATTTTAAAAAGTAAATAATTTTAATCAGCCATTATATTTCATGTATTACCTTTATAATAATAAGAAAAGTAACAAAACTCTATATTCTGGAACTAGAAGAAAAAAAGGCTGGGGGAGAAGACTCTGCTTAAATTAGAATTGCTGACCATTAAGCATTAGCAAGGAGTATACCCAAGTATTTTATTTATTTATTTATTTATTTGTTTATATATCTAAATATTTAAGTTTGCTCTAGACACACAGTTTCTGTTTCTTTTTTCTTTCTTTTTTTTTTTTTTTTTGAGACAGGGTCTCGTTCTGTCATCCAGGCTGAAGTGCAGTAGCATGATCACAGCTCACTGCAGCCTTGTCCTCCCAGGCTCACATGATCCTCCCACTTCAGCATCCCAAGTAGCTGGGATCACAGGCACATGCCACCATGCCCAGCTATTTTTTTTATTTTTAAATTTTTTTTCTTAAATAATGATGAGGCTGGGCACGGTGGCTCACGCCTGTAATCCCAGTACTTTGGGAGGCCGAGCTGGGTGGATCACTTGAGGCCAAGAGTTTGAGACCAGCCTGGCCAACATGGCAAAACCTCATCTCTACTAAAAATACAAAAAATTGGCCAGGTGTGGTCACGCGCACTTGTGGTCCCAGCTACTTGGGAGGCTGAGGCACGAGAATCACTTGAACCCTGGGGGTGGTGGGCGGCAGCGGAGGTTGCAGTGAGCCAAGATTGCACCACTGCACTCCAGCCTGTATGAGACAGAATGAGACTGTCTCAAAAGAAAATTAAAAAAAAAAAAAAAAAAGAAGGAGCAAGTTATGATTGTGTTCATGTGTGAGAAGCAGCACTTATGTCTGGTGTAAATTGCTCCAGATTTCTTATGCTTATAAAGGAGTCTGACGAAGAGGTGGGAAATTGGGTTCTCTGGATTCTTAGTTTTCCCTGTTTAACCCTTCACTGTCATTTGTTGCCCTCTGTGGACTTGCCTTATTTTTCTGCAGTGTTGCAGCAAGTGAAGTATTCTCCATGCAGCTGCTCATGAAACTTTCACCGGGAGGCGGCAGATATCTGTGTTAGAGGAGTCTCTTTCCCTTATAGATGATCTAAATTAAATTACTACCAAGTCTAGAGTGCACGAGCTTCAGACATGAGGCCCAAACGATGTCACTGGGAGTCAGACTCTTACTCTATCTGCTGTCCTCCGGGCTGGCTACATTCTCAGGCAGAACCTGCTCATGGGAGTAGGACGGCCACCAGAAACACCAGCTTAGTATCACCCCAGGGGGGCACATCCCCAGCCCCTGCCACTTTCCCTGTAACTCCAACAAAACTCCCAGGCCTGTCCTTCCTTGGTCTGGCTTGGGTCATGTGCCTATTCCTGACATCAACCACTGTGAACAGGTGAGATTGGCAAGGCCAGGGCCCCAGGCCCATGCTGGAGCACACGGTTGGGGTCACCTTGTTGCCCAGGCTAACCTCAAAATCCTAGGCTCAAGTGATCTCCCCACCTTGGCCTCCCAAAGCGTTGGGATTACAGGTGTGAGCCACCATGTCCAGCCTATTTAATTCTTTTAAACTACATTGTTTATATTAGATTGTTTATAATAAAGTCACAGTTTTAATGAGAAGACAGAAAACCTGTTTTCCCTCTCTGATAAGACAATCTAGGATGCCAGTCTTATTTTTTGGACCACATGCCTGTGACAGAGGCACCAATCAGCACGTGCTGGCAGCTTACCCAAGTGTAGGTTTTGTCCTACTAATTAATAAGCAAAGAACTAGAAGCACAGAGATGGCAACTGCATACAGACCACAGTTCTGCCTTCCCACTGCTAATCTTCCTGTAGATTTTGTTTTGTTTTGTTTTGTTTTGTTTTAGACAGTCTCGCTCTGTCACCCAGGCTGGAGTGCAGTGGTGCAATCTTGGCTCACTGCAACCTCGGCTCACTGCAACCTCCACCTACCGGGTTCAAGTGATTCTTCTGCCTCAGCCTCCCGAGTAGCTGGGATTACAGGCATGCACCACCACCCCTGGCTAATTTTTGTATTTTTAGAAGAGATAGGGTTTCACCATGTTGGCCAGGCTGGTCTTGAACTCCTGGGTTCAAGTGATCCACCCACCTCGGTCTCCCAAAGTGCTAGGATTACAGGCGTAAGCTGCTGTGCTCAGCCTCTGTAGGTTTTACATATCCAAAGGCAGCAAGGTCCCCAGTGCTGGTCAATGATGATTCGGTGGGTGTGTACATCCTGCATGCCACTGCTGCATGCCTCATAAGACAAGTCAGAGTGTTCAAGCATCTGCATTACAGGTCTTAGCCCAGCTGCCTGTGTGGGAGGCAGCAGAGGCATCCTCTCCAACTTCCAGATGACAAAAGGAGGTGTTACTCACCACGCAAAGGCACATGACATCTGCAAGCTTTTCCGGAACCTTAGGAGGTAGAAAGGACTTGAAAATCTGAGATCTTCCAACAGCCACGTGCTCATATACCTCACCTGTTGCCTGTGGCCCCTCGGGAGCAAAGCAGCGCTAGATGCTTCTTGCCTCCATGGGGCCAGGCCTGGTGAATGAACGCAGGAGCAGCTGCTGCCCCTGGTTGCCTGTGTCCTGCTGTGCCCTCACTCCGGAACATAAGAGGCAGGTACCACTCTTCTCTCCACATGACAGACCCCCCCCACTCACCTGGATCACTGCAGCAGCCTCCTGACGGGCTTCCCTGCTCCCCTGCTCCAAGGCACAGGGACCCTTTTTAATTAATTAATTAATTTATTTATGTATTTATTGAGACAGAGTCTCACTCTGTCGCCCAGGCTGGAGTGCAGGGGCATGATCTTGGCTTACTGCAACCTCCGCCTCCCGGGTTCAAATGATTCTTGTGCCGCGGCTTCCAGAGTAGCTGGGACTACAGGCATGAGCCACCACGTCTGGCTAATTTTTGTATTCTTAGTAGAGATGGGGTTTCATCATGTTGGCCAGGCTGGTCTCGAACTCCTGACCTCAAGTGATCCTCCTGCCTCGGCCTCCCAAAGTGCTGGGATTACAGGTGTGAGCCACCATGCCCGACCAGGGACCCTTTTAACCTATGCGTCAGATCACATTCTCCTCTGCTCAGAGCTCTCTGGTGCTCTCTGTATCTTTCAGAGTAAAAGCCCAAGGTTCTCACTGGCCTATGAGCCCCTGCGTGAATGGCCCATGGCCTCCACCCCAATCTCTTGCTCCCCGGACCCTGCCAGTCCCAGGAGTCCACTACACCACTCTGCCCCCGACCCCAGCCAGTACCTCACTGTCACGGTTCTCTCCTCTTCAATTCTTTGCTCAAATGTCCAATATCAAAAACAATTTTTTTTTTGTTCAAATGTCTCAACGAGGCTCAGTCTGACCCCACTATTTACATGAGAAATCCCCCACCCCACACTCCCCACGGCCCTTACCTAGCTCTCTTTTCCCCGTGGTACCTGTGGACTGCCACCAGACTAGATAATTCACTTAATGTAATTATCGTCTCCCTGCTCCTCCCTAGGATGGAAATTTCACAAGGGCAGGATTCGGATCTTTTTTTAAAAAACGGATGTCTCCCAGCACCTAGAGCAGGGCCTGCCACATAGGAGATGCTCAGGAAATAGTTGCTGCGTGACAGAAATAGGGATAGAGGTTTGTGAATTGCTTTCTAGCTGCTCACACAGACAGGAAGCAGCAGGGCTTCACCAGCCTTGTTCTCACATCAGGTTTCTCAGCCCCCAAACCAAGGCAGACCCGGCTCCCACTCTCTGAGATCCCCACAGATTCCAACTCCCACACCAGGCCCAAATCAAAAAGGGCGTCTTGGCTGGGCACGGTGGCTCATGCCTGTAATCCCAGCACTTTCGGAAGCTGAGGTGGCTGGATTACCTGAGGTCAGGAGTTCGAGACCACCCTGGCCAACATGGTGAAACCCTATCTCTACTAAAAATACAAAAACTAGCTGGGTGTGGTGCTGGGCATGGTGCTAGGCACCTGTAATCCCAGCTACTTGGGAGGCTGAGGCAGAAGAATTGCTTGAACTCAGGAGACAGAGGTTACAGTGCGCTGAGATCATGCCACTGCACTCCAGCCTGGGCGACAGAGCGAGACTCCGTCTCAAAAAAAAAAAGGGCATCTCATAGGTACCCCCTCCCGACAGGTGCCGGGAAGGGAAGACTGAGCCCCGTAGTGGAAGGCAGATGGCAGGGCTGGGGGAGGCACCCAGGTCTCTGTCTGCAGCACCAGCCTCAGTTCATTGCTAGTCCCTTGTTTAGAAAAAGGCCTCCCAAGAGGCACAGGCAGGCCCCGGCCTCCAGCACAGCAAGAAGGACCCTGAGAAGTCATTGTCAAGTTCCTTCATTTTATTTTATTTATTTTGAGACAGGGTCTCGCTCTGTCGCCCAGGCTGGAGTGCAGTGATGTGATCTCAGTTCACTGCAACCTCTGCCTCCCAGGCTCAAGTGATCCTCCCACCTCAGCCTCCTGAGTAGCTGGTACTACAGGCTCATGCCACCATGCCCAGCTAATTTTTGTTTTTGTTTTTGGGTTTTTTGTTTGTTTGTTTGTTTGGTAGAGATGGGGTCTTGCCGTGTTGCCCAGGTTGGTCTCGAACTCCTGGGCTCAAGTAATCCTCCTGCCTTGGCTTCCCAAAGTACTGGGATTATAGGTGTGAGCCATGGCGCCTGGTTAAGTTCCTTCATTTTTTTTTTGTTTTTTTTTTTTGTTTTTTTTGAGACGGAGTCTCGCTTTTTCACCCAGGTTGGAGTGCAGTGGCTCAGTCTCGGCTCACTGCAAGCTCCGCCTCCCAGGTTCACGCCATTCTCCTGCCTCAGCCTCTCCGAGTAGCTGGGACTACAGGCGCCCGCCACCACTCCCGGCTAATTTTTTGTATTTTTAGTAGAGACGGGGTTTCACCGTGGTCTCGATCTCCTGACCTCGTGATCCGCCCGCCTCAGCCTCCCAAAGTGCTGGGATTACAAGCGTGAGCCACCGGGCCCAGCAAGTTCCTTCATTTTACACATGAGGAAACAGGTCCAAAGAGGGCACAAGGCTGTCTGAGACCTCGAAACTTGGTGAACGTGAGCTGCAGGTGAACTCAGTTCTCCAGGGCACCCCATCCCCAGACTTTCTTCTGGATGGGGCCCCCTTTCCAGCTCCTGGGACCCTGGTCTGGGGTGTCTGGGAATCAGTCCTGCTCCTGCAGACCAACAACAGGTACAAATGCTCCCTGCCCTCTAAGGGTGTCCTGTGCCCCTGTTATTTCCACTCCAGGCCCCGAGATGTTTGCTGGATCAGCGAGGAATAAGATGAGAAGAGCACACGGAGGCTGCAGCAGAACCTGGATCTGCCTCTTTCTGCCACCTCCTTGTACTTGACCAGTTCCCCTCTTCTTGCCAGGCCTCAGTTTCCCCAGTTGCAAAACAAAGAAACTGGAGAATCTCTGGAGTCCTCTGGCCATGACTGACTGCTGACCTGCATGGCCAAAGCTCTCCTGCACCCTTGGTGCCATCCTTGGTGCTGGTTCTGCCAAGGGCAGCACTGTCTTGTCTGTTGCATTTCGAGTCGCTAGCTAGTCTGGGTTGGGTTTCATTTCCCACCCCACTGCACCCCAGCCAGCCCTCCAGTGCCTTGCTCCATTAGCTTGGCTGGCCACTCCCCGGCACCAGCCTCCACATGAGGCCCTCCCGTCTTTAGGGGTAACTAGGACAAGAGCGAGGGACTTATCCTTTCTGAGGTCACTGGTGACCACTTTCCATACTTTGTTTCAGTCATCATGGCAGCCCTGGCAAAGTGAGGGAATTATCACCATTTTACAGACAAGGACAATGAGAGCCCAGAGAAACCAAGGGCCTTGTCCAAGCTCACACAGTAGCAGGACAGAGCGAGGATTTGAATCCTGGTCTTTCCGGGGCTTGAACCGCCTGGAAAAATCCAGGAGCTATGGTCGCAACTGCCATTTGCAAACAAACAAAGCCCTGGGATGCTCTCAGACTCTTCAGAGCTCAGCTGTTTATAATTTATACTGCCTGCCCGTTTCCAGAAGTTCCAGACTGCTTCCCAGAAAGATGTCTGAGTACATTAAAGGAATGGCAGAGACTCAGAAGCACAAGGCATTGGAGGTTGCAAAGGGCCAGCAGGACTGGGGGTTGGAGAGGGGAGTGAGCGTGGGAAGGTGCACTGAGGACTGGGCAGTGAAGAGCCCCACAGAGCCCAGGGAAGTCACTTAGTTCCTGGGAGGCCCAGCTGTTTGCAGACTCCATCTTTTTTTATTTTTATTTTTTGACACAGAGTCTCTCTCTGTTGTCCAGGCTGGAGTGCAAAATGGCGCAGTCTCGGCTCACTGCAACTTCTGCCTCCCGGGTTCCAGCGACTCTCCTGCCTCAACCTCCCGAGTAGCTGGGAATACAGGCACGTGCCACCATGCCTGGCTAATTTTTGTATTTTTAGTAGAGACAGGGTTTCACCAGGTAGGCCAGGCTGGTCTTGAACTCTTAATTTGGCAACCTCAGCCTCCCGAAGTCCTGGGATTACAGGTGTGAGCCACCGTGCCCCGCCCAGACTCCATCTTAAATGATCACTGAAATGTGCTATGCACAATGTGCTGAAAGCAAAAGTCTGTTCTTCTCTCCCCACGCCCTGGGGAGTCTCCTGGCTTCCCCTGTCCCTGCCCAGCATTCAGTACGTCTGGAATCATCCTTTGGCAAGCCCTTGCTTTCCTGTCCACGGGTCCTGGACTGCTGGGGCCTTCCTCTGCATCTTGGGCAGTGTGAAATAATGGACAGGAAGAGTGCCGGGCTTGGTATCAGAGACACGGGGGGATTGGAGTCCATCTACCTGGGAGGTGACCAGAGCCCAGGACGTGCTGCTGAGTAGCAGCTTCCTCATGTCGGAAGCTGAGCTGAGGTTGTGGGATCAGCTGGCATCTACTCACCCTTCTTTTGCCAACAGTACCCCAATGCCCTGGGGAACTGCCCCTTCTTCACCCCTAGTCCTTATGGTTTAGATGGGACTAACCCCAACCCTGGGCTCCAGGATGGGCTTGAGGCCCTGGCCTTGCCAATCTCACCTGGTCACAGTGATTGATGTCAGGAATAGGCACATGACCCAAGCCAGACCAAGGAAGGACAGGCCTGGGACTTCTGTTGGAGCTATTGGGAAAGTGGCAGGGGCTGGGGATGTGCCTGCCCTGGGTTGCTGTGAAGCTGGTGTTTCTGGTGGCCATCCTACTCCCATGAGCAGGCTCTGCCTGAGAATGTAGCCAGCCCGGAGGACAGCAAATAGAATAAGAGTCTGACTCCCGATGACATCGTTTGGGCCTCGTGTCTGAAGCTGGTGCACTCTAGACTTGGTAGTAACTTAACTGAGATCATCTAATAAGGGAGAGAGACTCCTCTAACACAGATATCGGCTGCCTCCCGGTGAAGGTTTCATGAGCAGCTGCATGGAGAATACTTCACTTACGGCTGGGTGCAGTGGCTGATGCATGTAATCCCAGCATTTTGGGAGGCTGAGGCGGGAGGATCACGAGGTCAGGAGTTCAAGACCAGCCTGGCCAACATGGTGAAACCCCGTCTCTACTAAAAATACAAAAATTAGCCAGGCATGGTGTTGCACATCTGTAATCCCAGCTACTCAGGAGGCTGAGGCAGGATAATTGCTTGAACCCAGGAGGCGGAGTTTGCAGTGAGGCAAGATCGTGCCACTGTACTCCAGTCTGGGTGACAAGAGCAAAATCCTGTCTCAAAAAAAAAAAAAAAAGGCTAGGTGCAGTGGCTTATGCCTGTAATCCCAGCACTTTGGGAGGCTGAGGCAGGTGGATCACTTGAGGCCAGGAGTTTGAGACTAGCCTGGCCAACATGGTGAAACGCCATCTCTACTAAAAATACAAAAATTTTGCTGGGCATGGTGGTGCGTGCCTGTAGTCCCAGCTACTTAGGAGGCTGAGCCAGGAGAATCGCTTGAACCCAGGAGGCAGAGGTTGCAGTGAGCTGAGATCCCACCACTGCACTTTAGCCTGGGGACAGAGCAAGACTCCATCAAAAGAAAGAAAGAAAGAGAGAGAGAGAGAGAGAGAGAGAGAGAAAGAAAGGAGGGAGGGAGGGAAATACAAGCCTGTTGTTACATGAATAAAAATTAATCAGATATGTATTGAGTGCCTTTGTTAAGTTTAACAGATGTTTATGTGACTTAACTGTGAGCTGTGCACTGTTCTAAGCCCTTTACATAAATTACTTAAATCCTTCTATTATTGTCCCCATTGGCCAGGCGCGGTGGCTCATGCCTATAATCCCAGCACTTTGGGAGGCCAAGGCTGGCAGATCACCTAAGGTCAGGAGTTCGAGACCAGCCAGGTCAACATGGTAAAACCCTGTCTGTACTAAAAATATAAAAATTAGCTGGGCATGGTGGCTCGCACCTGTAATCCCAGCTACTTGGGAGGCTGAGGCAGGAGAATCGCTTGAACCTGGGAGGCGGAGGTTGCAGTGAGCCGAGATTGTGCCACTGCACTCCAGCCTGGGAGACAGAGCAAGACTCCGTCTCAAAAAAAAAAACAAAAAACAAAAAACAGGCCAGGTGTGGTGGCTGATGCCTGTAATCCCAGCACTTTGGGAGGTCGAGGCGGGCAGATCACGAGGTCAAGAGATCGAGACCATCCTGGCTAACATGGTGAAACCCCGTCTCTACTAAAAATACAAAAAATTAGCTGGGCATGGTGGCGGGCGCCTGTAGTCCCATCTACTCGGGAGGCTGAGGCAGGAGAATGGCGTGAACCCGGGAGGCAGAGCTTGCGCTGAACTGATATCGTGCCACTGCACTCCAGCCTGGGCAACAGAGCAAGATTATGTCTCAGAAAAAAAAAGTATGTTTCTCTTTGCCATAAAGACAACCACCATAACATATTATCCCCATTTTACAGATGAGGCATAAAGAGGTTAGTTAAGTAACTTGTGCAAGAACAAGTTCCAGGTCTTAGGATAGAGCCTGCCCATCCTTCAATGTCCCTTCAAAAGAGCTCCTGCTCTAGAAATCCTTCCCTGACCTCCCCAGCAGAAAGTGATCTCCCCAATGGGAAGTTCTACGGCAGGAAGTGCCTTCCCCAACAGGCGTGTCCCACACACCCTTGGGTTGTAAGCTCCTCCCAGCTGAGGCTTGGCTCCCACTCAGGTGTGGATGGGAAGTCAGTAGCCAAGTCAGCCCTGTCAGCAATTTACTGGCTTCTTTTTCTGCTTTCATCTGTAGCTCCCTGGAGGTGCCCTGAGGAGGCTATGCCTAATATGCCCTAATCCCTAATATGAGGGATGCATGTGGTGGAAGGACCTAGACCGAAGGGTCCTCATCCTTCAGCAGCTGGAGATCTGAGTGTCTGTCCAACTCCAGGAAGTGTGGGAAAGAATTGGGACAGGGTAGGGGCTGGACACAGTGGCTCACTCATGCCTGTAATCCCAGCACTTTGGGAGGCCGAGGTGGGCAGATCACTTGAGGTCAGGAGTTCGAGATCAGCCTGGCCAACCTGATGAAACCCTATCTCTACTAAAAATACAAAAAATTAGCTGGGTGTGGTGGCGCATACCTGTAATTCCAGCTACTTGGGAGGCTGAGGCGGGTGAATCACTGGAACCCTGGAGACAGAGGTTGCAGTGAGCCAAGATTGTGCCACTGTACTCTAGCCTGGGTGACAGAGTGGGACTCCGTCTCAAAAAAAAAAAAAAAAAAAAGGGACAGGGCTTCAGGGCATTCTGGCTTCTTCCAAAACAGTGGTGTGACTTCCTCTTCCCTATAATTCAGTTTCTTCGTTGGTAAAATGATGAAGTTGATTGGGGAGAGCCCACCAGGAACCCAGGGCAGGTCCTATGGGAATGAGTGAAAAGTTTCTTTCCTCAGGAAAGTTTTGGGGTTCCTGGGTGGCAAGCTGCCTGCTGGACTTTAATTCATTAATTCATTAACTGAGCATCTATTATGTGAAGGCAGTGTTTGAAGCACGGGGGATCCTTCAAAGAACCAGTCCTGCCATGTAGGAGCTCATTGATAGCTGTGGTATTTGAGAGGCCTCCAACCCTCCACCCACTGGGGCTGCTGGCTCTGGACTAATGGACCAGGCCTTTCCAAGCAGGGTGTGAAGCAGGACTGAGGCCTAGAAGAGAGAGGTTGTGTTGTCCCTGCAGCTCTGCCCCTCCTGTGGGGTGACCTTGCCCCTCTGGGCATTAGTTTCCTCACCCTCTTTTATGAACTGAAAGTTTGTGTCCCCTCCAAACTCACACACTGAAGTGCCAACCCTTGGTAAGGTGGTATTTGGAGGTGGGGCCTTCAGGAGGTAATCAGGCTTAGATAAGGTCGTGAGGGTGGCACCCTACAATGGGACAAGTGTCTTTATAAGAAGGCAGAGAGACAATGTGAGAACATGGCAAGAGTGCCACCATCTTCCAGCCAGGAAGAGGCCTTGCCAGGAGCCAAACCTACCAGCACCTTGCTGTTGGATTTCTCAGCCCTCAGAGCTGCGAGAAATAAAAGGCTGTCATTAAGCCACCCAGTTTCTGGTATTGCATTATAGCAGCCTGAGCTGACTGAGACACCATCTAGGGCGGGGTCAGATTGGATGGTCCCACCGGCCTGGGAGAAGTCTCCCACAGCCATTCCTAGTTAAACATTACCCACCCTACCTCCCTCCCTGCCACTCCCTCTCCCAGCCACCTCCTCAGGGAGCCATAAACGCTGCCTTCTTTGGTCTTCTCCCAGGGCTGTGGTGTTCTGGGAAGAGCTATACCTGCTGTCTCACCTCTGCCAGAAGCCAGGGTCTGGAGAAGAAAGACCGGGGGTCTGGGGCGGGGCCTGGGATCTGGAGTGGGACACTCAGGCCCTAGCCCCTCCACACACACACACACACATACACACAAGCACACAAGCACACACAGGTGTTTCTTCGTAGTCGCATCATGCACAAGGTGCCTGCAGATCCTCCCAGGGGAGCTCATGGGCTGGCTTAATGAGCCCTTCAGGTGCCTGCCTCAGGCAAGACGCCGCAGCCTTCCTGGTGTCCAGGAAACAATAATTCAGAGAAACAGGGATGGCCTCACTGCGTGGGGCATCCCACTTCCGCCTCTGCTCCCAGGCCCCTCAGAAGCTAGGAGGGCAAGGCCCAGCTGTTATGCCCAATCCCACCCACCCAGGCATTTTAAATTAGGAGTCTGCATTAATAATCTTAGAATCCAGAATATGACACCACAAATCTCAGGAGGGGGAATCCTTGCCACATAGTACTGTACAATATCCCAAGAGCTTTCTTCTCATCTCATTCTTTCCCATCTTCAAAACAACTGTCAAATGGGTATCGTTTCTTTGTGATCACCAGCATATATTTGAAGACACTGAGGCTCCAGGTGATAAACTGGGTGAGTGGAGTGCCAGGACTGAGAGTCAAGTCATTTGTCTCTGAAACCCAGACTTGTTTTATACCTGGTTCTAGGGACAGCAGGGGACTGCACTCTCCACACCTCTGCCCATGACAGACATCATTAATCGATGGTGTGGCAGACATTGCTAATCAACTGCAGTACTCTTTTTTACTAAGTTCAGAGGTGTCCATGAACTCTTTAAAACAACATTCCAGCCACCATCACCTATCAGAAGATCATATCTGTATTTGCCATTCTTGTGATACCACATCATCAGCCATGAGTCCTCAGGTCTCAGGTACAACCCCAAGATGCTCTAGTCCCCAGACCATAGGACTCTACATACTGCATGCATGCTGTTCTTGGACAGGAATTACTGGCCCCTGTGGCCCCCAAACAGATGCACCATCCAAGTGTGGTCCCTCTTAGAGATACAATAACCATGCAGATATGCCCAGGGCTTCAGGGTTTGCTAGGTCTTTTTAAATTTTTAATTAATTAATTTTTTTGAAACAAGGTCTTGCTCTATTGCCCAGGCTGGAGTGCAGTGGCAAGATTATAGCTCACTACAGCCTTGAACTCCTGGGCTCAAGTGATCCTCTCATTTCAGCCTCCTGAGTAACTGGGAATACAGGTGTGTGCCACCATACTCAGTTAATTTTTTTTATTTTTAGTAGAGACAAGGTCTTGCTATGTTGCCCAGGCTGGTCTCAAACTCCTGAGCTCAAGTGATCCTCCTGCCTAGGCCTCCCAGAATATTTGGATTACAGGCATGAATCACTGCATCTGGCCTAACAAAATTGTTTTTATCCCCACTTTACAGATTTGGAAACAGAAACACAGATGAAATTACGAACCCAAGTCACATAGCTTGGAAGCTGGGCCCCTAACCACTGGACATCAATCTTTCCACTGCTACGTGGTCTGTTGTATGAAAACAGTAATGTATCCATCTGTTCCATCCAACAGCCATTGCTTATTTTTGCAGACATGCTTCCATAGTGGTCTCAGAAGGTTTGGGGGTGGTTGTATTATCTGGCTTAGTTCCTGCAATGGAGTGGGTAGTTGTACCATCCTCCAGCCCATACCCTTACAGATGAGAAAACTAGGGCTCAGAGAAGGCGAGTCACTTTCTGAAAGCTGGACAGCTCCAACGTGTGCTGTGATCCAGAGTTCCCCCAATTCCAGAGCTCAAGGGCTCTCTCTACCCCACATGAGCATCAGTCCCCACTGGCTTCTCCTCTCATCTCAGTCCCTGGCCACCTGTCCTCCCTCCCCCGGAACACCCTCCTCATACCTGGCCTTTGGTCTTCCCTCCTCTCCACCCTCCACCATCCTCTTTCCAGAGAAGGGGCCCAACAGGAAGGCCAGTTCATGTTAGGAAATTCTAGCCACGTGAGCAAGCCTGAGCCAGGGATTCTGAGCAGTTGGTGGCTTTAGGAGAAACTGAAACTTGGCTCTCTGGGGGCGGAGTGGCCACTGGGGATTTAAAGAGCTGCCACTTCCTTAGGCCTCCAGAGGGCACTGGGAAGTCACAGCTGCTGAGGGACGACTCTGCTCTCCCCCGCCTAAGCCATGCACCTCTGTGGGGGCAATGGGCTGCTGACCGGTACAGTGAGTACAGGGGACTGGGGATCGGGGATGAGAAGGGGAGCTGGGATCCCAAGGGTCCTCAGTGCCCAGGCAGTGAGGGCTGCAGTTGGGAGCTCCTGGTCCCAGCTCTATACTCTCAGTAGTGTGACAGAGGGCTCTGCATGCCCCTCTCTGGGTCTCACTTTCCTCCCCTGAAGTCGGGATTGGAATGAGTTGTTTCCAGCTCTCACGTTGCAGATCCAGCCTTCGGTTTAGAACTTGGCCTCTGTGTACTTGCTCTCTCCTAACGTACCTGGTCCTCCCTCACTACGCTCATAGCAGCCTTTCCTTCCTTCTCCAAATAACCCAGACCGGCTGGGCGCCGTGGCTCACGCCTGTAGTCCCAGCCCCTTGGGAGGCCGAGGCTGACAGCTAACATGAGGTCAGGAGTTCAAGATCAGCCCGGCCAACATGGCAAAACCCTGTCTCTACTAAAAATACAAAAATTAGCCAGGTGTGGCAGGGCACGTCTGTAGTCTCAGCTACTCGAGAGGCTGAGGCAGGAGAGTTGCTTGAACCCGGGAGATGAAGGTTGCAGTAAGCTGAGATCGTGCCACTGCACTCCAGCCTGGGCGACAGAGAGAGACTCTGTCTCAATAAAATAAAATAGGCCAGGCTTGGTGGCTCACACCTGTAATCCCAGCACTTTAGGAGGCTGAGGCGGGCAGATCACCTGAGGTCAGGAGATCGAGACCAGCCTGGCCAACGTGGTGAAACCCCCGCTTCTACTAAAAATACAAAAATTAGCCGGGCATGATGGCAGGTACCTGTGATCCCAGCTACTCGGAAGGCTTAAGGGGGAGAATCGCTTGAACCTGGGAGGCGGTGGCTGCAGTGAGCTGAGATCACACCACTGCACTCCAGCCTGGGCGAAAGAGAGAGACTCTGTCTCAATAAAATAAAATAAAGTAAAATAAAATAAAATAAAATAAAATAAAATAAAATAAAATAAAAAATAAAATAAAATAAAAATTCCCTGGGCCATGGTTTCCCTTGGAGGCTCTGCTCATCTCACAGGAGCCCCCTTCACTCACTGTGGGTCCTGTCTCAGCCTTTAGTCTCTTGGTGCCCCAGTGTCTACAGTGAGCCTGCTGTGGACATGGCCCCAGGGAGCATATGGCCAGGGTGGAGCTGTGGCAGGAGCCTAGGAGCATTCAGAATCTGCAGCCAGGGTGGCCAGGGCCTTTCCTGAGGTCCTTACCCTCAAAACACATACCCCAAAGAGACTTGGGGGAGGGGGCTGGGCTGTGAGCTCTCCAACAGTCCCTCTTGCTCTGACTTTGCAGAGCTCTGGACATTTGCGTAAAATATTTTATCTAAGTTTCATTGATCCCAGGGTACAAGGTGGTCACAACTGTCAACCTTTGAGTCCACTCTTCCACCGGAATAAACCCTTCATTCATTCATCCTTTGCTACCACCCCACTACAATATGAGCAATTTGAGGGCAGGGATTTGTGTGTATTTTGTTTGCTATCATGTGCCCCTAGCTTACTCCCTGGAACATAGCAGGTGCTTATACATGTTTGTTGAGTAAGTGAATATCTGCTTTGGGCTTGAGCTGGGCATGAGCACAGAGAACCACATCTGCCCTCATGGAGCTCACAATTAGGAAAGTTCACACCTGGTGTGGAAATCATGGCAATGAGAAGAATGGAAGCTGAGCTTTATGCCACGCCGGCTCTGGGCTGCCTGCCGCATGGGCTTTAACCCTCTGCTGTGGCTTCCATTGCAGGGATGGGGCGATTGGGTTCAAGAATGTGGGGCTTGGCTGGGCGCGGTGGCTCACACCTGTAATCCCAGCACTTTGGGAGGCCAAGGCTGGTGAATCACCTGAGGTCAGGAGTTCGAGACCAGTTTGAGATGAGCCTGGCCAACATGATGAAACACCATCTCTACTAAAAATACAAAAATTAGCAGGAGTGGTGGCAGGTGCCTGTAGTCCCAGCTACTTCAGAGGCTGAGGCAGGAGAATTGCTTGAACCCGGGAGTCAGAGTTTGCAGTGAGCCAAGATAGTGCCGCTGCACTACTCCAGCCTGGGCAACAGAGTGAGACTCTGTCTCAAAAAAAAGCATAAAAGAATGTGGGGTTTGAAGTCAGCTCTGTCTGAGTTTGAATCTCAGGCTTCCCATCTTCCCTGCTTGCCCTCCCGCCCTCCACATGAGCGGTGAGCAGGACCAGGACACAGGGGTGAGGCTGACATTCCAACAAGGTGTGTAGCGCCTGCTATAGGGGGTGTGGGTGCCAAGGGAGCTTCTGGGAGAACAAAGACCCCTGGGAACTTGACTCAAGGGGAAAGACTTGGCTTTACAAATGGCGGGCCAGGATGGAGGGCACAAGACCTGGCTGGGCCCCCTGAGTCCTCTGCCTCGTGCCCCATAGGACCCCAAGGAGCAACAAAGGCAGCTGAAGAAGCAGAAGAACCGGGCAGCCGCGCAGCGAAGCCGGCAGAAGCACACAGACAAGGCAGATGCCCTGCACCAGGTGCGGACAACCTCTTTTCTTGTCTCTGACTCCACTTACTGGCCCAGCCACCTCTTCTCCATCCCACCTATGAGCAGACCTCCCCCAAACTCCTGTATTTTTCTAGGTCACCTGAGTTTGGGATGAGGAAAGCGTCCTGTGGCTGAGATTTGGAAAGTTCTGGGTGTTGAGTACAAACCATGTGCCAGGTACACACACCAGGCTCCAGGGACACACAGGGTTATCCTCAGCCCAGCCGTGTCCTAAGGTATCCGCAGTCTAGGGGAAGGAAGACAGGAAGTGGAGGCAAACAGGGAGACCCCAACACAATGGCCAGCTGAGACACTGGTTAAAATGCAGATTCCAGGCTGGGCACAGTGGCTCACACCTGTAATCCTAGCACTTTGGGAGGCTGAGGCTGGAGGATTGTTTGAGCCCAGGAGTTCAAGACCAGTCTGGGCAATATAGCGAGACTCTGTCTCTACAAAAATTAAAAAATAGTTAGCCGGGCATGATGGTGCACACCTGTAGTCCCAGCTACTCAGGAAACTGAGGCAGGAGGATCGCTTGAGCCCAGAAGTTCAAGGCTGCAGTGAGCCATGATTGCACCACTGCACCCAACCTGGGCAACAGATTGAGACCCTGTCTATAGAAAAAAAAAAGTGGATTATTCTTCCTCTGCCAGGTCCCACCTCAAAAAGTGGATTATTCTTCCTCTGCCAGGTCCCACCTCATGAGGCCAGGTGAGCCCAGGGACCTGCATGGTGATCTGTGATTAATCGCCGGGGGGTCAGATTTCAGGAGGTGGCCAAGACCATACTGTGAGAACTCTGGTTCAGGGTTAAAATGGGCAGGGTTTCCAGTCCCAGTTGCAAGTTGCTTCCTTTACTGAGCTTCATGCTCATCTGAAAATACCATAGACAGTGGCTTCAACAACAGACATTTATTTCTCACAGTTTTGGAGGCTGGGAAGCCCAAGATCAAGGTGCCAGCCAATTCAGTTCCAGATGAGGGTGCTCTTCCTGACTCGTAAGTGGCTGCCTTCTCGTTGTGTGCTCAGTGCATGTGAGAGGACAGAGTGATCTCTTTCCCTTCCTCTCCTTTTTGAGATTTTTGTTGTTGTTGTTGTCATTTTTGAGACAGAGTCTCACTCTGTTGCCCAGACTGGAGTGCAGTGGCGCCACTTGGCTCACTACAACCTCTGCCTCCTGGGTTCAAGTGATTCTCCTGCCTCAGCCTCCTGAGTAGCTAGGATTACAGGCATGCGCCACTATGCCCACCTAATTTTTGTATTTTTAGCAGAGACGGGGTTTCACCATGTTGGCCAGGCTGGTCTCAAACTCCTGGCTTTAAGTGATCTGCCCGCTTCGGCCTCCTAAAGTGCGGGATTACAGGCGTGAACCACCGCACCTGGCTGCCTCCTTTTTGTTTTAATTTTTTATTCACTTATTATTTATTTATTCTTTCTTTTTTATTTCTTCATAGTTTTTATTTTTTAATAGAGATGGGGGTCTTGCTATGTTGCCCAGGCTGGTCTTCAACTCCTGGGCTCAAGCAATCCTCCCACCTCCACGTCCCAAAGTGCTGGGATTACAGGCATGAGCCACCATGCCTGGCCCCTTCCTCTTTTTTCTTTTTTTTTTTTGAGAGGGTCTTGCTCTGTTGTCCAGGCTAGAGGGCAGTCCACGATCTTGGCTCAATGCAACCTCAGCTTCCCAGGCTCAAGTGATCCTCCCCACCTTAGTCTCCCAAGTAGCTGGGACTACAGGCATGCACCATCACACTTGGCTAACTTTTGTATTTTTTGTAGAGACAGTTTCTCCACGGAGCCCAGGCTGGTCTTGAACTCCCGGACTCAATTGATCCACCTACCTCGGCTTCCCAAAGTGCTGGGATTACAGGCTTGAGCCACCGCTCCCAGCCTCCCTCCCTCTTCTTATAAGGCCACCAGTCTTATCAGATTACAACCCTATCCTCTATCCTAGGACCTCATTTAATCTAAATTACCTTCTAAGAGCCTTATCTCTAAATGCAATCACATTGGGGGTTATGGCTTCAACATATAAATTTTGGAGGGAACACAATAGAGTCCATAGCACATAGGTAGTGGCATTGAGTGGTCTAAAGAGGAGATGAGCCAGGCGCGGTGGCTCACGCCTGTAATCCCAGCACTTTGGGAGGCTGAGATGGGTGGATTACTTGAGGCCAGGAGTTCGAGACCAGCCTGGCCAACATGGTAAAACCCCATCTCTACTAAAAATACAAAAATTAGCAAAGCATCATAGCTAATTAGGCAGCCCCAGTAGCTGGGATTAAAGGGACATGGTAGCTAATTAGCCAATCCCAGTAGCTGAGGCAGGAGAATTGCTTGAACCTGGGAGGCAGAGGTTGCAGTGAGCTGAGGTCGTGCCACTGCACTTCAGCCTGGCAGACAGAGAGAGATTCTGTCTCAAAAACAACAACAACAACAACAACAAAAAGCGATGAAGCCTGAGCTTAAGCACAAATGGGCGTTTTCCCAGAGGATGAAGGTAAGAAAACGCATTGGGGACAAATGACACAGTGCTGGCACAGGCGTGGGGAGCAGCACCCTGTAGACCAGGTGAGAGTGAGGACTGGTGCTCAGACCCACGCATCCGTTTATTCCTTCCTTCTGGAAATGCCTACTGAGCGTCTCCCGTGTGCCAGGCACATTTCTAAGCACTGGATATAGAGGTGTAGACACAGTAGACAAACGCCCACCCCAGCCCCACCCACAGGGCTCATATTCTCCTGGGGAAGCCAGACCCACAAACAAAAAGTCCCTAGAGTGGTCAGGATGTCAGATGGTGTTAAATCCTGTCGGGAAAACTAACGCAGGGAAGAGGGAAGGGACGAAATTGAAATTGTTACTCCTTGAGCCTCCTGAAGGTGGCAAACGAATGAATAAATGAATGAGTGAGTGACTCAGTTCCTGGAGGTGAGTTGAAGCCTTTGGAGAATTTAGGTGAAGGGTGACCTAATCATACATTTTAGAAATGTCCACCATTCCAGCCAGGCACGTTGGCTCACGCCTGCAATATCAGCACTTTGGGAGGCCAAGGCTGGCAGATCACCAGGTCAGGAGTTCGAGACCAGCCTGACCAACATGGTGAAACCCCATCTCTGGTAAAAATACAAAAATTAGCTGGGTATGGTTGTGCGCACCTGTAGTCCCAGCTACTCGGGAGGCTGAGGCAGGAGAATCGTTTGAAGCTGGGAGGTGGAGGTTGCAGTGAGCTGAGATTACGCCACTGCACTCCAGCCTGGGCGACAGAGCAAAACTCCATCTCAAAAAAAAAAAAAAAATTCATCATTCCACGTGCAGAAACCAGTGTGGGAATGGGGCTGGTGGCTTTCAGGTTGAGTCCAGGGCCAGGCGTGGTAGCTCACGCCTGTAATCCCAGAACTTTGGGAGGCCGAGGCAGGCGGATCACAAGGTCAGGAAATCAAGACCATCCTGGCTAACATGGTGAAACCCCGTCTCTACTAAAAATACAAAAAATTTAGCCAGGCGTGGTGGCGGGTGCCTGTGATCCCAGCTACTCAGGAGGTTGAGGCAGGAGAATGGTGTGAACCTGGGAGGTTGAGCTTGCAGTGAGCCGAGATCGAGCCACTGCATTCCAGGCTGGGTGACAGAGCCAGACTCCGTCTCAAAAAAAAGAACTTTGAGTCCAGGGCCAAAACCACACTTTTATGCAGAACACCTTTGCAACTTCTTCTTGTTATCCAGAAAAGGGGGTGGGGGGACTGAAGGAAGTCGTTCAATTTATTCAGCCCTGTGAGATGTGGATATAAAATTCTTTCTGCATTTTTACCATTATTGTCATCATAAATGGTTATTTAGAACTGCACATTGATTGTGTCTCAGGGGTTCTCAGAACTGGCGTTCAGCAGAATAGAACTTAATAAATGCTGATTCAGGGATGCAGAATTGAACACACTCATGCTGTCAACCTGTAAAACAATCCCCTGAATCCTCCCACAGTGCTCGCAGGGGCGAGTTCTGGGCCCTCAAAAGGTCTGGCAGTGGCAATAAGCAATCTAGGACAGAATGACATCAAAGTTGCCACAGGAAGGCCCTGTTGGGATTTGCGCAGGGAAGGGCGGCGGAAGGGTGCCAGGCAGAGGAAACAGGAAATGTGGCCGGGAAGCAGAGTTCATGTGAGGGTCAGGAAGGGAGGGGAGCAAGAAAGAAGGCGGGAGAGAGGAGACCAGAGGTCTGAGCTGCGGCCACCACACAGGCCTGGAATTCTACCACAGGGACTTTGGTGGGCGCCTCTAAAGGGCTTTAACCTGCAATTAATGACGTGGTTGCCGAATGGCTCCTGTGGGCAAGAGAATAGGTGGTTTGGGGGGCACACGGGTTGGAGGCCTGTGGAAATCCCAGGTGAGAAATGGCACCGGCTGAGGGCACTAGCGGTGGGATGAGAGCAGGTGGATCTGAGCCCCCTCAGGGGGTGGGACAGAGGAGACTTGGTAGGTGGCTATGAAGGGCTGGCCAGAGAGTGGCCAAGAGACCTAACTTGGCTCTTCCAATGGTGGTGGCACCTTTCTCCTGAAGTTGAGGACCCTGGAAGGGGCTAAGGCTCATGCGGGGCCCCTGACACTGGCTGAGGGTCCCCTCCCCGCCCATCTGCTTCTCCGCAGCAGCACGAGTCTCTGGAGAAAGACAACCTCGCCCTGCGGAAGGAGATCCAGGCCCTGCAGGCCGAGCTGGCGTGGTGGAGCCGGACCCTGCATGTGCATGAGCGCCTGTGCCCCACGGATTGTGCCTCCTGCTCAGCTCCAGGGCTCCTGGGCTGCTGGGACCAGGCTGAGGGGCTCCTGGGCCCCGGCCCACAGGGACAACATGGCTGCCGGGAGCAGCTGGAGCTGTTCCAGACCCCGGGTTCCTGTTCCCCAGCTCAGCCGCTCTCTCCAGGTCCACAGCCTCATGATTCCCCCAGCCTCCTCCAGTCCCCTCTGCCCTCACTGTCCCTTGGCCCCGCTGTGGTTGCTGAACCTCCTGTCCAACTGTCCCCCAGCCCTCTCCTGTTTCCCTTACACACTGGTTCCAGCCTGCCGGGGTCTTCCTCTAAGCTCAGTGCCCTCCAGCCCAGGCTCACGGCCCAAACTGCCCCTCCACAGCCCCTCGAGCTGGAGCATCCCACCAGAGGGAAGCTGGGGTCCTCTCCCGACAACCCTTCCTCTGCCCTGGGGCTTGCATGTCTGCAGAGCAGGGAGCACAAACCTGCTCTCTCAGCAGCCGCTTGGCAAGGGCTGGGGGTGGATCCCAGCCCTCACACTCTCCTGGCCTTTCCTCTGCTCTCCTCTGCTCAAGTCCACTTCTAACTTGGTCTCTGGAGCTGGGCTGGCCCATTCTTTGGGCTCAGGAAGCAGCCTTAGCACACGGGCCTCTCCTCCCTCGCTACTGGGTGCTGCCCTGCGTGGCTGACCAGCTGGCCCAGTATTTCACAGTGGAAAAGGAAGCCACCACTGATGCCTCGCACTGTGACAGGCCCTGTCACCACCAATATCATATTTCAACCTCACAGTTGACCTGAGAAATCGAGATTATCACTCCACTTTTTTAGACAAGGAAACTGAGGCTCAGGGAAGTCAAGTGACAAGTCTAAGGTCACGAAGCCTTTCTTGGAGCCCGAAACACCACCCTCTGCTCCTCCTTCTCCTGTCCTGGCCCAGGCATCCTAGGAGCTGAAATCCTGGAAACCGTGGGCTGGTGTGAGAAGGTTCATGCTCAGAGCAGAGAAGGGCTCTCCCTGCTGCTTCGTGATTCCAGGGCCAGAGCCCTGCAGTCCCAGAAACCCCGACCTAGCTGGGGCAGGTCCAGAGTCCAAGCCCTGGTGGGTAGAGGACAAGCAGAAGCCCTGAAGTGGACTCTTGCTTCCCGTAGTAGTGTTTTCAGTGCCAAGAAGCTGAACCTGTGGGCTGGAGTTGGGGAGAGGCCTGGAAGAGGACCATCTGGGATTTCTACAGCCTGGGTACCCATAGTCACACCAAGGCTTCTGGGAGATTCTGCAGAGTCAGCTTTCCAAGCTGTTCCCAAATAGCTCCCTGCCTCCCCACTGCCCCTAAAGCCACAGCAGAAGAGCCATTCATCTCATAAACAAAAAGCAAGAGGAAAGAATGAGGAAGGACCCTGTGCAAGGTTATTTTCAGGCAGGGATGGGCTTGTATCTGACAGCACCCACCCCTGTGTGGACCCCAGGCCCCTATCACCCTCAGACCCCTCCTAAGCAGTTCCCTCATTGCTGTTTGGCCTGGGCTGACAGCAAGAAGAGCAGGGCCCAGGACCCGGTGGGAGTTCAGTGATGGTGTCTGCTTTAAGAGGGGGTTTTACACTCTGATTCCAGGACAAGCACTCTAAGGCAAATTGGGGAGAGAAACCCTGGCTCTTCACCCAGGTTTCACACACATGTAAATGAAACACTGTTAGTATCTAACACACTCCTGGATACAGAACACATGTCTTGTCACATATGTGATGGAAATAAATTAAAGTGTTTTGCAATCTTTTCTGCTTTGCCTAGTTGCTTAAACCTCTGGTTGTAACCTATAGAATCTTGGAAAGAAGAGAGAATAATAGAGATGGGCAACCCCTCATGAACTGGCTAATTAATCTCCCTCCAATACTACAGATGAGGAAACTGAGGCTCAGAGATGAGATGGACTTGCCCACGTGTATTAGTCAGTGTTCTCTAGAGAAATAGAACCAATAGAGTTTGTGTGTGTGTGTGTGTGTGTGTGTGTGTGTGTGTGTGTGTGAGAAGAGAGACAGAGAGATTTTTTTTTATGTTGTTTTGTTTTTTTTTGAGATGGAGTTTCACTCTTGTCACCCAGGCTGGAGTGCAAGGGTGCAGATTCGGCTCACTACAACCTCTGCCTCCTGGGTTCAAGTGATTCTCCCGCCTCGGCCTCCCGAGTAGCTGGGATTATAGGTGCCCACCACCACGCCCAGCTAATTTTTTTTTTTTTCGAGACAGAGTCTCGCTCTGTCACCCAGGCTGGAGTGCAGTGGCACAATCTCGGCTCACTGCAAGCTCCGCCTCCCGGGTTCACTCCATTCTCCTGTCTCAGCCTCCCGAGTAGCTGGGACTACAGGCGCCTGCCACCACGCCCGGCTAATTTTTTTTTGTATTTTTAGTAGAGACAGGGTTTCACCGTGTTAGCCAGGATGGTCTCAATCTCCTGACCTCGTGATCCGCCCACCTCGGCCTCCCAAAGTGCTGGGATTACAGGCATGAGTCACACGCCCAGCCTCATGCCCAGCTAATTTTTGTATTTTTAGTAGCGACAGGGTTCCACCATGTTGACCAGGCTGGTCTCGAACTCCTGACCTCAAGTGATCTGCCCACCTTGGCCTCCTAAAGTGCTGGGATTACAGGTGTGAGCCACCATGCCCTGCTGAGAGAGACTTATTTTAAAAAATTGGCTCATGTGATTATGGAGATTGGCAAGTCCAGATTTTTCAGGGTGAACTGTCAGGCTGGAGCCCCGGGAAAGGGCTGCTGTTGCAGTTCAAGTCCAAAGGCCACCAGATGCAGAACTTACTCTGGCTTGGAAAAGGCTAGTCTTTTTGTTCTATTCAGGCCTCCAGTCGATTGGATGAGGCCCACCTACATTATGGAGGGCAACCTGCTTTATTCAAAGCCCACCAATTTCAATGTTGATCTCATCCAAAAACACATTCACAGAAACATTCAGAATAATGTTTGACCACATATCTGGGCACTGTGGCTCAGCCAAGAGGACACATACAAGTAAGCATTGTGCCAGGTTCACATAGCAAAGGGAAGTCACAGGGCTGTGGATGGCAGCAGAGCCATGGTCACCAGCGATTCAGGGAAAGCAAACAGGTGGAAGCGAAGCCAAGGTGCTGTTGATTGGAGGTGGGCTGGAATCTGGGACAGGATTCAACATACTCTGGGCACGAGGACTCAGTGGGCGATGAGGACACCATGGTCGTGCTGTATCTGTATACCCTAAAGTATAGCAGGCTCTGTGTTGTTTTACTTGGAATAACTCAATGATGCCTCTAGTAACTCTGTGACGTATGCTTCTCAACCCCACTGTTCAGAAGAGGAAACTGTCTTTGAGCTAGGGCTGTAAGAAAGAGAGAGAAAGGGAAACTGAGGCCCAGAGGTAGTAAGTAATAAGTCCAAGGTCACATAGCTAGGAAACTATATAGACTTGGCTCAACAATCAGGAGCCCTCAGCTGCAGGCAACCCAGCCTTCAACCTTCCTGGATTCTCATTGCAGGCCCTGACTTCAGAGGCAGCACATGCTAATAGATAGACCCAAGAAGGTAAAACTCTACCCCACCCTCAAACAAATAGATGGGGGTGATTCAATTTATGCTGGAACACTCATATGATGGACTACTGAAAAGCTGAATAAAGAATGCTTAGCCGGGTGCAGTGGCTCACGCCTATAATCCCAGCACTTTGGAAGGCTAAGGCAGGAGATCACGAGGTCAGGAGATCAAGACCAGCCTGGCCAACATGGTGAAACCCCATTCTAATAAAAATACAAAAATTAGCTGGGCATTGTGGCGGGTGCCTGTAATCCCAACTACTCGGGAGGCTGAGGCAGGAAAATTGCTTGAACCTGGGAGGCAGAGGTTGCAGTGAGCTGAGATCATGCCACTGTACTCTAGCCTGGGCGATGGAGCAACACTCCGTCTTGGGCAGAAAAAAAAGTTACTTGGGTGGCTGAGGTGGGAAGATTGCTTGAGCCAGGGAGGTTGAGGCTGCAGTGAGCCATGATTGAGCCACTGCACTCCAGTCTGGGTGACAGAGTGAGATCCTGCCCAAAAAAAAAAAAGAAAAAAAAAAATAGAGAGAGAGAATTCAAGGGAAGGGTCTTTCAGGAGGTGTTATTCAGGATGAGACCTGACAAGATGAGAATGACAAGAGAGAGTCAGCCATGCAAAGATATAGGGAAAGAACATGCCAGGCAGAGGCAATACCATGTGTAAAAACTCTGGGTCTGGAAAAAGCGCTAAACGTAGGCTGGGCACGGTGGCTCACGCCTGTAATCCCAGCACTTTGGGAGGCTGAGGCGGGCGGATCACGAGGTCAGGAGATCGAGACCATCCTGGCTAACACGGTGAAACCCCGTCTCTACCAAAAATACAAAAAATTAGCCAGGCGTGGTGGCGGGTGCCTGTAGTCCCAGCTACTCGGGAGGCTGAGGCAGGAGAATGGAGTGAACCCGGGAGGCGGAGCTTGCAGTGAGCCAAGATCGCGCCACTGCACTCCAGCCTGGGTGACAGAGTGAGACTCCATCTCAAAAAAAAAAAAAAAAAAAAAGCGCTAAACGTGTTGGAGGAATAGAAAGGAGTAGGCCAGCTGGGCGCAGTGGTACACACCTCTAATCCTGGCACTTTGGGAGGCCGAGGTGGCTTGAGCCCATGAGTTTGATCTTGTCTCTACTAAAAATTCAAAGCATTAGCCGGGCGTGGTGGCATGCGCCTGTAGTTCCAGCTATTCAAGAGGCTGAGATGGGAGAATTGCTTGAGCCCAGGAAGTCAAGGCTACAGTGAGCCATGATCATGCCTCTGCACACTGGGTGACAGAGCAAGACCTGTCTCAAAAAAAAAAAAAAAAGAAGAAGAAGAGAAAAGAAAGGAGGAGGAGAATCAGGGAAGAGAAAAGGAAAGATGAAATCTGAGAAGAGGCCAGAAAAACTGTGCAAGCCGTGAGAAGGATGTGAGATTCTTCCTATGTGAGTGGGAGAATTCTTTTTCTTTTTTTGAGATGGAGTCTCGCTCTGTTGCCCAGGCTGGAGTGCAGTAGCGCGATCTTGGCTCACTGCAAGCTCTGCCTCCCGGGTTCACTCCATTCTCCTGTCTCAGCCTCCCGAGTAGCTGGGACTACAGACGCCTGCCACCACGCACAGCTAATTTTTTGTATTTGTAGTAGTGACGGGGTTTCACCGTGTTAGCCAGGATGGTCTCGATCACCTGACCTCGCGATCTGCCTGCCTCAGCCTCCCAAAGTGCTGGCATTACAGGCGTGAGCCACCACGCCCAGCCGTGAATGGGAGAATTTTAAACAGAGATGTACACTGATTTTTTTTTTTTGAGACAGAGTCTTGCTCTGTTGTCCAGGCTGGAGTGCAGTGCATGATATCGGCTCACTGCAATCTCCGCCTCCTGGGTTCAAGCAATTCTCCTGCCTCAGCCTCCTGAGTAGCTGGGATTACAGGTGCCTGCCACTATGCACAGCTAATTTTTTATATTTTTGGTAGGGACAGGGTTTCATCATGTTGGCCAGGCTGGTCTCAAACTCCTGACCTCAATTGACCCAGCCACCTCAGCCTCCCAAAGTGCTGGGATTACAGGCGTGAGCCACCGTGCCTAGCTTCTGATTTTTAAATTCATTTAAAATATATTCAGCTCCTCTTTTCAAACACTATCCTAGGCATTTGGGATAAAGAAGAGAACAAAACAGACAAAAATGCTTATATTTAATAGGGAAGCTGGGTCAAGAGGGGTAAGACAAGAAAAGAGGAATTGAGAAGGCCAGGGTGGAGAAGGTACAATTTAAAATAGGGTGGTCGACCAGGCACGGTGGCTCATGCCTGTAATCCCAGCACTTTGGGAGGCTGAGGTGGGAGGATCACTTGAGGTCAGGAGTTCGAGACTAGCCTGGCCAACATGGCAAAACGCCGTCTCTACTAAAAATACAAAAATTAGCCAGGCGTGGTGGCAGGCACCTGTGATCCCAGCTACTCAGGAGGCTGAGGCACAAGAATCGCTTGAACCTGGGAGGTGGAGGTTGCAGTGAGCCGAGATCGCGCCACTGCACTCCAGCCTGGGTGATAGAGCGAGACTCAGTCTCAAAAAAATAAATAAAATAAAATAAAATAAAATAGGGTGGTCAACGTCAGTTCAATAGGAAGACAGTATTTGTTGTTTTTTTTTTTTTTTTTTTGAGACGGAGTCTCCTCTGTCGCCCAGGCTGAGTGCAGTGCGCATTCGGCTCCTGCAAGCTCTGCCTCCCGGTTCACGCCATTCTCCTGTCTCAGCCTCTCCGAGTAGCTGGGACTACAGGTGCCCACCACCACGCCCGGCTAATTTTTGTATTTTTAGTAGAGACGGGTTTCACCGTGGTTTCGATCTCCTGACCTCGTGATCCGCCCGCCTCGGCCTCCCAAGTGCTGGATTACAAGCGTGAGCCACCGCGCCCGGCCGGAAGACAGTATTTGAAGCCAGGTGTGTTGGCTTCAAATCCCAGCACTTTGGGAGGCTGAGGTGGTCAGATCACTAGAGGCCAGGAGTTCAAGACCAGCCTGGCCAACATGGCAAAACTCAAACTCCTTCTCTACTAAAAATACACACACAAAAAAAGAAAATTAGCAGCTGGGCATGGAGGCTCACGCCTGTAATCCCAGGACTTTGGGAGGCCAAGGTGGGTGGATCACCTGAGGTCAGGAGTTCCAGACCAGACTGGCCAACATGAAACCCCATCTCTACTAAAAATACAAAAAAATTAGCTGGGCATGGTAGAACATGCCTGTAATCCCAGCTACTTGGGAGGCCGAAGCAGGAGAATTGCTTGAACCCAAGAGGCAGAGGTTGCGGTGAGCTGAGATCACGCTATTGCACTACAGCCTGGGCAACAGAGCAAGACTCCATCTCAAAAAAAAAAAAAAGAAAGAAAGAAAGAAAAGAAAAAAGAAAATTAGCAGAGCATGGTGGCTCATGCCTGTAGTCTCCACTACTTGGGAGGCTGAGGCACAAGCATCTCTGGAACCCAGAAGGTGGAGGTTGCAGTGAGTAGAGATCACGCCACTGCACTCCACGCTGGGTGATAGAGTGAGACTCCATCTCAAAAAAAAAAAAAAAAAAAGGCGGAGGACATTTGAGCAAGGTCTTGAAGAAGGCACTGAATTAGCCAGCTGGAGATGAGTTCCAGGCAGAGGAAATAGCCAGTGCCGAGGCCTGGGGGCAGGTGTGAGCCTGGAACATTTGAGCCAGGAGGCTGGTGTGGCTGGAGGGAATGAAGGAGAGTCAGAGATGGTCAGTTGGTCAGGGATAAGGTGGGAGAGGTAACCAAGGGCCAGATCATACAGACCATTGTAAGGGCGTTGCCTTTTTTCCATGAATCAGGGAGCCTGACATTTAAAAAAGATCAGATTGTTCAGGGGTGAGAGTGGAAGCAGTGAGGTGGTAAGAAGAGGTCAGCCCATCTGACAAGGGATTAATAACCAGAATATATAAGGAGCTCAAACAACTCTATAGGAAAAGATCTAATAATCTTTTTTTAAAAATTTTTCTTCCTATTTTCTTGAAAGAAACCTAATAATCTGATTTAAAAATGGGCAAAAATTCTGGGCACAGTGGCTCATGCCTGTAATCTCAGAACTTTGGGACGCTGAGGCGGGCAGATCACTTGAAGTCAGGAATTTGAGACCAGTCTGGCCAACATGGCGAAACCCTGTCTCTACTAAAAATACAAAAATTTGCCAGGTGTGGTGGCGGGTGCCTGTAATCCCAGCACTTTGAGAGGCATGTGCCTATAATCCCAGCTATTCGGGAGGCTGAGGCATGAGAATTGTGTGAACCCGGGAGGCGAAGGTTGCAGTGAACTCAGATCATGCCACTGCACTCCAGCCTGGGTGACAGAGCAAGACTTCATCTCAAAAAAAAATAAAAATAAAAAAAAATTTAAAAAAAAGGTGGGGGGAGGCAAAAGATTCCAGTAGACATTTCTCAAAAGAAGATATACAAATGGCAAATAGACATACGAAAAGGTGCTAACATCATTAATCATCAGAGTAATGCTGATGAAAACTACAATGAGATATCATCTCACTCCAGTTCAAATGGCTTATACCCAAAAACAGTCAATAACAAATGCTGGCGAGGATGTGGAAGAAAGGGAACCCTTGAACACTGTTGGTGGAAATGTAAATTAGTACAACCACTATGGAGAACAGTTTGGAGGTTCCCCAAAAAACTAAAAATAGAGCTACTATATGATCCAGCACTCTCACTGCTGGGTATAGATCCAAAAGAAAGGAAATCAGTATATCGAAGAAATATCTGCACTCCCATGTTGCAGCACTGTTCACAGTAGCCAAGATGAGGAACCAACCTAAGCGTCCATCAACAGAAGAATGGATACGGAAAATGTGGTACATATACACAATGGAGTACTATTCAGCTATAAAAAGAATGAGATTCTGTCATTTGCAACATGGATGGAACTGAAGATCATTATGTTAACTGAAATAAGCCAGGCACAGAAAGACAAACATCACATGTTTTCACTTATTTGTTGGATCTAAAATTCAAAATAATTGAACTAATGGAGATAGAGAGTAGAAGGATAATTACCAAAGACTAGGAAGAGGATTAGGGGTGGATGGGGGGAGGTGGGGATGATTAAGAGATACAAAAAAAAAAAAAATAGAAAGAAAGAATAAGACCTACTATTTGATGGCATATAATAGGGTGACTATAGTCAATAATCATTTAATTGTACACTTGGAAATAATTAAAAGAGTGTAATTGTATTGTTTGTAACACCAACGATAAATGCTTAAGGGGTGGATACCTCATTCTCCATAATGTGATTATTGTGCATTGCATGCTTGTATCAAAACATCTCATGCATGCCTACTGTGCATTCACAAAACTTAAAAATTGACAAAAAAGAAGTGATCAGATTCAGAGTGTGCTTTACAGATAGAGCTGATGGGATATGCTCATGGATTGAGTGTGGTGAAAGGGAGGAAGGAAGGATGACTCTGAGATTTGGGACCTGAGCAATTGATGGTTGGTGGTGCCAAAAACCAAGAAAGGCTGGAAGAGTGGCAGTTTGGGGTTTGGTGGTGGGGATCAGGAGCCCTGTTTTGGCCATGTTAAATTTGGGATACCTATTTGACATCCAACTGGTTTAAATAAGAGTCTGGAGTCTGGGAAATGTCAGGACTGGATAAATAAATTTGGAAGCCATCAGTAGGTTGGTGGACAATGAGAGATGGGCAAGATGACCTCTGAGGGCCTTTGCAGCCTGTGTTTTCTTGTGCACCCAGAGCTCTCAGCCTGATAGTCTTTCCCTTATCACTCCTTCATGCCCAGAATTTGCCCCCATCCTTCCTTTTCAAATGCTCCTTCCTCCAGGAAGCCTCCTGTAATCTTCCAAGATAAAAGTGACCTGCAGGCCCGGCGCGTTGGCTCACGCCTGTAATCCCAGCACTTTGGGGGGCCAAAGCGGACGGATCATCTGAGGTTGGGAGTTCAAGACCAGCCTGACCAACATGGAGAAACCCCGTCTCTACTAAAAATACAAAATTAGCCGGGCATGGGTGTATACATGGCCCTGGTAAATCCCACCACTCTACTACGGGGAGGTGTGTAGCAGGGCAGGCAGGAGAATCGCTTGAACCCAGGAGGCGGAGGTTGTGGTGAGCCAAGACTATGCCATTGCACTCCAGCCTGGGCAACAAGAGCAAAAACCCATCTCAAAAAAAAAAAAAAAAGTGACCTGCTTTCCTCACCATGCCTTACCTGTGCTTTTCTATCATCTTCCTTTTTGTGTGACTGTGTCTTGCTACCCTCTTCCCTCCCTCAGTGACAGCAAACAGTGTGGCACATAATGATTATGATTATTATTATTACTGAGACAGGGAGGCCCAGGCTGGAGTGTAATGGCACAAACACAACTCACTGCAGCCTTGACCTCCCAGGCTCAAGTGATTCTCCCTGTCGGCCTCCCAAGGTGCTAGATTTTCAGGTTTGAGTCACCACACCTGGTCGACACATAAAGAATACTTTTATTTTTTAATTTTTTACTTTTTAAAATTTTTGTTAGAGATGGGGTCTCACTATGTTGACCAGGTTGGTCTCGAGCTCCTGGCCTCAAACGATTCTCCCATCTTGGCCTCCCAAAGTTCTGTGGTTACACGCATGAGCCACTGTCTCCAGCCAATGAGTACTTTTAAAAAGCCTATGCTGGCCGGGCGTGGTGACTCATGCCTGTAATCCCAGCACTTTGGGAGGCCGAGATGGGTGGATCACAAGGTCAGGAGATCGAGACCATCCTGGCTAACGTGGTGAAACCCCATCTCTACTAAAAATACAAAAAAAAATTAGCCGGGCGAGGTGGCGGGCGCCTGTAGTCCCAGCTACTCGGGAGGCTGAGGCAGGAGAGTGGTGTGAACCCTGGGGGATGGAGCCTGCAGTGAGCTAAGATCGTGCCACTGCACTCCAACCTGGGTGACAGCAAGACTCCGTCTCAAAAAAAAAAAAAAGCCTATGCTTTCGGAGGCAGTGGAGCATAGTGGTTAGTGGTGAGACAGCTTAGGCTCCAGGGCCAGATAGGATTAGGTTCAAATCCCTATCTATTATTTCCTCTATTCAACTTCAAGACTCTATTATTTCCTCATTCAACTTCAAGACTCAGTTTCTCATCTGGAAAACGGAGATTTAAAAATGTACCCACCTACACTCCACCCAACATATATGTGTGTGCGTATATACACAAATATATGAATGTATAATGTAGATAGGTGATATGGTTTGGTTGTGTCCCCACCCAAATCTCAACTTGAATTGTATCTCCCAGAATTCCCGCGTGTTGTGGGAGGGACTCAGGGAAAGGTAATTCAATCATGGGGGGCTGTCTTTCCCGTGCCATTCTCGTGATAGTGAGTAAGTCTCACAAGATCTGATGGGTTTATCAGGGGTTTCTTCTTTTGCTTCTTCCTCATTTTTCTCTTGCCGCTGTCATGTAAGAAGTGTCTTTTGCCTCCCGCCATGCTGAGGCCTCCCCAGCCATGTGGAACTATAAGTCCAATTAAACCTCTTTTTTTTCCCAGTTTCAGGTATGTCTTTGTCAGCAGTGTGAAAACGAACTAATACGATAGGTATAATAGAAAAGTATATGTTCAGCCAGGCATGGTGGCTCACACTTGTAATCCCAACACTTTGGGAAGCCAGGTGAGAGGATGGCTTGAGCCCAAGAGTTCAAGACCAGCCTGGGCGACAGAGCGAGACTGTCTCAAAAAAGAAAAAGATAAAGAAAATTCACTGAGCTACACATTTATGATCTGTGGTGGGTTTTTTGTTTTGTTTTGTTTTGTTTTTTGAGACAGAGTCTCGCTCTGTCGCCCAGGCTGCAGCGTAGCGGAGGGATCTCGGCTCACTGCAAGCTCCGCCTCCCGGGTTCGCGCCATTCTCCTGCCTCAGCCTCCCGAGTAGCTGGGACTACTGGTGGCCGCCACCACACCCGGCTAATTTTTTGTATTTTTAGTAGAGACGGGGTTTCACTGTGTTAGCCAGGATGGTCTTGATCTCCTGACCTCGTGATCTGCCCACCTCGGCCTCCCAAAGTGCTGGGATTACAGGCGTGTGCCACTGCGCCCAGCCTGACCTGTGGTTTTTTCTATTATGTCTGGTTACTTTGGAAAAAGGGGGTTGCATGTAAGGAGTAGCTCACAGTCCCTGGCATATAGTAAGTGTTCAGTAAACGTTAGCTACTCCAAATGAATGAAAAAACTCATGACTTGCCCCCAAGTGAAATCCATTAAAAATCAGAACCATGGACAGATCAGAGCCTGTGCTCAGGGAAGGTTGAAGGAAAAACCTCAGGTCTGAAATGGGGGACCTGAGGCAAGAAGGAATCTGAGAACTTTCCTCTTGGATTAGTGGTTCAGTGCCTTCTGGGGGCATTCTCATCCTGCAGGAGGGAGACTATTCCTTGGGGACTGTAAGTGTCTGTGTGTGTGTTCCTGCAGAAATGCATGCCATTTTAAAAGGTCTACAGCCCCGTTTTTCAAAGCAGAGAATGCTGAAGTCTCTCCAGAGAGGCCAGTCCTGCCTCCACTACATCTGACAGCGTACCCAGGCCCTTGCAAGCTTTCCTCCTTGTGTCTTGGCTTCTGTTTATCTGGTGAGGGGGCGGACAGGGAAGAGACTCCAGTCAGGGTAAAAATAACCTAGGACAGATCTCTCAATCATGCCAAGACTCCCGAGTATGACTCCCTGGGGTGGGCCTGGACTCAGTGTCTAGAACAGTTTTCATGGACAATTCTTGGGAACACATGAGCCTCTAACGGCTCAGTCTTTTGAGTTAGATTCAAACACAAAACGTCGCCAAAGAGAGCTCTTCTGAAGATCTCTGTGGTTAGGGAGGGGACTCCTGGGTTAGTGGTTCACCTCCTTCTTGGAAGTTTCACCTCCTTCTTGGGGTCCTCTGCTTCTGTCCTGTGACAGCCACCAACCACAGGAATCAGTTCCTGTTACTAAAACTGCACAAAGGCCTTCAAGGTTTGGGCTGAGCCTGGAAGGATTTGGAGGCCTCTTTGAGCAAACCTATCCCACCCCATCACCTCCTCAAGCTCCACAAGGCTCATACCTGGATGGTCAATGGGTTTCACAGCCTTACTGTGAATCAGACACCCAACACACAGAGAGGAAGTGGTAAACTGAAGACTGAATTACACTACCCTAGGGGTGGGGGCAGATCCCCCTGCCCCTACCCCCAGGGTTGCCTCTTTGAGTCAAGTCATTTCAATTCCCCCTGGCCCCCTCAGACCAGTCTCTGGCTGGTCAGATTTTCTGAGCTGAGGCCCGTTGCCTGGCAGGTAATTGACCTGGGAAGCCCAAAGGGAGGTGGTAGGGGTTGGGGAGCCCCAGGTGCTGCAGGAAATGGAGCTGTTGATTAAGTGGCTCCTTCCCTCAGCCTTGGAGGCTGGGAAGCTGCACAGGCACAAGAAGCAGCAGCAGCTCTCTAAGGAACAAGACCTGGTTCTGACCCTCTCAGGGAGATCATGGGTCTGCAGAGCATTTCCCTAAGAGCTTCAGGGACTGGCAGTTAATGGGGGCCCTATTCCCAGCACTCAATTCTTCCTCTGTACGTGCTAGGCTTCTTCCTAGGACAGGATTTGTTTTGTCCTCTGGGGCTCTCAGACTGAACGGCTTAGAGGGAAGAAAGCCAGTTACAGAATGTGACAGTGTGACCAGGGCCCCACTGAGAAGCCTCTCTGGGAGTCCCTGGGAGAAAGGGGCCAGGAGAGGGCTGGGCACGGTGGCTCACACCTGTAATCCCAGCACTTTGGGAGGCCAAGGCAGGTGGATCACCTGAGATCGGGAGTTCCAGACCAGCCTGGCCAACATGGTGAACACCCATCTTTACTAAAAATACAAAAATTAGCCGGGTGTGGTGGTGCACACTTGTAATCCCAGCTACTTGGGAGGCTGAGGCAGGAGAACTGCTTGAACCCTGGAAGCAGAGGTTGCAGTGAGCCCAGATTGTACCACTGCACTCCAGCCTGGGCAACAGTGAGACTCTGTCTCAAATAAATAAATAAATAGCCCAGGCACAGTGGCTCACGCTTGCAATCCCAGCACTTTGGGAGGCCGAGGTGGGTGGAACACCAGAGGTCAGGCGTTAAAGACCAGCCTGGCCAACATGGCGAAATCCCGTCTCTACTAAAAATATAAAAAAAATTAGATAGGCGTGGTGGTGGGTGCCTGTAATCCCAGCTACTTGGGAGGCTGAGGCAGGAGAATTGCTTGAACCCAGGAGGCAGAGGTTGCAGTGAGCCGAGATCGTGACATTGCACTCCAGCCTGGGCGACAGTGGAGTGACACTCTGTCTCAAAAATAAATAAAATAAATAAATAAATAAAGGGACCAGGAGAGGGTAAAGTAATCCTGCCTCCAAGTCAAAGGAGTGAGACAGTAGTCAAGACTAAGGACATCCCTTGAAGGGTCAGGTGGTCAGATGGTTGTGATAAAGCACAGGAATCATGGTCCCTTGAGAGTGTCCCCGCCAGAGTGTGATTCTCAGAAGCACTTGCACTGTACCCACAGCCACGTGTAGAGAATGTTTCATCCAAAGTTTATCTGAGTATGGTCCCTTCCGCCAGCAGCAGCAGCACCTGGGAACTTACTTGTTCAAAAGGCAAATTCTCAGACCCCCAGATCTACTAAATCGGAAACTTGGGGGCTCGGTCCAACAATCTACAAGCCCTCTAGGTAGTTCTGATGCATGCCCAAGTTTGAGAACTAATACTGGTGTAATCTGACAGGACTCCAGAGCTGGACTGCCCAGTAAACTTCCTTCATTTGAAAATTCATCAACATTCATCAAACATGCATTAGCACCTTCTATGTGCTAGATCCCTTGTCAAGCCACATAAGAAGCCCAAAGTGGCCGGGCGCGGTGGCTCACACCTGTAATCCCACCACTTCGGGAGGCCAAGGCGGGCAGATCACGAGGTCAGGAGATCGAGACCATCCTGGCTAACACGGTGAAACCCCGTCTCTACTAAAAATACAAAAAATTAGCCGGGCGTGGTGGCGGATGCCTGTAGTCCCAGCTACTCAGGAGGCTGAGGCAGGAGAATGGCGTGAACCCGGGAGGCGGAGCCTGCAGTGAGCCGTGATCGCGCCACTGCACTCCAGCCTGGGCGACAGAGCGAGACTCTGTCTCAAAAAAAAAAAAAGCCCAAAGTGGTGTAAATTGCAGTTCCCACCCTCCAAGCAGACTGGCCAGTCAATACAAGGACAGGCAAAAAAAAAAAAAAAAAAGGACCTGATCTTCTGGCTAGGGGGATTACAGAGGGCTTCTCAGAGGAGGTGGCATTTGGGCTGGGCCTTGAAGGATAAGTAAGAATAAATAGGCAGAAAATGAAAATGAAAATGAAGAAGCCAGGTTCCAGGAATTTTTTTGGTGGGGAGGGGGGGGCTCGATCTGTCCCCCAGGCCAGACTGCAGTGGCATGATCACAGCTCACTGCAGCCTTGAACCCCTAGGCTCAAGCAATCCTCCCCCTCAGCCTCCCGAGTAGCTGGGAATACAGGCATGCACTTCCATGTCTGGCTAATATTTTAATTTTTTTGTAGAGATGGAGTCTTACTACGTTGCCCAGGCTAGTCTTGAACTCCTGGCCTCAAGAGATCCTCCTGTCTCGGCCTCCCAACGTGTTGGGATTACAGGTGTGAACCATCACGCCTGGCCTCAGGAATATTTTTCTGAAACCAAAATCCAACTTTTAAAATCATCTTATTGCTGTAGGGATAAATTCAAGTACCTCAGCACAAGCTTCTTCGTAGTCTAGCCCGTGTTCCCCCTCAACTCTATCTCCTGCCACTCCACACCTGTTGCTTTCTTTCTTTTCTTTTTTTTTTTTGAGATGAAGTTTCACATTTTTTGACCGGGCTGGAGTGCAATGGTGCAATCTCAGCTAACTGCAACCTCCACCCCCCGATTTCAAGTGATTCTCCTGCCTCAGCCTCCGAGTAGCTGGGATTAAGGTGCATGCCATCTCGCCTGGCTAATTTTGTGGTTTGTTTGTTTCTTTGTTTGTTTTAGTAGCGACAGGGTTTCACCATGTTGGCCAGGCTGGTCTCGAACTCCTGACCTCAGGTGATCTGCCTGCCTCCGCCTCCCAAAGTGCTGGGATTACAGGTGTGAGCCACCGCACCCGGCCACTTGTTTCTTATAGTTAAGTAACACTGAACTTCTTGGAGACAGACACACACACAGCGGGCTATTTTTTGTTGCCAGGCTTTTGCCATGTGCTGGCTGGCTTCACAGATCTGGTATATGTGCTTTGAATTCTGTTGTCATCTGCGAGCGTTGCTGTTGAAATGTTCCAGTATGGCAGGCTAAGTCTGAATCCATACAAGTCTCTTTAGCACTGTAAATTGTTTCTGAGTTAGGGTATAGGTTTATTAATTCTCAAGAATCCCAAGGGCCCATAAAAAGGTGCTCAACGTTATTAGTCGTTAGGGAAATGCAAATTAAATCTATAACTAGATACCACTACACATCTATTAGGATGGCAAAAAAATTTTAACTGAAAATATCAAGTGCTGGCAAGGATGCAGAGCAACTTTCACACTCTGCTGGCAGGAGTGCAGAATGGTACAGCCACTCTGGAAAACTGCTTCGCAGTTTCTTTCTTTTTTTTTTTTTGAGATGGAGCCTCGCTCTGTAGCCCAGGCTGGAGTGCAGTGGCGTGATCTCAGCTCACTGCAACCTCCGCCTCCCAGGTTCAAGCAATTCTCCTGCCTCAGCCTCCAGAGTAGCTGGGATTGCAGGCACGCGGCCACCATGCCCAACTCTAATTTTCGTATTTCTGGTAGAGACGGAGTTTCACCATGTTGCCCAGGCTGGTCTTGAACTCCTGACCTCGTAATTTGCCTGTCTTGGACTCCCAAAGTGCTGGGATTACAGAAGTGAGCCACCGCGCCCGGCACCCCTCTCCCCCCGCCCCCCGCTTTTTTCTTCTTTTTTGAGAGGGAGTTTTGCTCTTGTTGCCCAGGCTGGAGTGCAGTGGCGCGATCTCGGCTCACTGCAGCCTCGGCCTCCTGAGCTCAAGCGATCCTAAATTTGGGACATTAATGCCTGCGGCAGAGTATGTCGCCGAGGAATAAAGGAAGGTACCCTGCATAACGCCTAGCACACAGTAAGGACTCTGCAGTCGCTAGTTCCCGACCACACCACGCGAAAGCAGGCGCGAAATAAACAATGGGCTGGTAAATCCAGGAGGGACCTGAAGGCGCCAAGGCGTCCGGTGGGTGGGGCTGCGCGCGTCCTCCCGGCGTAGACAGTGAAATGCGCACGCGCAGACCGCGGCCAGGCCTTGGAGCTGCGCCCAAAGGGGCGGTGGGAAGCGCACTTGCGCGTGCGCAGAAGGCCTCACGGGTGCGCGGCACGAGCCCCGAAGTCGCTCAGGAGCGGGCGAGCCCGTCCCTCAAAACGACTTCGTTCGAGGTTGGCGCCCGCCCTTTTCAGAGAGCACTTCTTAGTGGGTATTACGTCCGGTGCCACTTTTCTGAGGCCGAAGGACCCCTAGTCAGTGTGTGAGACATAGCCTGGGAACCACCTGGGGCTGAGGTAACGGCACACGACGGCCCCGGGCCCTCGGGAAGTTGTCTTTGCGTTTCTGTTTACTTCTGAGGGAAGTTTCCGGGCCGGGCCCCACCCACCGCCCCCGAAGTGCAGTCCCCCCTGCCCCCTGAGGTCCCTTTCTCAGCGCCGGGCTCCCGGGACACCCAGCAAGCTCGCCCAGGGTGCAGGCCGTGCCACTGCAGGTCTCCCACAGGGAGGCCGCGGGACTGGAGCGCGGAGTCGGGAGCGTGCGAGGGAGACCGGGGGGCTCCAGGCCTGTGTCCCCTCCATCGGGCGAGTGACCGGCACAGAGTACGGGATCCCTGCTGTCGTCCGACGACTCCAGAGACTGCCCTTTCCCCACTCCACACCCGGCGCCTCTCCCTCCTCCTCCTCCTCCCCCCCCCGCCCCCCCCGCAACTCCCTCCCTCTTTTTTATTTTTTATTTTTTTTGAGACGGAGTCTGGCTCTGTCGCCCAGGCTGGAGTTCAGTGGGGCGATGTTGACTCACTGCAACCTCCGCCTCCTGGGTTCAAGCGATTCTCCTGCCTCAGCCTCCTGAGTAGCTGGGATTACAGGCATGCGCTGCCACGCCTGGTTAATTTTTGTATTTTTGGTCGAGATGGGGTTTCACCATCTTGGCCAGGCTGGTCTTGAACTCCTGACCGCAAGTGATCCACCCACCTCTGCCTCCCAAAGTGCTGGGGTTACAGGTGCCCGCCATCACACCCGGCTAATTTTGGCGTTTTTAGTAGAGACAGTTTCACCACGTTGGCCAGACTGGTCTCGAACTCCTGACCTCAGGTGATCCACCTGCCTCGGCATCCCAAAGTGCTGGGATTACAGGCGTGAGCCACTTTGCCCGGCCACACCCCACCTTCTTACCACAAACTTTCCCCAGGAACTAAAGGGCTCCTCTGGTCTATACCCACCCTTCAACCCCGGCCTAGCAGTTGCCATGAAAACAAGATTTTTTCCATTGAAACATTTCCTGTCACATCATGTCTTGATTTGAATGAGTTTCTGGCTTTCAAATGCCTGATTGCACCTTGCAAGTAAATATGAGTCATGGCACTGAGATCTCTGTGCCGCTCCCCAGAGCCTTGATTGAATCTTGGCATCTGGGCAAGTGGGCAGAAAGATGCCAGCAGGTATACTTTGCTGAACATCCTTTTCTTTTTCTTCTTCTTTTTTTTTTATGACAGTGTCGGCCGGGCACGGTGGCTCATGCCTGTAATCCCAGCACTTTGGGAGGCTGAGGCAGGTGGATCACAAGGTCAGGAGATGGAGATTATCCTGGCCAACATGGTGAAACCTCGTCTCTACTGAAAATACAAAGATTAGCCGGGTGTGGTGGCGGGCCCCTGTAGTCCCAGCTACTCAGGAGGCTGAGGCAGGAGAATCACTTGAACCTAGGAGGTGGAGGTTGCAGTGAGCCAGGATTGCACCATTGCACTCCAGCCTGGGCAACAGAACAAGACTCCGTCTCAAAAAAAAAAAAAAAAAAAGACGGTGTCTTGCCCTTGTCGCCCAGGCTGGAGTGCAATGGTGAGATTTGTGCTCACTGCAACCTCTGCCTCCTGGGTTCAAGCCATTCTCCTGCCTCAGCCTCTCAAGTAGCTGGGATTACAGATGTCTGCCACCACAACCGGCTAATTTTTGTATTTTTAGTAGAGATGGGGTTTCACTATGTTGGCCCAGCTGGACTCGAACTTCTGACCTCAGGTGATCCACCCACTTTGTCCTCCCAAAGTGCTGGGATTACAGGCGAGAGTCACTGCGCCTGGCCCATCCTTTCCTTTTTTGAACTCTAGTTCCTTCATGTATGCATCTGCAGGTAGGAAGCCAGTTTCCAGCAGTCTTATCTAGAATCTCTGTTTGGCTATCTCATTGGCATCTCAAACTTGAGCATCTCCAGATACAGACTCAACATCTTGCCCTCAAAAATTTACTTTCCAAGGCTCCTGTTTTCAGAAAATGTTGCTTTTACCTCTTTAGTTAGTTACTCAAGCAACCAGGAGTCATCGCTCTCCCTCACCTTATCAAGTCACCAAGTCATTACTGAGGCAGGAGAATCACTCGAACCCGGGAGGCAGAGGTTGCAGTGAGCCAAGATCGCACCGCTGCGCTCCAGCCTGGGCAACAGAGCAAGACTCCGTCTAAAAAAAAAAAAAAAAAAAAGACGGAGTCTTGCCTGCCTCAGCTTCCCGAGTAGCATCTTCCAAATCAGTCCACCTTTCCTCGTCTTCACTTTTATCGCTGTAGACCAGGCTATTATCAGCTTCTGCCTTGAGCTGTAGGAGGCACCTAGCTGGTCTCCTTTCATCTGTTCTTGTTCCGGGTTGTTACCCACATTGCAGCCAGGAGGGATTTTTTTTTTTTTTTTTTTTTTTTTTTGAGTCACAGTGATCTGGTCATGTCGTTTTTTTATTATACCCTTCAGTGCCTTCTGATTGCTCTGACAATAGATTCCACAATCCGTAACCTGGCTTATAAGGAAGGCCCTCATCCCTTCTCTATAATTTCTCCCTGGATGATCTCATCATCTATTCCAGTAGTTTCACATACCATCTAAACACTGGTGACTCAAATGTATATTTCCGTCCTGATTTCTGTCCCTTACACACTAGGAGACTGCCTCCTCGGTATATCCACTTGGATGTCTCATAGGCCTCTTAGAGTTGAAACACAACTACTAATTTTCCCTGCTTCCTCCCACCCCAAATCTCTTTCCCTAGAATTACTCCCCATCTCAGTAGAGTATGTACCATTGTCTACCTAATTGCAAAGGCAAAAAATCTGAGAGCCATCCTTGATTCCCACATCTAGTCCATTAGTTAAAGTATATCTCAAATCTAACTATTTATTAATTTCTAAAATCCCAAGTCCAAATCAGCAGCATCTTTCTCCTGGACAAGTATAGAAGCTTCTTAACTGGTCTCCCTTCTTCTCCTCCTGTCCCCTTACAGTTCACCTTCCTTTCAGTCACCAGATATTTAGATATTTTGGACCAAGCTTGGTGGCTCATGCTTTTTTTTTTTTTTTTTTTGAGACGGAGTCTCGCTCTGTGGCCCAGGCTAGAGTGCAGTGGTGCAATCTCGGCTCACTGCGAGCTCCGCCTCCTGGGTTCATGCCATTCTCCCACCTCAGCCACCTGAGTAGTTGGGACTACAGGCGCCCACCACCACGCCCAGCTAATTTTTTGTATTTTTAGTAGAGATGGGGTTTCACCATTCACGGGATGGTCTTGATCTCCTGACCTTGTGATCCACCCGCCTCGGCCTCCGAAAGTGCTGGGATTACAGGCGTGAGCCACCACGCCTGGCCTGGTGGCTCATGCTTGTAATCCCAGCATTTAGGGAAGCCGAGATGGGCAGATCACTTGAGCTCAGGAGTTCGAGACCAGCGTGGGCAACATAGTGAAACCCCATCTCCAAAAATTATCTGGGTATAGTGGTGGGCACCTGTAGTCCCAGCTACTTGGGAGGCTGAGGTGGGAGGATTGCTTGAGCCTGGGAGGTTGAGGCTGCACTGAGCTGTGATTGTGTCGCTATACTTCAGCCTGGGCGCCAGAGAGAAATCCTGTCTCTAAAATAAAATAGATATTTAGATATTTATAAAGCATATATCAAATCATTTATCTCCCCTTTATAAAATCCTTAGCATAAAATCTGGACTTTTAACAATGGCCTACAAGCCTTACACGATCTGGTCCCTGCCTAACACTCCATCTTCATCTCCCTCCTCTCTGTCTTCATTCTCAATGTTCTAGCCACACTGACCTTTCTGTCCATTAAACTCATCACAGACATCTGTGCTTGCTGATTTTTCTGCTTGGAATGCTTTTCCCCATGATCGTTGCTCCTTTCCATGAAGGCCTCAAGTCAGTTGTGTTTCTTCTGAAAGGCCATCACTGGCCATACTAGCTAAAGCAGCCTTCTAGTCATCCTAAATAAAACCACATATTATTTTCTTCATGCTATTTAGAGTACCTCAATTTATATTTATTTATTTATATGTTGAATGTTGCTCTCCACACCTCCTGAAATGTAAGCCCTTAAAGACGAGGGATCTTGTCTCTCTTGTTACTTACCAAATTAGTGCCCAGAACAGTGCCTGATGCACTGTAGGGTCTCAGATATGTGCTGACTGACTCAGTTATCTGTATAGTCTCACCTTGTAGCATTGTCTTTCTTGCCCACTGTGTTCGGGTTACTGTACTTCTCTCTTTTGAAAGTGCCATGCTTTTTCTCAACTGAGTACTCTTGTACCTGCTATTTCCTCTAACCACCCCAGACCCGCCATTCACTCTCCATTTGTGCCTCACTAGCTCATATTTTTCCTTTAGAAATTAGTCACTTACTTAGAGTGGGCTTCCCTGACATGTTACAGGGAAACCAGCACTTAGTTTCTTTTTCTTTTCCTTTTTCTTTTTTGTTTTTCTTTTTTCTTTTTCTTTTTTTTTTTTTTGTTTGAGACAGAGTTTCACTCTTGTTGCCCAGGCTGGAGTGCAATGGTATGATCTCAGCTCATTGCACCCTCTGCCTCCTGAGTTCAAGTGATTCTCCTGCCTCAGCCTCCAGAGTAGCTGGGATTACAGGTGCCACCACCACGCCCGGTTAATTTTTATATTCTAGTAGAGGCGGGCTTTCACCATGTTGGCCAGGTTCATCTCGAACTCCTGACCTCAAGTGATCTGCCCGACTCAGCCTCCCAAAGTGCTGGGATTACAGGTATGAGCCACAGCACCTGGCCTTTTTCTTTTTTTTATGTGATACAGACGAGGGCTCACTGTGTTGCCCAGGCTGGTCTCGAACTCCTGGGCTCAAGTAGTCCTGCCTCAGCCTCTGAAAGTGGGATTATAGGCATGAGCCACAACACCTGGCCAAGTATATCTTTCTATAAACCTAGCAAGTACCTTTCTTTTTTTTTTTTTTTTTTTGAGACAGTCATTCTGTCGCTCAGGCTGGAGTGCAATGGTGTGATCTCAGCTCACTACAGCCTCCATCTCCCGGGGTCAAGTGATTCTCCTGCCTCAGCCCCCTGAGTAGCTGGGATTACAGGCACTAGCCACCATTCCCGGCTAGTTTTTGTATTTTTAGTAGGGACTGGGTTTCACCATGTTGGTCAGGCTGGTCTCAAACTCCTGACCTCAAGTGATCTGCCTGCCTTGGCCTCCCAGAGTGCTGGGATTACAAGGCGTGAGCCGCTGCACACCTGGCCATGAGTACAATTCTTATCTCCTCAATATCTCACCAGAATCGGACTAAGGTTAGTAAAATTTGCCCTCTTTATATAAAAAGTCATTTTCTTTTTTCTTTCTTTTTCTTTTTTTGAGATGGAGTCTCACTCTGTGTCACCCAGGCCGGATTGCTGTGGCAGAATCTTGGCTCACTGCAACCTCCGCCTCCTGGGTTCAAGCAATTCTCCTACCTCAGCCTCCCAAGTAGCTGGGACTACAGGCTTCCACCACAATGCCCGGCTAATTTTTGTATTTTTAGTAGAGACAGGGTTTCACCATGTTGGCCAGGCTGGTCCTGAACTCCTGATCTCAGGTGATCCTCCTGCCTTGGCCTCCCAGAGTGCTAAGATTACAGGGGTGATCCACTGTGCCTGGCTGTATCAATTGTTAAAGTTGCTTTCTTTGTTTCCAGCTAAGGATATTCTCTCCATCATTTGCCCTTCTGAAACTACTGTTGCTGCTTTTTTTTTTTTTCATTTTTAATCTTCCTTACATGTACTGCTTCTGGGCAGCTCACCCAATGGTGTAACCAAAAAAATAAAATGGCCGTCCTTGCCTGCAGTTTTACATCCAAGTGCTTTTTGGGTTCCTGCGGTTGGTAGGATATTTAGAGTGCTGCAGTGAATTCAGCATGATGTGAATTCTTTTTTTTTTTTTTTTTTTTTTGAGACCGAGTCTCGCTCTGTTGCCCAGGCTGGAGTGCAGTGGCGTAGTCTCGGCTCACTGCAGGCTCTGCCTCCTGGGTTCACGCCATTCTCCTGCCTCACCCTCCTGAGTAGCTGGGACTACAGACGCCTGCCACCACGCGTGGCTAATTTTTTGTATTTTTAGTAGAGACGGGGTTTCACCATGTTAACCAGGATGGTCTTGAACTCCTGACCTCGTGATCTGCCTGCCTCAGCCTCCCAAAGTGCTGGGATTACAGGCGTGAGCCACTGTGCCCGGCCGCATGATGTGAATTTTAATGGACAGGTTAATCTTCATGTAACAAGCCACAACTACTGGACAGGTTGGTGAGGTGAGACACTATTGCATTTCCAGAATAAGGAGCACATCCTGGACTTACTGGCCAAAGGTAGTTTTTCGTTAGCTGTTAGAATGGTTAAGGTGAAAAGGGAAGATGCATTTTTGTGCAAAGAGTAACTTAAGAGTAACTTAAGTGCAAAGAGTAACAGAGAAACTAAGTTAAGAGGTTAATTTAGGCTCCTTTCTGGTTTATTGAGTTACCCACTGAGGCCTTTTCATCTCACTTCAGAACAGCTTCCTAATTCTCTGTTAGGTTTAGTTATCCCCCCTACCCCCAAACAAGGTTTAGTTATTCCCCCTACTCCCACCAAACAAAACAAAATTAAGTCTGCCACAGTTCTAAGGGCAAATCCATTCCTGCACAAATGGCATTTTAAAGGTTGCATCTTACCAGAAAGGGTAGGAAGAAACCTATGAGAAAACAGAATGACGTCAATAAACATGAAAGTATTCTGGGTAGTCTTATGTCATTAGTCTCTTCCTGTTCCATATTTTAACACTTATAAAAAAGACTTTATCCAGTAATCTGTGTACTAAGTACTAGAAAAAACAATTATACATGCATTATTTCACTAATCATCCTAATCACCGTGCAAGGTGAGAAAACTGAGAATAGATAATAGAGCTTTATGATAAACAAATGTGGATGTAACCCTTTATGTCCAAAATTACAATTCTAAGAACTTTTAATCAAAAAGCTTACATTAGGCCAGGTGCAGTGGCTCACACCTGTAATGCCAGCACTTTGGGAGGCCAAAGTGGGTGGATCTCTTGAGCTCAGGAGTTCGAGACCAGCCAGGCAGCAGAGTGAAACCCCATATCTACAGAAAATACAAAAATTAGCCAGGTGTGGTAGTGGGCGCCTGTAGTACAAGCTACTTGAGACGCCGAGGCATGAGAATTGCTTGAACCTCGGAGGCAGAGGTTACAGTGAGCTGACATCATACTGCAGCATGGGTGACAGAGCGAGACTGTCTCAAAAAAAAAAATTAAATTTTGCTTTGATGTCTTTGTATCCATAATTAATTGCCTTTGTCACGCAGAGTGGTGAGCGTGACCAGGGTTACAGTTTGGTAAAATGACTGACCGAATGATATGTTGTAATGAAAAACGTGTGTGCCAAAGAAGTCAACAATCTTGAGGGGCTAATCCTGGATTATGTAACTTTGTGGAAGTCATTTCCTTCTTTGGAGAAGTCACTTCCCTGTCATCCCCACCAAAATGGAAGGCGTTTCCAGATATAGGCGTTCATGAGTCTCTAGTTGGACATACAGACTGAATCTACTTCAGCAAAGGTGGACAGACCTCTGAGACCAGCCAAGGACTTTTGAAAGTGGAAGGAGGCTGGGCGCAGTGGCTTACACCTGTAATCCCAGCACTTTGGGAGGCCGAGGCAGGTAGATCACCTGAGGTCCGGAGTTCAAGACCAGGCTGGCCAGCATGGTGAAACCCTGTCTCTACTAAAAAAAAATACAAAACTTAGGTGTGTTGGCACATGCCTGTAATCCCAGCTACGTGGGAGGCTGAGACAGGAGAATCACTTGAACCTGGGAGGCAGAGGTTGCAGTGAGCTGAGATCATGCTACTGCACTCCAGCTTGGGCAACAGAGTGAGACTCCATCTCAGAAAAAATGTGGAAGGAGCAGCTAGTCATCTGTCCTCAATCTCATTTCTAAAACATGGGTGTTGGATTCATAGCATCAGATTTTCATATTATATTTTGTTACCTACACTCATTAATGGTCTTGAGATGGGGTCTTGCTCTGTTGCCCAGGCTGGAGTGCAGTGGCACAATCTTGGTTCATCACAGCTTCCACCTCCCCAGGTTCAAGCGATTCTTTTGCCTCAGTCTCCCAAGTAGCTGGGATTACAGGCGCCCACCACCATGCCCGGCTAAGTTTTGTGTTTTTAGTAAAGACGGGGTTTCATCATGTTGGCCAGCCTGGTCTCAAACACCCGACCTCAGGTGATCCACCCGCTGCAGCCTCCCAAAGTGCTGAGATTACAGGCGTGAGCCACTGCGCCCAGCCCAGTCACTGTATTTTGAATAAGTGCTTATGGAAGCTCTTTTATTTCTCAACACTGTGAAAGACTTTATCAACTGTCACCAGACATATTTAGTAGCAGAGTGCTAAATCATAAGCTCCTTTTGCCTCAGTAGTCAATATTATTATCCTCATATAGCATTTGGCCCTGCTTCAGGTTCTATGTACTGACCCAGATGTTTATGTGAAGCAAATTACCAAAATCTTGAAAAATAATTTTCCTTCAAACATCAGTCCCTATGTGTCATTTACATCTAATTCTTGGGTATTTTCAAGGAAAAGTTCTTGGTTGGAATTTTTCAGATTTTGCATTGAGATTAAAGCTAATCAGTTTTGCACATGTGTGCTCTCTGTCTCAAGAATTGATTTCCTGGAAAGTACTGCTCTCTTGAATTTGCTTTTTTGTTTTTTGTTTTTTTGAGTCTCGCTCTATCCCCCATGCTGGAGTGCAGTGGCACGATCTTGGCTCACTGCAACCTCCACAACCTAGGTTCAAGCAATTTTTGTGCTTTAGCCTCCCGAGTAGCTGGGATTGCAGGTGCCCCCCACCACGCCCGGCTAATTTTTGTATTTTTAGTAGAGGTGGGGTTTCGCCACATTGGCCAGACTGGTCTCAAACTCCTGACCTCGGGTGATCTGCCCACCTTGGCCTCCTAAAGTGCTGAGATTACAGGCATGAGCTACCGTGCCCGGCTTTGAATTTGCTTTTCTAGTGAAGCATTTAGGGAGAAACTCTTCAAATCTATCATAAGGGCTAATGTTTATATAATACTCTGGAATTTACAAAGTAGCTACTTACAGCATTATCTCGTTTAATTCCCACATTCCAGGGGTCGTTGGAATCCCCGTTTGTAGACATAGAAACTAGGAAATGAAGAAGTTAAGTGACTTGCTCAGGGACTAATGACTAATAGAAGCAGAAGCAGGACTCAAGCCTTGGTCCTCCAATTCCAAATCTTACGTCTTTTGCACTATCCCATACTGCCTGTAAGTTTTCTTCCTTTGTTTTAAAGCCATGATTTGTGGTCATCTAAAAATGCGTGGAGAGTCTGACCCTTCATATGCAAGATCTCATCAACTTAATAATAGTTACTGGGACATAATATCACCATGGCCACAGTACTCAATGTTGGAAAATAACCCTGTGAAATATTTGAACCATTACTCCTATGTGGTTGTTTGGATACACTGTCTAATCTTTATTTTCAAATGAGGTAATTAGTGTATGGTGTTTGTTTCTGAATTGGGCAGCCAGCAATTAACAGGAACAGGCCCTAGCTAGAAAAGGGCTGTTTTTCCTTCTTTCAGACAGCCAGCTGTGGTACAGCACATGAAATTTCCTCTTTGGACCGTCATTTCCAGCAAATGTCCTTCATTTCCTTTGCTCTGATGCCCCATCCCTCTGTTGGGGGTGGGGCGGGAGGCAAGTTATTGCATCCTAGTAGAATCCCCTGGCCAGATGGCAGTGGCTCATGCCTATAATCCAGCACTTTAGGAGGCCGAGGCAGGAGGATCACTTGAGGCCAGGAGTTCGAGACCAGCCTGGGCAACATAGTGAGACCCTGTCTCCAAAAATTTTAAAAATTAGCCGGGCATGGTGGTGTGCATCTGTAGTCCTAGCTAGTCTGGAGGCTAAGGTGGGAGGATCCCGTGAGCCTAGGAGTTTGATGCTGCAGTGAGCCATGAGTATACCACTGTACTCCAGCCTGGATGGCAGAGCAAGACCCTGTCTCTTGAAAAAAAAAGCCAGGCGCAGTGGCTCACGCTGTAATCTCAGCACTTTGAGAGGCCGAGGCGGGTGGATCACGAGGCCTGGAGATCGAGACCATCCTGGCTAACACGGTGAAACCCCGTCTCTACTAAAAATACAAAAAAATTAGCTGGGTGTGGTGGCGGGCGCCTGTAGTCCCAGCTACTCTGGAGGCTGAGGCAGGAGAATGGCATGAACCTGGGAGGCAGAGCTTGCAGTGAGCAGAGATCACGCCACTGCACTCCAGCCTGGGAGACAGAGCAAGACTCTGTCTCAAAAAAAAAAAAAAAATTGCCGGGCGCAATGGCTCATGCCTGTAATCCCAGCACTTTGAGAGGCCGAAGCAGGCAGATCACCTGAGGTCAGGACTTCAAGACCAGTCTGGCCAACATGGTGAAGCCTGTCTCTACTAAAAATACAAAAATTAGCTGGGCGTGGTGGCGTATGCCTGTAGTCCCTGCTACTCGGGAGGCTGAGGCAGGAGGATCACTTGAACCTGGGAGGCAGAAGTTGCAGTGAGCCGAGATCATGCCACTTCACTCCAGACTGGGTGACAGAGTGAGACCCTGTCTCAAAAAAAAAACACCACAAAAACAAAAAAAGAATCCTTGTAAGAATTAAGAGTTAAATTTCTGTGGCAGCAATGTAAGTCTCACCAGGTGGGCTCACCACCTACTGAGAAGAGTCATCTGGCACTAAAACATCAAAACTAGCCTGGGTTCCTGCCATGCCTTTGGTGTGGGGCATCAGTAAGTTTTTTCTCAGGATATGATCAGTATTTCCCCTCTGGGGACTTTGCAGTTGGCACAATTATTTCTTTTCATTTTGACTGCAATTCTAGTCTAAATAGTCTCATGGACTCTGGCTCCAGTCTCATGTCATTCTAATCCCAAGCAGCCAAGATCAGACACTGGGGTATCTCTTTACTGGCAGCCCCAGACTTGAACTTTGGAAATTGTGGGAAATTCCATTCTTTGGGCACGTAGAACTTGTGACTCTACCATAGAAGAGTTTCTACCATAGAAGAGTTTTCCCTGCTGAGTAGAAATGGCATCAGAATAATGTGGAGAAAAGCATAATGAAAATAGTCCTTTATGTGTATATGATATTTTACTGCTTAAAAAGTGATTTTATGTTTATTATCTTGTTTTTTCTTCCTTATAACCCCAGGAAGCAGACTGGCAGAGTGGTTAAGAATATCAATTCTGCATCTGTATTGCCTTAGTTTAAATTCAAATTCCAACATTCATAGCTATGGGCAGTTTACTTCATTCCTCAGTGCCTCAGTTTCCTGACCTATCAAATTTAGACTTATAGGCTTGTTGTGAGGATTAAGTGAGATTAAACTTAGAATAGGGCATGGCAAAAGTTGTTATTGAGAATTGTTATTGTGTAAGTAAGAAAACCAAGGCTCAGAGAAATTAAGGACATTGGACTGAGGTTCAAACTCAGAGTCTCCTTATTTTGGGCCTGTTCTGTCGACTCCATCTCAGCTGCCTCTGAAACCAATACCATGTATATTTGTATACTTGTACTGATGTATATAACTAGTTTTGATCCTTAGGAACTCTGGATCTCCTCTAATTATTTATTTTTATTTTTTCCATCTCTCCCCTTAACTTCCCACAGAGATGACCTTAAGTGGACAGAGATTCTAGAACAGGAGAAATAAAACAGTAAGTGCTAGGGGTATAGTAGGCACTCTTGGAACACAGGGAAGACTCACAAGTGGGGGAAAGGAAGAGTAATTGATAGATCTGGAAAATAAGCCATTCCTTGGTGCCACTCAAAAACATTAGTGTACATCCTTATTTGCTACATTGGTTGTGGCAGAAAGTTGTAGTAATACCTTAATTTCATCTAAAATTGATACCAAACGTCCTCCTAATTGGCTTGTAATTGGTGTATCCTTTGGATTGTGTCATTATTTAACTTGCACCCTCTCTGTATCCACTGAGATTCCAGTGAAAGTGGGGATGGGAGAGAAGAACAGATTCAAGAGATACTTGGGAGAAACATTTAATTCTGACAAAGACTCTGAGTCATCAGGGCAGATAACTAGTATCATTAGTCTTCTTTTTTTTTTTTTTTTTTTTTTTTTTTTTTTTTTTTTAGACGGAGTCTCGCTCTGTCCCCAGGCTGGAGTGCAGTGGCGCATCTCGCTCACTCCCCCCCCCCCCCCCCCCCCCCCCCCCCCCCCCCCCCCCCCCCCCCCCCCCCCCCCCCCCCCCCCCCCCCCCCCCCCCCCCTCGCCCAGCTGGCGCAATCTCAGCTCACTGCAAGCTCCGCCTCTCAGGTTCAAGCTTATCCCAACACACTGTATTTTCCCCATGCAGGTAGGAGAATGCTACAAGTGATGATCCTGGTACATAGGCAGTAGTGCTCAGTGCTGGACATTTTACTCATGAAGAGATGTTACAGATTGGGCAGGTTCCCTTTCCTGTAAATAAGGAACAATCGTTAGCTTTTTAGTAATTCTCTAATATTTCTATTTTATTTAGGCTATCGTTTGGGGGCAATGAGTTTAAAACCCTTTACCTACCCGTTTCCAGAGACGAGGTTTCTTCATGCAGGACCCAATGTGTATAAATTCAAAATCAGATATGGGAAGAGTATCAGGTAATTTCAAAGGTAGGAGGGTAGCCTGTGCAAACACCAGTTAGTGCTACTGCATTCCCACAGGTCACCTCTTCTTTACCTTCATCCAGTTCAGGAGACTGGTAAAGTAGCATCTTGCAGGGCTCTGTCCCAGGAATTTTATATTCAGTATATATATTATTCATATGAGTTTCTAAATTAGAGACAACTTTTTTTTTTTTTTAAAGAAGCAGATCTCGCTATGTTTTCCAAGCTAGTCTCAAACCCCTGGCCTCAAGCAATCCTCTCACCTCTGTCTCCCCAAGTGTTGGGATTATAGGTGTGAGGCACCACACCCAGCCTAGGACAACATATCTTTGAAGCAGTGTTTCTCAAAATTTTACATCTCAGGGATGGGCATAGTGGCTCACACCTATAATCCCAGCACTTTGGGAGGCGGAGGTGGATGGATCACTTGAGGTCAGGAGTTCAAGACCAGCCTGGCCAACATGGTGAAACCCTGTCTCTACTAAAAATACAAAAATTAGCCAGGCATGGTGGTGGGAGGCTGAGGCAGGAGAATTGCTTGAACCTGGGAGATGGAGGTTGCAGTGAGCTGAGATTGTGCCACTGTACTCCAGCCTGGGCCACAGAGTGAGACTCCGTCTCAAAAGTATATATATTTTTCATCTCAACTCCCTTGCAATTTTTCTTTCTTTTTTTTTTTTTTTTCTCCCAAGACAGGGTTTCACATGTAGTAGTGTGATCACTGCAGCCTTGACCTGCTGGGCTCAAGGGATCCTCCTACCTCCGCCTCCACAGAAGCTAGGACTACAGGCATAGTGCCACCACACCAGGCTAATTTTAAAATTATTTTTTGTAGGAATGAAGTCTCACTATGTTGCTCAGGCTGGTCTCAAACTCCTGGGCCCAAGGGATCCTCCCTCTTTAGCTTTCCAAAGTGTTGGAATTCCAGGCATGAGCCACCCGCACCCAACTTGCACTCTTTAAAATTATTAAGGACCCCAAAGAGCTTTTGATTAATCTGTCAATATTTGTCATAAAAATTAAAGCAAAAATTTGGCCAGGCACAGTGGCTCACACCTGTAATCCCAGCACATTGGTAGGCCGAGGCAGGCGGATCATCTGAGGAGTTTGAGACCAGTCTGGCCAACATGGTGAAACCCCATCTCTACTAAAAATACAAAAATTAGCGAGGCGTGGCGGTGGGTGCATGTAATCCCAGCTACTTGGGAGGCTGAGGTAGGAGAATCGCTTGAACCCGGGAGGCGGAGGTTGCAGTGAGCCGAAATCACACTCCAGCCTGGGCAACAAGAGTGAAACAACGTCTCAAAAAAAAAAAAAAAAAAAAGCTTATATATATTTGTAGTTTGGAAAGGTAGGACTATATTAGTAGTCCTCTCAGATCATTGTGGATATTCTTTGACCCTACGACAAAACTGGACAAATTGTAGTTTGGGTTTTTTTTTAATTAATGGTAGTTATTTTTAAGATTAGTTGCAATGTGGAATCTGAAATTATGTCATGAACTTTTTGAACTCTGTTACATTAAAATCCACTGGTCTTAGTTGTTCTTTGAATGGGTGTTTGACCTAGGATGATTTTTGTTTTTGTTTTGTTTTGAGACCGTGTTTCACTCTTGTCACCCAGGCTGGAGTGCAATGGTGTGATCTTGGCTCACTGCAACCTCCACCTCCCGGGTTCAAGTGATTCTCCTACTGCAACCTCCCAAGTAGCTGGAATTACAGGCGCCTGCCACCACACCCAGCTAATTTTTTGTATTTTTATTTTTATTTATTTATTTTTTTTTTTTGAGATGGAGTTTCACTCTTGTTGCCCAGGCTGGAGTGCAATGGCACGATCTCAGCTCACCAAAACCTCTGCCTCCCGGTTCAAGCAATTCTCCTGCCTCAGCCTCCCAAGTAGCTAGGATTACAGGCATGCACCACCACGCCCAGCTAATTTTTTATTTTTAGTAGAGATGGGGTTTCTCCATGTTGATCAGGCTAGTTTCAAACTCCCAACCTCAGGTGATCCACCTGCCTCAGCCTCCCAAAGTGCTGGGATTGCAGGCGTAAGCCACCGCACCGGGCCTTTTTTGTATTCTTAGTAGAGACGGGGTTTCACCACGTTGGCCAGGCTGGTCTCGAACTCCTGATCTCAGGTGATCCACCCGCCTGGCCTCCCAAAGCGCCAGGATTAACAGGTGTGAGCCACTGTGCCCGGCCTGACCTAGGATGATTTTGTAACATGATGTGTTTCATTGGTCATTTGGAATATTTTGGTTCACTGAATTATGCACATCCTCCAAATATTGATACATTTCATTATACAGTATCAAAAAATATTTGTTAATATCACCACAATCTTAAAAGTGTTGACATATTTGGAAACTGTCAAACTCAAAATGGTGGACGGAAATTTTCCAAAATTTAAATTTTCACTTGAAAGCCCAAAATTTACTGTTGACAACAAGTATTGTCAGTTCTTTTCCTTGAGTTGACATGCCTATTTTATTCATTTTTAAGAAAGTGTCTGTCAAACTTCCAAGTATGAATAACAACCATAGTTTGTCTGTTAGCTGATCATTCAAGTAAAATATTCCATGAAGAAAAGCAGACAGTTCAGTTTGCAGCTTAAACAGTCACACAAGTGAGTTTCCCTAAAATAACTATCATATTTTGGTATGCAGCAGAAGTGCTTTGTGCATACTTCGTGTTTTATCACATAACATTTAAAGAGACGTGTAGTTGAAGATTGAGATTTTATAAAATGATTGCTTTTTTTTTTTCTGCTTCCTCAAGGATATTCAGTGAAACTGGATTTTTTTTTTTCCTATGCAGCAGTAAAGATTACTTTGACTGATAGTACAGCCTAGTGCAACTGGCTAGATTTGTGCTAAGGCACTGGCAATTTTGCCCACCATTGCTTTTGCAATCATGGTTACAAATATTAACACAGTGAGAAAGGCAAATAATACCTTAGTATTATGAAAATAGTTTTACCCTTGAAGACCCATTGAAAGGGTCCCCAAAGCACACTTAAAGTACAACTGTTCTAACAAATGATTAACTTTCACAGTGGGAATTTCAGATCTTGGCAGGTTGAGAGAAGTCATTTTATGCCAATGTTTAGACCATACTACCTAGGTGATCTCTTCTTCTCCATGAGCACTGGGTCAGCATACACAGTTTTACTTATGTTTCTTTAGCTCAGTGGAAGTGTTATTTTTGCCCTAGTAGAGTCTACTCTCTCCAGAGCTTTCCTTCATGTCTTACTTGTCTCTTGTCTGTTTACCTTCTAGAGGAGAAGAGATAGAAAATAAGGAAGTCATCACCCAGGAGCTGGAGGTAGGGAAAGAAGCATACGACTTCTGGAAAAGTTACTCTTTCAGCTAAGGATGCATCCACATTCAGGTTTTAATTATTTCCTACATACTGAGTCACAACCTCCACTCGGTAACTTGGCTTCTTCCTGCTACATCTCTTTTGCAAAGGAACTTTATGTTTTTCCATGGGAATTTAAAACCTGTATTCTTGCTCAGTTTTCCTAGTTGAAGTGTCAGCACCTTTGAGGCTGAGAGCTTTTTGTTTTCAACAGAGTTTCCAGCCTTGGGCAGCTCTCTTTTGTTGCAGCTGGCATAGAGAAAGATTCCAGAGGACTGCCTCCTTCCAGGGTTCTGGGAAACCTCACCATCCCAACCACTGCCTGGTACTTGACGTTCAGGAAACTCGACTGTAAATACACAGACAAGGCTGCTGTGTCTTCATTTTAATTGGAAACATTTGCAATTGCCTTATTCCAACTTCATTTTCATTCCTTTCTACCCAGTTCCTCTAGCTTTAGGTTTTCCTACAGAAGAAGACTGAGCAGGTGATCAACTTTACAAATTGGTGGAAGCAATGGACAAGGAGTTAGGGTCCTGGGGGTTGGCCCTGGATTCCAGTCCTGGCGTAGCCACCACTTAGCTGTGTGACTGTTGGCAAATCATATATCAACTTGGATCTTAATTGCCTCATTTGGAAAATGAGAGGTCTAAACTAGCTTTTCCTCTTCTGACTTCACAATTCAGTGATTTATGACTATTGTGATTTCTTAAGACATATGCCTCCACATTTCAAAGCAATTAAATACACTTAAACACAAAACTCGTGAAACCAAAACTGAGTCATACCCTTAAGAAGGTACCTCTTTGGCTAAGTGTTAAAAGATACATTAGGATCTTGCAGGACCTTCAAGGATATCGTTATGAATAAGTTATTTTAACATAGGACCAAGAAAATGTTCTACCTGTTTTTGTTTTGTTTTGTTTTGTTTGAGACGGAGTTTCGCTCTGTCACCAGGCTGGAGTGCAGTGGCACGATTTTGGCTCAATGTAACCTCCATCTCCTGGGTACCAGCGATTCTCCTGCCTCAGCCTCCCAAGTAGCTGGGACTACCGGTGTGCACCACCACGCCCAGCTAATTTTTGTATTTTTAGTAGAGACGGGGTTTCATCGTGTTGGCCAGGATGGTCTCGATCTCTTGACCTTGTGATCCACCCGCCTCAGCCTCCCAAAGTGTTGGGATTACAGGTGTGAGCCACTGCGCCCGGCCGTTCTACCTATTTTAATTATGAGCAGAGTAGGCTTTATTTCACTTTGCTTCAGTTAACCTGAGCAGTGAAAAGCTCACAGAAGCACAACAGAGAGGAGGGAACACAGACTTTAGAGCCGGTCAAACCTGGATTTGAAGTCTCCATACTAGGATAGTGTCTAGCTTCTAATTATAATAGCTAATATTTATTGAGTAATTACTATGGGAAGTGTTCTGCCATTCACAGTTTGACTCTGGGCAAAGTACCTACCCTCTCTGAGTCTGTTTCCTTACCTGTCAAATGAGGTTAATAAAGAAGGCCTGTTTCAAGACTGAGGATTAGAAATAGATGTCTGCAATGCCTGCCACACAGCTCAATAATTAGTAGCTCGAGGGTATTTACATTCAACATATGTCATATTTCCAAGGTGCATTTGATATGCATATATATCTTTCTGTTATGCTCACTAGTTTGGGGTCAGATGTTATCATTCTCTTTTCTTCATTTAGAAAACACTTACTGAGGCTAGGCGCTGTGGCTGACACCTTTAATCCCAGCACTTTGGGAGGCCGAGGCAGGTGGATCACCTGAGGTCAGGAGTTTAAGACCAGACTGGCCAACATGGCGAAACCCTATTTCTACTAAAAATACAAAAATTAGCTGGGTGTGGTGGCACATACCTGTAGTCCAAGCTACTCAGGAGGCTGAGGCAGGAGAATTGCTTGAACCTGGGAGGCGGAGGTTGCAGTGAGCCGAGATCGCACCACTGCACTCCAGCCTGGGCAACAGAGTGAGACTCCGTCTCAAAAAAAAAAAAAAAAGAAAACATTTACTGAGAAGCAGGCTAGCCTAGGGGTTAAGACTAGGAGCTCTGGAACCCCGCTGCCTTGGTTCAGGTCTTGGGCCTGCTAGTTCTAGTTATGTAACCTAGACTACATTTTTTCACCTCTCTTTGTCTGTTTCCCCGTCTGTAAAATGGGAATAACAGAATTGCCTATCTCACAGGGTTTTTGTGAGAGTTAAATTAATTAATATGTATAAAAACACAGCCAGGCTTGGTGGCTCACGCCTGTAATCCCAGCACTTTGGAAGGCCAAGGTGGGCAGATCACTTGAGGTCAGGGGTTCATGACCGGCCTGGCCAACATAGTGAAACCCCATCTCTACCAAAAATACAAAAGTTAGCCAGGTGTGGTGGCAGGCACCTGTAATCCCAGCTACTCGGGAGGCTGAGGCAGGAGAATCACTTGAACCTGGGAGGCAGAGGTTGCAGTGAGTGGAGACCAAGCCATTGCACTCCAGACTCCAGCCTGGGCAAGAACAAAACTTCATCTCAAAAAAAACAAAAAAAAAAGGCCGGGCATGGTCGCTCATGCCTGTAATCCTAGCACTTTGGGAGGCCAAGGTGGGTGGATTGCCTGAGCTCAGGGATTTGAGACCAGCCTGGGCAACATGGCGAAACCCCATCTCTACTAAAAATACAAAAAATTAGCTGGGCATGGTAGTGGGTGCCTATAATCCTAGCTACTTGGGAGGTTGAGGTATAGCACTGCTTGAACCCAGGAGCTGGAGGTTGCAGTGAGCCAAGATTGTGCCACTGCACTCCAGCCTGGGTGACACAACGAGATTCTGTCTCAAAAAAACAAAAAACAGTAACACTTCCCGTAGTAATTACTCAATAAATATTAGCCAGTATAATTACAAGCTAGACACTGTGCTACTATGGAGAATACAAAGATAAACAAGACACAATTTCTTTTTTTTTGAGACAAGGTTTCGCTCTGTCGCCTAGGCTAGAGGGCAGTGACGCAATCATAGCTCACTGCAGCCTCGACCTCCGAGGTTCAGGTGACCCTCCCACCTCAGCCTCCCAAGTAGCTGGGACTACTGGCATGTGCCACTACACCCAACTCATTTTTGTATATTTTGTAGAGATGGAGTATTGCCATGTTGCCCAGGCCAGTCTTGAACTCCTGGGCTGAAGCAATCCACCTGCCTTGGCCTCCCAGAGTGCTGGGATAACAGGCATGAGCCACTGCGCTGGCCACAGTTTCTATCTTCTTTGAACACAAACATGAGAACACTGAAGCTTAAGGGTGAAATGACAAGGCTGGGACTGAAATTGAGACTTTTTTCCCCATAGAAATTTAGTAGTCTTTATGATGCCAAATTAATTAGTATAGACTAATAAGCATATAGCTTAATTAGGGACTAATCAATTAAAATTTAAAGTGAGTGAAAAACAGGTTTGACTTAAAGCAAAATACTATATATCAGTTAATACCAGTATTATTCATTCATTCAATGTACATTTAGTGAGGACTTGTTATGCATTATTCATGATGGTAGACACCATAGAAGGGATACTAAGATAAATCAGGTGTATATTCTACTTCAAGTAGATCTCCCGGTAAGGAATATAAAACATTTGTATGTGGAATGTAGTAAAGACTCCAGGCTAACTACTGTGAAGTTTGATACTAACAGTTAATTATAACTTGGTAAATCAGGGAAAGATTTCTGGAGGAGATGGCTTTTGAACTATGCCTGAAAGGATAGGTCAGATTTGGACAAGTGCTGATGGGTGGAAAGGGCATTTCAGGAAGAGAAATTCCCTTTCTATGCAAAAGCATAGAAATGGAGAAGCGGGCTGGGTGCAGTGGCTCACGCCTGTAATCCCAGCACTTTGGGAGACCGAGGAGGGCAGAGCACTTGAGCCCAGGAGTTCAAGACCATCCTGGACAACATGATGAAACCACATCTCTACAAAAAATTAAAAAATTAGACGGGTATGGTGATGCACGCCTGTAGTCCCGGTTACTGGGGAGGCTGAGGTGGGAAGATCACTTGAGCCCAGGAGGCAGAGATTGCAGTGAGCAGAGATCATGCAACTGCACTTCAGCCTAGCCCACAAAACAAGACTCTCTCAAAAAGAAAAAAGAAAGAAAGAAAAGAAATGGAGAATCAGAACACGTGTTAAAGGAACAGCAAATAGTTCAGTTTTGATACTGTATAGGGTATGTGAGTAGCAGTGACAAATATAAACAAAGATTGGCTGAGACTCAACAGTGTTAAAGTCATTTCAAATATGTTTTTCAGGATTCTGTCCGCGTGGTCTTGGGAAACTTGGACAATCTTCAGCCCTTTGCTACAGAACACTTAATTATATTTCCCTGTATCCTTTTTTTTTTTTTTTTTTTTTTTGAGATGGAGTCTTGCTCTGTTGCCCAGGCTGGAGTGCAATGGCATGATCTTGGCTCACTGCAACCTCAGCCTTCCAGGTTCAAGCGATTCTCTTGCCTCAGCCTCTTGAGTAGCTGGGATTACAGGCACGTGCCACCGCACCCGGCTAATTTTGGTATTTTTCGTAGAGGCGCTATTTCACCATGTTGGCCAGACTGGTCTTGAACTCCTGACCTCAGGTGATCCACCCACCTCGGCCTCCCAAAGTGCTGGGATTACAGCCATGAGCCACTGCGCCCAGCCTATCCTTTCTTTTCTGGCTAGAAATGAGCTACAGCTCACATTTTAGACTCAAATGGAAGTAGCAAAACCATAGGCAGTTTGGAGGGTAGGTCAGGGGAAGGAGAGAGAGTCTCATCCCTAAAATGGTACTTAGGAATGCATACTGGCATCTTTCCTTACTCCTTAGCACCATTTTCCAGATAAAAGCAAATGGGAGAGAGTTTCCCACCTGAAATTCAAACATGGGGAAATTATCTTGATCCCCTACCCATTTGTTTTTACTCTATACGTGGAGATGAAATGGTTCCATGAAAACCTGTCACCTGGTAAGTGGAATGATGTGAATGTGGATGGCAGAGAAGAAAATGATTTAGCCGTGCCAGCTGGGTATGGCGAAATGGGCTACCAGATTGGGCTCCAGTCATACAGTGCACAGGTCAGGATCATGTGCTCCAGGCCAGAATGACCAGTTCAAATACTGGTGGTCCTGCCACTTAATAGCTGTGTGAAGTTAGATAAATTAATCTTTCTGTGCCTCCCTTGTGAAATGGTGAAGAATAATATTACTACCTATATCATTGAGTTGTTAAAAGGATTAAATAAATACTAGTAGATGAAAAGTACAAAGCCTGACTTAATCACTGAATGAAAGATAACTATTATATAAACCCTTCCATTAGAGAGAATTCCATGATTTTCTCCTTAGAGCTGTCTTAAAGGTATCTCCCAATTTTATTTTTATTTAGACAGGGTCTCACTCTGTCACCCAGGCTGGAGTACAGTGGTGTGATCATAGTTCACTGTAACCTCTAACTCCTGGGCTCAAGTGATCCTCCTGCCTCAGCTTCCCAAGTAGCTAGGACTATAGGTGTGTGCGACCACCCCCGGCTAATTTTTTTTTTTTAGTAGAGACGGGTCTGACTATATTGCACCGTTGGGTCTCAAACTCCTGGGCTCAAGCGATCCTCCCACCTCGGCCTCCCAAAACACTGGGATTACAGGCATGAGCCACTGTGCCTAGCCCAAATTTTTATTCTCTGAAGGCCATGGGCGTTTTTGTTGATTGAGGGACAAGTAAACACCTACCCTTTTGATTTGAAAAGGGGTGCAGGCTTGGCATGGTGGCTTATGCCTGTAATCCCAGTACTTTGGGAGGCCAAGGCAGGAGGATCACTTGAGGCCAGGAGTTCAAGACCAGCCTGACCAATATGGTGAAACCCCATCTCTACTAAAAGTAAATTTAGCCAGGCGTGGTGGTGTGCACCTGTAATCCTAGCTACTCAGGAAGCTGAAGCAGAAGAATCGCTTGAACCCGGGAGGCAGAGATTGCAGTGAGCTGAGATCACGCCACTGCACTCCAGCCTGGGTGGCAGAGCAAGATGACATCTGAAAAAAAAAAAAAAAAAAATATATATATATATATATATATGTATATGATGTAGCCCGGCGTGGTGGTGGTGCATGCCTGTAGTCCCAGCTACTCTGGAGGCTGAGGGAAGAGAATTGCTTGAACCTGGGAGGCAGAGGTTCTGGTGAGCCAAGATCACACCACTGCACTCCTGCCTGGGCAACAGAGCTAGCTCTGTCTCAAAAAAGGAAAAAGAAAAAAGGGGTGCAAAGGCCTTGCCTCAAAATATCTCCCCTTTTCATTTGTCACAGGTAGCTGAAGTTCTACTTTTTTTCTTTTTTAGTAAGGATCGTCCCCTCCCTTTTCAAACCCTTTCTAGCTTTAGATTACAATCATTCTGAAACGGGAGGAAGAGAGTTTGAAGACACTATTTTTAGGGAAAATGGTACCAGGTAGAAGGGAGAAGGGCACATGAGGAGTCTTTGTCTGGGGTCAGTTCCAAGAAATAAATAGTAGCCAGAAATCCAGGTAAAACAGCATTGTGGCTAGGCCTGGTGGCTCACTTCGGGAGGCCAAGGCAGGTGGATCACCTGAGGTCAGGAATTTGAGACCAACCTGGCCAATGTGGTGAAACCCCTCTCTCTACTAAAAATACAAAAATTAGCCAGGTGTGGTGGCATGTGCCTGTAGTCCCAGCTACTCGGGAGGCTGAGGGAGGAGAATCGCTTGAACTCAAGAGGCGGAGGCTGCAGTGAGCCGAGATCGCACCACTGCACTCCAGTCTGGGGGACAGAGACTTAATATCAAAAGAAAAAAAAAAAAGTCTTAAATCTATTATGACACTCAAATTTCCTATTGTAGGGAAACCAATAACTGACAGTCCTCTTGGGTTGGTAAGTTTACCTTTTCCGTACAAAATGAAAATTGCCTTTATCACCTTCTTTTGTCCAAAAAGTCCTGCTCTTGCCTCTTCCCCTTACTTTGCCCCTCAGTTGCTGCCCAGGTCCAGTCAGAATTGTAAACATAAGACCGTATTTTCTCCCTTGGCTAGATTTCTGAGACCATGTCTGTAATAGAATGTCTATTCTTACTTGCAAAGCTGGTGTTAAAAGTTGCCTTTGGCAGTTTAAGGATGGGGAGTTTTCTTCACTGTGCCTTCATGAACTGTGAGCAACTCTGGAAAGGAGGAGTCACAGGCATCTGCTTCCTCCTGAAGGTCCCAGCTGAGAAGACAGCAGTAGGAGCTGTGATGAGGAAACGAAAACACATGGACGAGCCCAGCTCCCCCAGCAGGCCAGGGCTGGACGGGTCAGTGGTGCGGGGAGAGAGGCTCGCTCCTGCGTCCTAGTTAGGCTTTGCCAGCTATTACTGTTGGTTGATCCTGTCCTTGGGCGAGTCACTTTCTTTTGCAGGACTTCATCAGTATCTGCCTATTACAGTGGGTGGACTAAGGAAAGGGAGCAAGTTAATATTTACAATATAATTTGAACACAGTCCCTTTTTCAGCAAAGTATGATTTTTCTTTTCAAGATGAAGGCTGAGAAGAAATACAATCTGATCTAAACAATTGAATTCAGCACATTCAGTAATACTTACTATGTTAATGTCACCAGAAGGCACAAGACTTATGAAGTCTCAGAATATTTACAAAAACATAGGGAAACTCTTGAAAGAGTAAGAACAAATAAAATATAATTCTATTTTACCCAGTGAGCAGTTAGCTTTTGGAACCTTAAGATGCAGTCCAGACTAAAATATAAATGTTTGCAAGAGGGTATGTATCAATCATTGGGTGGAGTGCTGTGATATTAGGGGGAATGTTGAGTACATCCCTAACATATTGTGGAGGCCACTTATGTTCTTCTTTCAATTTTCTATCAGGGACAAAATGAGTCAGTAAGACAATTCAGTCATTCTTATTAGCACCCTAGAAAGCTAATAACAACGCTGCTGGAATAATCCAAGGTGTGGTTTGTTCTCTAGCCCAAGATGCTTCCACCCTGGGCCCACAGAGAACAGCTACCCTTTTCCTGGGACTCTGTGGACCCCTAGACATACAGGAGAAATAAGGTAGACCACTAGGAAGCTGACCCCATGCTCTCCAGATGCACATGTAGGTGAAGAGGTAGGGAGCTCCTTTCCAAGCTAGGTGGAATGTGAGGGTACTTGGAGGTATGAAGCTTTGCTCTGTTCCATTCGACTGAATTTTCCATGCAAATTAGGTCTCAGATCTTCCCTTTCTCTGGGTTTTGATGCACAATCAAGTATTTCAAAATCTGATACCTGCTGTCAATCACATTTTCACTTTCTCAAATCCCAGATCCCTAAGTGTCTCAAACTGGGATTCTGCTGTGAAGTAAAGCAGCACCCAAAGAAAATTTGGCCACCCAATTTATTCTGCCAGCCAGGAGTAGTATAAAAATAGCCAACCTGCTGAAATATTCATTTGGGCCACATTTGCTTGAATGTAGTGATATTGCCTCTGCCAGTAACATTTCCTGCATATTTTCCCCCCACCTCAGGGCCAAGATAGGGACTTCCAGCCAAGGACCCAGCAAAAAGAAGCCCCCTGTGGAAACCAGGAGAGTAAGTACTAAAATGGAGCCTTAGAGGCTGTTAGCTATTCCTGTTCCATTACAAGTCAGGATTCCGGTTACCAGCACATCTTGGTTTTTCGTGCAGATTGAATTGACTGAACTCATTCTTGGATTTCACTGTCTGCAGAATAACATTCAACTATTATGCCCTTGTCACAACGCATCCCAAAGTGACTGCATAATACATGCATCGATGAATTTTTTTGTTAAAAAGTCCTCTCTTTGCCGGGTACGGTGGCTCATGCCTGTAATTCCAGCATTTTGGGAGGCTGAGGCGGGCAGATCAGCTGAAGTCAGGAGTTCAAGACCAGGCTGGCCAACCTGGTCTTGAATTTTTTTTGTAAAAATACAAAAAATTAGCCAAGTGTGGTGGTGGGCTTCTGTAATCCCAGCTACTCGGGAGGCTGAGGCAAGAGAATCTCTTGAACCCAGGAGGCAGAGGTTGCAGTGAGCCGAGTTCGTGCCACTGCCCTCCAGCCTGGGCAACAGAGTGAGACTCCATCTCAAAAAAAAAAAAAATCCTCTCTTCTCAGCTTAAAAAGCTACTTGTACTCTGCAGTTGAAATAAGAAAATATGTCTGTATAGAATTGAGGTGGGATCCAGTATAGAATTTTCCCTTTAGGAAACTTTGCCTTCATCTACACTGGGGTCTGAGTCTGGGAACATCTAGTTTGTTTTTTTGTTTTTTTGTTTTTTGAGACGGAGTCTCGCTCTGTCACCCAGGCTGGAGTGCAGTGGTGCGATCTTGGCTCACTGCAAGCTCTGCCTCCCGGGTTCACGCCATTCTCCTGCCTCAGCCTCCCGAGTAGCTGGGACTACAGGCGTGTGCCACCACGCCCGGCTAATTTTTTGTATTTTTTAGTAGAGACGGGGTTTCACCATGTTAGCCAGGATGGTCTCGATCTCCTAACCTCGTGATCCACCTGCCTCGGCCTCCCAAAGTGCTGGGATTACAGGCGTGAGCCACCGAGCCCGGCCAGAACATCTAATTTTAACAAATGAGCTAGGCATGTATCAGCACTGATAACTGGTAAGAGAAAACTTCTAGAGCAGTGAAGGGCTGGCCCCGATGGAATTAGATTTCTTTTATGGGGTATGTTTCCCATTTAGATATTCATATATCTGATACCCTTCCTCCATTTCAGGACTTCTTTTCTATATATTCTCTAAAATAGTGACTTTTTCTTGTTCTCCCCTCTTTAAATAGCTGTTAGCTGGTATCCATGCCTTAAAGATCCTTTCTTTTTTTCTGTATGTCTCCAAAGTTGCTGTGACCCTAAGTATCCAAACACAAACAACTCACTTTCTTCACCTTCCCAGGACTCATAACATGAGCAGTTATCGAGTAAACATTTACATATGCATTCATTCAACAAATTTTTTGTTTTGTTTTGTTTTGAGACGGAGTCTCGCTCTGTCGCTCAGGCTGGAGTGCAGTGGTGCGATCTCGGCTCACTGCAAGCTCCGCCTCCCAGGTTCACACCATTCTCCTGCCTCAGCCTCCTGCGTAGCTGGGACTACAGGCGCCCGCCACCACGCCCGGCTAATTTTTTGTATTTTTTAGTAGAGACGGGGTTTCACTGTGTTAGCCAGGATGGCCTCGATCTCCTGACCTTGTGATCCGCCCTCCTCGGCCTCCCAAAGTGCTGGGATTACAGGCATGACCCACCACGCCCGGCCTTTTTTTTCTTTTTTGAGACAGGGTCACACTCTGTTGCCCAGGCTGGAGTGCAGTGGTGCAATCTTGGCTCACAGCAACCTCCACCTCTCAGGCTCAAGTGATCCTCTCATTTCAGCCTCTAGAGTAGCTAGGACTACTGGCATGTGTCATCACACCTGGCTGATTTTTGTATTTTTTGTAGAGATGGGGTTTTGCCATGTTGCCCAGAATGCATTCAACAAATTTTCATTGAGTGTCTACTATGTGCCAAGTACCAGGGATACACCAACAGTGTACAGCTAGGCAGACAGTTACTGATAGATGTGTCATGTGCAGGGGTAGAAGGAAGCACAGGATACAAAGGGAGCATAAAGTGGCCAGGAGGGAAGGATTCCCAGAATAGCTTAAAGTCCAGTGCTGAGAAATGTTACTGGAGAAGTCCGAATGGACTGGATCATGAAAAGCCTTGAGACTACCTTCAAGATCACAGGAATTCTGTAAAACATTTTTAAGTAGAAAAATGAAGTTATTTTCATTTCTAAAGGATTGTTCTGTCTCTTGCTCACAAGGCATTGTGTTGGGTGCTGGGGCACACACAAACATATGTAAACCCTGATTTCTTTTTTCTAGGAGCTTGTAATTTAGTTGGGGAAGGAGTATATCCTTGGGGATTTATACCTCTGCCTCTGTGTGCAGGGGAAGAGTCCAGGGCCCCAGTTGTGCTGTGGCCAGCTGGCCCACTGAGTGATTTTGGGCAGATAGTCAACCCCTTCTATGCCTCCCATCCTTTAGGGGGTAAGAAAAAGAAATGAGAAAGTACATGCGGAGTACTTGAAGCTCTGGAGAACAAAGACACTTTATACAACCAAGATAATTACTATTAAAGGAACATTTTCCATGCTCTCTACCCTTTGTATCTTCCTATTCTTAGTTTGACACATCATCTCCCTCAAGAACAGTACCCACAGCTTCTTACTCAACATAATTACCTTTTCAACCTGATTCTGGCTTTAGAAAAAACTCTAGTAAAAGGAACGTGTTTATTGATTTTGACTCAAGGCCCAAAGACATTCACCATCATGGACCCTGTTCCCAGGAAGATGATTTCTCCTAAATTAAGGTGATCACAGTGACTCTCAGTGTAAGTCACTTGAGCTGGAAAAATTGAATTTGCTCCTATGGTCCATTGCTTAATATGTTCTGCCCCCTTTGCAGGGAGTTAGGGTGTAGGATCACAGTCACTGTGCATGTGCGTGTCTGAACACATTGGGAGCCTGTGTGGGGAAAGCTTAGAAGAATACAACATGTACCTCTGTTTCATAAGAAGTGTTTAGGGAGAATGCGAAGGAAGAGAAAACCCCCTTGCCTTTGTTACTTCAGGTCCCAGATCTAGAGATCCAGACTTTGGAAGGATAAAAAATGGGAGGGAGCAGATGAATGGCCCAGAAATGAAACAGGGTAACTGCACGTCGCATTTTGTTGTTGTTGTTGTTTTGCTGTATCTGTTTGAACTGCACTTCTAAACAGATCTGGTCCTGAACATACGGAGGACAGTCTTGCATCAGGTTTTCAGAGTATTATGTTCTGATAGAGGTCCAAGATGATACCTTCAGTCTGAATTCCAGCTATAATATTTTTCCTCTCTTAAGACTTTTTCTTGAGAAGACATCTCTCAAGATTTTGAGAGATCACAAAAAGGCTACACTGTCTTGTGAGGAGACTCTTCCCTGGTTCAGAGGTAGGCTGTACCTCTGTCCCAGGGCCTTTGCCCTCCTGTTCCTCCTCCCACCCTTAATAGATGCTTTCATTAGGGCTACTGTATGCAGCAGAATTAAAGCCCCAAACCATAGTTTCATTAAATTTGTAAGAATCATTCCCTCAAGCCAGAAACCAGAGCTTGGCCCTCTAAATTCCATCTCCACTCTCTATAGAAAAGGTAAGAATGGTCTCCTTCCTCCCCAAAGTTCCCTGTTGCTTTTATAGGAATATGACTTCGGTGGCTGCCCATGTGGTCTGGGATTTGAGCGGTTTGTGAAGAGGCTTAGTTCAAAGATATCTGCCATTCTAATCCGAAGTTTATTCTTAGGATGGGGGCTAGTCCTAGCTTTTCTAGAGACTTGCCATGCCTCTGCCTCCCAGAACCTACCTTTACAGTCTGCAGCCCCTTGCTCTAGAACTCTTCGCCATGGGAGCTAAGCTATGAGGTTGCAAAGCCTTAAGAATGATACAATGGACTTTGGGGACTTGGGGGAAAGGGTGGGAAGGGGTGAGGGATAAAAGACTATACATTGGGTATAGTATACACTACTTGGGTGACGGGTGCACCAAAATCTCAGAAATCACCACTAAAAAAACTTATTCATGTAACCAGACACCACTCACTCCCCAAAAACCTATTGAAATAAAAAATAAATTTTAAAAAATGGGAAAAAAATTCACAGAACTGCACACCCAAAAGAAAAAAAAACTCTTCACCAGCAAAACAGCTTGAGGAGCTCCATCACTGCTGGGTAAAGCCCCTAGTTTCTGACTGGGTGAAGAGAGTAGTAGCCAGTGGCAGAGATTCCCAAAGAAAATATAATAACCATATTTCTGATTATCAGGGTGTTTACTGGAAAATGTTGTGGGCCTGGAATCAGGTTGTAAAATGTCCTCTTCAGAGTACAAAGAAATTTCTATAAAGTAGCAGCACATGGAGAAATAATAAGATTGTGTTATATTGTGCTGGTTGCTAATGCCACAGTCATGTTTCTACCATGCCTGGCTCTAGCCATGCTGATCCTATTTATTCTTTAATGGCACTGTGCCCTCATACATCATGTCCCTGTCTGGAATGCCCTGCTGTGACTGACCACCTCCTCACCCCCATTATGACAACATCCCACTCATCCATCAAGGCTCCATTCAAATTTCACTTCCCCTGTGAAGCCTTCCTTGACTAACGCCACCTGCTCCATTAATGTCCTTTCAGCAACCACAGCATTCTATATGGATTCGTTGGGTGGTCTTATTACACTCTTTTTTTTTTTTCTTTTTCTTTTTTTTGGGGATGGAGTCTCGCTCTGTCGCCCCAGGCTGGAATGCAAAGGCGCGATCTTGGTTCACTTTGCCTCCTGGGTTCAAGCGATTCTCCTGCCTCAGCCTCCTGAGTAGTTGAGATTACAGGTGCCCGCCAGCATGCCCGGCTGATTTTTTTGTATTTTTAGTAGAGACAGGGTTTGACCATGTTGGCCAGGCTGGTCTCGAACTGCTGACCTCGGATGATCCATCCGCCTTGGCCTCCCAAATTGCTGGGATTACAGGCATGAGTCACCATACCCGGCCATCACACTGTCTTGACTTAGTTTATGTCCATTTTGCTCCATAGATTATGCATTTCTCCAAGGTAAATTTAAGGTCCTCCTGATTTCTGAAACCTCAATGTTCTGTCCTTGGTAATAGTAGGTACTCAGTAACATGGGATGATAATCCCAGCTTGATTTATTCTTGGCTCTTAAATCTTATGGTTTTAGAGGGACAGTAGTTTGGATGTTGAGATGAAAAAAGGACAGTCCTGGCTGGGCGTGGTGGCTCACGCCTATAATTCCAGCACTTTGGGAGGCGAAGACGGGCGGATCATGAAGTCAGGAGATCGAGACCATCCTGGCTAACACGGTGAAACCCTGTCTCTACTAAAAATACGAAAATTTAGCCGGGTGTGGTGGCGGTCGCCTGTAGTCCCAGCTACTCAGGAGGCTGAGGCAGGAGAATGGTGTGAACTGGAGAGGCAGAGCTTGCAGTGAGCTGAGATGGTGCCACTGCACTCCAGCCTGGGTGACAGAGCGAGACTCAGTCTCAAAAAAAAAAAAAAAAAAAAGAAAGAAGAGAAAAAAGGACAGTCCTATGGAAAGAAATGGAAAGAAATATAGAACCTGTCTAGGCAGTCAGAAGCCAGGCCCCAGTGCTGATGTGAAATCAGTTCACCAGCAAATAGCATTCAGGTTGCCAGGCAGTGTAGGAGGAAAGTTTAAGACTTTTCTTGGTCTTCTTTTTAACAGAATAGGGAAAGAAAAACCCAACAAGGATTGCAGGAGACTCTGGCCTCTGATATCACTGATGTCCAGAAACAAGGTAGGTCCTGGGAAATTTCCATTTATTCTCCTTTAATAATCACCCTTTCCCTTGTAGTTCTCTGATATGTAGAGCAGCACAGAGCTGAGTCTGGGTGCCCTCAGTGGGTAATGTGCCTTGCTCCCGTGGAGGTGCTTGTTAGCCATCCTCTGGTCTGGGGGCCTGTCCTAGAGTAATAGAAGCCCCCCAGCTCCCAGAAGGAATGAAGGGAGGTAGTGCATGTCCTTCCTCTGCTTCTGATAGTGAAGTTATGCTCTCACTATTTCAAAACATTTCCGAGTGAGGTGATAAACTTTATAGAAATGTTGAGAGGGATGTGTTTCCCTTTTCTGTACTGTTGGAGAATGATCTCTTCCCTTTGAGGCATTAGAGTTAATATTGAAGTTACAAATGGATGCTTTGCAAGGGCTGGGAATGCATGTCGAGCTATTGCCCTCCCTACTTGCTGATCTTTTACCCAGCACGAGGATTCAATGTGGACTGCAGTTATCACAGAAACAGGGATGTAGGCCAATGAGTCCTTCAACAACTTGTCATTTTATGTGAAGACATACCAGCCGGAGTGCATGGCTGGAACTTGAGCTGTGTAAATATCCCAGAAGCTTGACTGAACATACTCTGAGGTCAGAATAGCATCTTACTGAGCTGAGATGAAATTGGGAAGGTCAGAACAAACAATTCACCTGACTTTAAAGAACTCTTGGCGTGAGACTGCCTCTGGCTCATACTGGGTGTTTTGCCTTCTACTCACATGAAAACGGCCTATGGACAAACATCTTGCTCCTGCCTGATTGTTTTCCTTACAGATTCTGAGTGGGGGCACAGCCTGCCAGGGCGAATTGTCCCACCCCTGCAGCACAACTCACCTCCACCTAAGGAGCGAGCAGCCAGCGGCTTCGTTGGGTTTCTAAGGTAAGACAGCTTCTGTGCGGCCATCAGACTCAAGATCCAGCTCAGAGTGGCTCACTGAGTCTTTCAGGGAAATTAGAATAGAAAAGAAAGCAGATTACTCACAGAGGCTTCTCACTTATGTCTAGGATAGATGATGGAAATGAGATTAAGAACAAAATCCCTAATTGTGCATTTAATAAAGACGTGTTTTACTTATTTTTACACAACCCACCTCCACCCTGATGTGTCCAGGATAAAGCTAAGCTCATAAACATTAACTTGGGCCAGGCTGGGTGGCTCACACCTATAATCCCAGCACTTTGGGAGGCCAAGGCAGGTAGATCACTTGAGGTCAGGAGTTCAAGACCAGCCTGGCCAACATGGTGAAGCCCCATCTCTACTAAAAATACAAAATTAGCTGGGCATGGTGGCACATGCCTATAATACCAGCTACTTGGGAGTGAGGCTGAGGCAGGAGAATCGCTTGACCCTGGGAGGTGGTGGTGAGGCTGAGGCAGGAGAATCTCTTGAACCCGAGAGTTAGAGGTTGCAGTGAGCCGAGATAAAATAAAATAAAATAAAATAAAATTAGCCAGATGTGGTGGCACAATCCTATAATCCCAGCTACTAGGGGGTGCGGAGGCAGGAGAATTGCTTTAACCTGGGAGGCAGAGGTTGCAGTGAGCTGAGATCGTGCCATTGCACTCCAGCCTGGGCAACAGAGCAAGACTGTGTCTCAAAAAAACCAACCAAACAAAAACATTAACTTGAACAAAGTCTATTCTTAGTTTACTTGAGCCATTCAGATGATTTGGTTACCAAACATTTGCATTCTCCCCTCTGAATCTAGGTTGTGTTTGCAGAGGACAGTTAGCAAATGTCTCTCTCTCTGCCATCCCATTGCAATTCTTTTTCTTTATTTCCCCCTCCTGAGTATAATCTAATTTGGGTACCTTTTCAAATGCTATTCCAGTCTTGAATTTCCATTCAATGGTTCCCCAGAGCAAAAATGCCCTAGCTAGTGAAGCACTAATGGGAAATGGGGAGAAGGGAAGGAGACCTCATAGAGTCTCAGCCTACTCTGTTCTCATTCTTGCAGCTCTCTCTTCCCATTTCGATATTTCTTCAGGAAGAGCAGCCATTCTTGAGCCTTCCAAATGCAGCGCTGGAAAGAGGATCATCTCTTGCAGTGACTCCTCCCAAGCCATTCTTCCTCCAACTCTATCCTTTTCTTATGACACTTCAGTCACAGGGAATGAGGTCCCCATGCTGAGTCCTCTGTGGTTTTATCCTGTCCTTTGCCCCTTTATAATAGATTATTTTTCCCCAATTTAAAACATTAAGAATGGAACTTTCTAAAATGTTCATGTCCTGAGGGCCAGTTTAGGCCTTTTGTCTTCGGCACTTAGGATCCTAATGACAATAAATTATTTATGAAGAGTTATTGATTGAATTTAGTGGAATAGAGTAAAAGAGAACAAATTCTTCCCTGAAGATACAGAGAAAATGCATGAAACTTCCCTAGGTCTACCTGGTTACTATTCACAGGATCACTTTGGGTAGGTGCCAGAGGTTAGGGAATGGGGTCTTTCAAGACTCACTGTCATGAGCACTGCTCACCCAAGAGACCTCTTCCCCAGTTCCAGTTTGGCCCCAAATGGTTGCCTCTCCATAGACAAAATGTTTCCCACCTCTCTATCCCTCTAACTGTTTGACAGCAATGCAGATTCGTTTATCAGATTAACTGGAAGTCAATCCAGGTTGGCACCCCTGGAGAAGGCCTGGGCACCTGAGCTGCCTTCAACTAAAGGACTGATCTGTAATAGACACTTTAGCCTTGTGTGGCCGTGGAGAACCAAAATGATCTATGGAAATGTAGGGAAACTCATTTTAGCTCACAACAAAGGAGTCACTTTTTACCTGTTAGAGATGTCCAATATTAGAGTGGGCTACCTCATAAGGTAATGAGCCTTGTCACCCAAATGCTTTAAACAGAAGTCATCATCTGTCACATGCCAGAGGGTGCCCCTCATGAGTGGGAGAGTAGAGGCTGAACTGCTGAGTTCCCACTGCGTCCTGTTGCTATGCTGCCTGCACCCTTGGTGGGGAGAAGAGGTGGACTGCTGTGGAGGACCTGGCAAACGAGGACCCAGGTCTTGAGGGGATGGGGGCTGATGGGGAAACCGTAGGGTGTGGGAATTTAAGGATTAGTGACATTAGTAACATCAATTCCTCTCAAATTGTGTTTACAGCCTTTACTCGACTGTCCCAAACATTGCCTGTTTTACAAAGCTGCTAAGAAGCACAGCTCCAAATCTGGAGCTGTGAGTGCCCGCCCTGACTCTGACTAGCTTACAGTGAAGCTTTAGGAAGTTGTTTTCTGCTGAGCTCTTATTTTCTCATCCAGAAAATGAGGGGGTAGGATTTGGTGAGTTATAAAGTGCCTTCTAGCTCTAGCAGTCTGTGACTGGCCCTGCTCTTTCTGAGCAGACCAGTGAGGCAATGACCCCGAAGGGGGCTGCCCAGAATCACCACAGGCTTCCTTTGGCTCTCCACCTTGCCCCAACCCCTCTGGCCACTGCTGCCTAGGGGTCTTTCTCCAACTTGCCACATTCTTGCTCAAGTGTAGTTTAGCACCATGGATGGACAGCAGATTTGAATTTGAAATCAGCCCCAACATTAACTAGCTGGGTGACTTTTAGTAACTTTCCTTCTTCGAGCCTTAGTTGCCTCATCTATAAAACCAGAGCTGAACAAATAGATCAGCTTTGCTGGGGTTGATGACTTCAGGCCCTTCCAGGAGTCAGGTCCCTGTTATTCCAGGGCTAGGGGAGCACTCCAGCTCAGAACGTCACTCTGTAGCACAGGATGCGAATCATCCACTGACACCGTGGCCATGCAGCTCTGAAACAGACAGCAACCCCCAAACCCCCGGCCCTGCCACCAAGCGCATCTCAGGAGACCTCCACTGGTATAATTTCCTTTGTCCCTAAGAATCTCCTTCTCCAATCCCTTTCCTTTGCAGTTAGAAAAAGGCAAGCAGGGCTGAGTTTAGTGGTTTTAAAATTAGGGGTGTGGCCAGGCACAGTGTCTCATGCCTGTAATTCTAGCACTTTGGGAGGCCTAGGCAGGCGGATCACTTGAGCTTAGCAGTTCAAGACCACCGTGGGCAACATGGTGAAATCCCATCTCTACAAAAAAATACAAAAGTTAGTTGGTCTTAGTGGTGCGCCTGTGGTCCCAGCTACTGGGGAGGCTAAGGGAGAGGATAGCTTGAGCCTGGGAGGCTGGGAGGTGGAGGTTGCAGTGAGCCGAGATAACACCACCACACTCCAGCCTAGGTGACAGAGCCAGACCCTCTCAAAATAATAGTAATAAATAATAATAAAGTTAGGGGTGATCAGGCCCTGAACAGGGAAATGTTCTGTCCAAGGTCACAGAGCAAAGAGAACCCAGGTGCCCACTCAGCCAAAAGTCTTGACCCCTGTGTCAACTGCACACACGCTGCACACTCCACCAGCTCCTAGGCTTCTCTCCACATCTGACTTTTCCAGGCCTGGGCTGTGGGTAGCTTTTTGGACAGAAAGAAGCAGAAAGCAGCAGGAGCTGCTCTCCGAGGACCGCACCTCAAAGAGCAAGATCCTCCAGGTGGGATCGCTCTGAGGCTTCAGGCAGGGGAGGCTGTTTTGAAAGCCGATCTCCAAGAGGGCGTGGCTCCAAAATGCTGGCAAATAAAAGCCTGGAGAGTCAGCACCAAGCTGGAGACCAGCAGGAGGCACAGGAAAACTGCAAGCCGCTCTGTTCCTGGGCCTCGGAAGTGGTGAGCTCGCTGAGGCAGGAGGAGCTCTGGGGAGGGTCTGGGAATGTGGACGAGGGCCCTGCAGGCCAAGATGGGGCAGATGGAGGGAGGAAGATGTTTGCGCTCCAGATGGTGAAGGAAATTCCAGGGAAGGGAGAATCACTGCACAGAGGGCTGACACACAGGTCCTTTCCAGAGACAGCTGCTCACACTCACACCCATACACACACACACACACACACAAAGGCAGATACAGGGAAAAGGCAGCACCATTCAGGCACACCTCACCTGTCAGACCAGCCAGCCCTGGCTCACTCACCTGGAATGCAGTATTTAAAGAACTCGCCATACCACCTGCACACCCACGTAGAGACATCTCCCCACTGTGTTTCAGATGCCTATGGAGTCCCCTCAAACCCTGGTCCTCTGTCTGCTGGTCCTGGCAGTCACTGAAGCCTGGGGCCAGGAGGCAGTCATCCCAGGCTGCCACTTGCACCGTGAGTACCTCTGAGACCGGAGGGCTAGGAGGAGTGGAGGTTCTGGGTGGGAGCGAAGAGCTAATAGAGTGGATGGTGAGGCAGGCAGCACCCTAGAGGGCCCCACACTGAGGCACAGGCAACAGGAGCTGGGGGGAGGCAAACCTTGGCAGAGGCGCCGTCTACTGCTTGCCTATCTCCTTCTAGCCTTCAATGTGACAGTGCGAAGTGACCGCCAAGGCACCTGCCAGGGCTCCCACGTGGCACAGGCCTGTGTGGGCCACTGTGAGTCCAGTGCCTTCCCTTCTCGGTACTCTGTGCTGGTGGCCAGTGGTTACCGACACAACGTCACCTCCATCTCTCAGTGCTGCACCATCAGTGGCCTGAAGAAGGTGAGAAGGGCCCGAACCCAGTGGATGGATGTTGGGGTCGGGGGAAGACCGGGGAGATGGAGATCTAAGACAGCCCTGAGAAAGGGGACTGCAGCACGGACTCCCGGACTCCCGTCTCCCGCAGGTCAAAGTACAGCTGCAGTGTGTGGGGAGCCGGAGGGAGGAGCTCGAGATCTTCACGGCCAGGGCCTGCCAGTGTGACATGTGTCGCCTCTCTCGCTACTAGCCCATCCTCTCCCCTCCTTTCTCCCCTGGGTCACAGGGCTTGACATTCTGGTGGGGGAAACCTGTGTTTGAGATTCAAAAACTGGAAGGAGCTCCAGTCCTGCTGGTTACTTGCTATGGAATTTTTTTTTAATAAGGGGAGGGTTGTTCCAGCTTTGACCCTTTGTAAGATTTTGTGACTGTCACCTGAGAAGAGGGGAGTTTCTGCTTCTTCCCTGCCTCTGCCTGGCCCTTCTAAACCAATCTTTCATCATTTTACTTCCCTCTTTGCCCTTACCCCTAAATAAAGCAAGCAGTTCTTGAATTTCTCTCTTTATTAAGACTACCCCCAGCCAGGGAAAGAGGGGTAGACCATGATTACTGTGAACCCCCCCCTCACCCCAGGACACTGTGAATCTCTTCTTGCCTGTGCCCTCACCCTCCCCCTGCCCAATAAATAAAAAGGGGACAAGGAAGTACACAGCGAGGGAAGGGAGGAGTGTGCACCCAGGACAGTGTCTGTGTAGAGGGTGAGCTGGGCGAGAATAAATAGACCATGGACCCCATGGTGGGGATGAGGAAGGACCTCGTGTTGGCCGAGGCAGGGGCAGGCGAGGCGCTGAGTGCCCTTGCCCAAGGCCAGAAGCAGAGGGTGGGAGCCCGCCTGCAGTCGGAGCCCAGCTTTGTGGGGCAGGGGAAGATCCCTGATGGCAGCTTCCTGGTCAAGCTTGCCCTTGTCAAGTCCTGCCACGAGGGGCTGAGCATTCTGTTGCCAAGACCACCATTGCCTCTCCTTGTCTCCCCCCAGTGAAAGCTGGGCTGGGCAGGGAGTCCTCAGAAGCCACTCTGGCAAGGCCAGGGGTAGGTGTGTTTCTCTCTGGGCCCCTGGACAGGAGAAGGGATAGAGGGACTGACAGCTCTGGGTTTAGCTTCTCCCCTTCTGAGGTGCTGTCTAGCTCTGACCCCCACTGGTGGCCACCTGGGGTGTAAGCCGCTGGAGGGGGGCCTCCTTGGCCCCCTGGGTCCCCTGTAGCCGGCGTAGCCGCAGCTCCTCCAGACCTTGCCATAACTCCTGACGCTCCTGGGCCTTCTGCTGCTCCCTGGGGAGAGAGGGTGAGGCAGCTCCCTTTCCTGGGGCCCCCCACAGTCCAAACTCCCTCACTACCACCCCACCGGCAAAGGGAAGGCATGGAACCATTTTTGTTCTGTGACTCCATAAAAACCCTCTACTGAGGGAAGAGAGCAGAGGACAGACAGATCCCAGCCTGCAGTCACGGAGAAGATGATGGGTGGGGCCTGAGTGGTTCTGGCTTCTGTAGGAAGCTACAGGGAGTCAGAACAAGTCTGAGCTACTCGAAGAATGACAGGAGGATACAGGGGCAGACAGTCAGGCATAGGATGGCAGGAGCATGGACAGTCTTGCAGCATCTGATCAGACAGAGTTTGGGGTGGTCCTCGGGTTCCCTCCAGCCATGGGGGTCTGATTCCTCCCTGCTCATCTCCCTTCCCCCACGCCCAGCCCCCAACACTCACTGCTGCTTTTCCAGCTTGTAGGAGGCTGTGAGCTCATCAAACAGCTTCCCATTCATCTCCATGAAGGTCTTGAGCACATTGTAGATCAGTGATACGATGGTTCTTGGCAGGGTCAAGGAGGGACGAGGAGATGAAACAGCTTCGGTTTTCCCACCTCTCCCTTTCCCTGCCCTTCACATACAGCATTCCACCTGAACACAAGCACTGCCCACTTTCCTGTCCTTTTCACCACCCCTGGGCCATCTTTTGATGCTTTCTCTGATACTCTCCAGCTAGGAGTAACCCTAGGGTCTGGACTGGCTGGCCCTGGTCCCAGTTTCTGTGAGTTAGGTCATGGCCTGGCACTCACTGGTTCCAGTGCTCCTTGGAGACTTGGTAGAGGGTCCCAAACACAGCAGGCAGCACAGTATGGCAGTTGTCCTCAATGAGGCTTAGGATATACTCATTGTTCCAGAAATACAGAGCCCGCTCTGCAACCTGGGGCAGACAAGATGGCAGAGTGATTAACTGGCAGTGGCTTCTCTCTGTGTGCAAGGTCTGGTGTCCATCACTACCTCAACGCCCAGGCCCCCTGACCTTCACACACCCCACCTTCAGGGCTTATCTGAGCCCTGGAGGAAGCAACGTTGTTGAAGGGAAAAGAGTACTAGATACAGAATCCAATGCTGCGGGGTGAATCCTAACCACTACAGACTCTACTACGCCATGCGACCTTGGGAGAGGCATTTAACCTCCCAGCCTCAGTTTTCTCATCTGTAAAATGGGCTAATAATACCTATCTCAACAGGATGTTATAAGAATCAAATGAGATACTAGACTTTTAGGTGTTTAATGAACCGAAGTGCCAGAATCACTTTGAGGAAGACTTGACTTCCACTGGGTTATGGCCCATAAGAACGGGAGGAAGTCTGCACATGCTTGCAGCAGAACATGAGTTAGAGTTAGCTGGGATGGTGCGGGGAAGCCTGGCTGCATCCCAAAGTGAGTCTAATGAAATCTAAGGCCACTAGCAAAAGGGGAAAAGCGATAACAGTCCTCCATCGCATTCTGGAGCACACTTCAGTTTACCAAACACGTTTACACTCACAATCTCTTCCATCCTTATCCCCACCCTGTGAAGAGGTCGTTGGCCCATTTTACAGCTGCGAAAGCTTAATCAGAATCAGAGTGGCACAGTGATTTGCTCAAGGCCCCTCAGCCAGTGGAAGGCAGGTCCAAGGCTTCACCCTAGGTCTCCTGACCCTAAGTCCAGCATCTCCCCATTACCAGACCCGGGATTGGAGGAGAAACTGAGGGCAAAGGGAGCTTTATTAGGTCAGCTACCCAACCTTTCCAGGCCAGCCCTGCTCCCATCCCCGCCTGTCCTGCCTCATACCTGGAAATGGGGGCTGGAAACACAGCGAGCCACCTGCTTAAAAAGGGGCTCCTGGATCTTCACAAACTGGGAGGGCTCGATGACATCAAGAATCTCTTCCATCTCCCCCAGAAACATCACCTGGGTGGGTTGGGGAGGGGAGTAGGGACAGAGGGGCAGCAGCTCACATCTCCCCCTACACATACACACACCTGACTGCCTTCTAGAGGCCAAGCCCTCCCAGCCTCCCTCTGGTGGGCATCAAAGCCCTTCTTCATACCTCCTTCTGGGTGCAGGTTTTTGGCCAGTATTTGAGCAGCCCCCGGATCACCTGTGGGAGGTGAGATGGAAAGGAGTCACGCCTGCAGAGGTGAGAGGCTGCCTTAGCCCCCAGAGGTACTCACGTGCTCCGTCAGAGTGGCATCCTTCTCCAGGAACTGCACCACACAGTATGCCAGCTGCAGGGGGTGACAGGTGGAGGGAAGGAAGACAGGTCAGGAAGGCACCAGGTGCCAAGGACTTGCTGCCCAGGACAGAATGCCAAACACTGCTCACCCACGGCCTGTTACTTTCTTACTCTCCAAGCATTTATCACCTGCCTAGGATGTACCAGGCATCACACTCAGTGTGCTGGGAATACAACTATGATCTCGCGGGGAGTGGGGACAGTCAACAAACTCATCTTTATAAGTTTTGCAAAAGGTTCCATAATATGGCTAGTGTGGTGGCTCATGCCTGTAATCCAAGCACTATGGGAGGCCGAGGCGGCAGAATCACTTGAGCCCAGGAGTTTGAGACCAGCCTAGGTAACATAGCAAGACACTGTCTCTACAAAAAAAATTTTTTTTTAAATTAGCCAGGCATGTGGCATACATCTGTGGTCCTAGCTACTTGGGAGGCTGAGAAGGGAGGACTGCTTGAGCCTAGGAGGTAGAGGCTTCAGTGAGCCATGTTCCTACCACTGCTTTCCAGCCGAGGCAACAGAGTAGGGTTTTGTCTCAAAAAAAAATTTGTGTATCAAAATCTCCCATAATAGATTTGTGTATCCAAATATTTGGGAATATAGAGGGAGAAGAATGTAATTCTGCCAAGGGAGGGTAGAGAAGAAAAGCCTGGCTTCACAGAGCTGATATGTGAGGTTAGCCTTAAAGTGGCAGTGGGAATTTTCTAAGGTAGATGGAACAGAATTATAAAGACAAAGAAGGTGAGATAGGATCCCTGGAGGATCTGACCTCCAGGACCCACTGGCTGCCCTGACTGTCTGGAGCTCCTGCTGCAGCAGGGCCAGGCCTGGGCCTCACCTGGGCATGGAAGACAGACAGCGACTTGACAGAGTGCAGGGGGATCAGGACGCGAACCAGGAACTGCTTGTGCTCTGTCTTCAGGGGCAGCGCAAAGCCATTGATGATGCTGAGGAGGAGGCAGAAGAGAGGAAGAGGGCTCAGGTGACCTGGCCCCAGTCCCTCCTTCCGGAATCCTGAGCTCCAGCTGAGGCCCAGGGAGAATCACCTTCCTAGGATCTCCAGCAGCTCAGCCACACCATTGAAGTGCTCGAATTCATAGATGAACCTGCAAGAGAAGAACGCAGGTGGGTAGGCCCAGTGCCCCCTTAGGCATCCTGCCTGCCCACCCTCACCTGCACGGCATGCTCATCCAACTCTCCCCCAACCCAGAGGCCACACTCCCTTCCCAACATTCCAAATCAGGCGCCATTGAGGTCCCCATCCCTCCACACTGAAATGCCCTTCTCAGCCCAGCCACCTCTGCACTAAGTCGCAAGCTCAAGGCTCTCTTGCCAGTCAACCAAGAGAATGACAAACACTTAGCGCATCTACTCTGTACCATGTAAGTCTCAAAATTATCCAGGGAGATGGGGCTTATGAAATCCATCACATGGATGAAGAAATCAAGACTCAGCAGTTAAATAAAACAACCCCAATGTTAATAGGGAATCTAATGGACTCCAAGGTGCTGGAGGACAGGGATCATGGCTCACCCATTTTGTAGCTAATAACAATAACAACTAATGTTTCAGAGTCCCAGCCTCAGTCCAGGAGCTATGCTGAGTGCTTTGGAGGCAAGGCCCCATGTCACCTTGATGATGGTCCCTGAGTTAGTACAAGCAGCATCCCCATTTTTATCTTATCTTTGAGATGGAATCTCCCTCTGTCGCCCAGGCAGGAGTTCAGTGGTGCAATCTTGGCTCATTGCAACCTCCACCTCCCAGGCTCAAGCGATTCTCCTGCCTCAGCCTCCCAAGTAGCTGGGATTACAGGTGTTTACCACCATACTCAGCTAATTTTTGTATTTTTAGTAGAGACGGGGTTTCACCACATTGGCCAGGCTGGTCTCGAACTCCTGATCTCAAGTGATCTGCCCACCTCTGACTCCCAAAGTGCTGGGATTACAGGCATGAGCCACTGTACCCAGCCAGCATTCCCATTTTAAAGACGAGCAAACTAGGAGAGAGCTTAAGTAATTTGCCAAAGTTCACCCAAACGTTGGAACCAAACTCAAATGTAGGCCATATAGCTTCAGAGCCATGGTCTCAACTACAAGGTCACGTAAGCCTTGATGCCCAGTGGGTGCTGGTGCTCAGTGCATGTTTGCAGAAAGAATCTCTCTCTGGGTCCTTATGGCCTGGCATGATAAGGGTCAAATGATTTAGCTCCTAGGCCCCTGGACTGACCCAGTCCCTGCAAACCATTTCATCTCTCTTGGCCTCTACTTTCTCGTCTGTACGATGGAAATAAATACCCATTCTCTGTCAACTTCACAGGCTTTGTATAATCAATATGTAATACGTTACTGAGAAAGGGCTTGGGAAACAGAAGTTCCACAAGGGCCCCTGCAGCCCAGGAGCCTTTGCTGCAGTCTTCTTTTTTTTCTTTTCTTTCCTTTTTTTTTTTTTTTTTTTTGAGACACAGTCTCCCTCTGTCGCCCAGGCTGGAGTGCAGTGGCATGATCTTGGCTCACTGCAACCTCCACCTCCTGGGTTCAAATAATCCTTGTCTCAGCCTCCCGAGTAGCTGGGATTACAGGTGCCCACCACCATGCCCAGCTAATGTTTGTATTTTTATTAGAGATGAGGTTTCACCATGTTGGCCAGGTTGGTCTCAAACTCCTCACCTTAGGTGATCCATCCACCTCAGCTTCCCAAAGTGCTGGGATTACAGGTATAAGCCACCACACACGGCCTTTGCCACAGTCTTCTAACAGCCCTCTCACCCTCCCCAGGTCTCTGCTTGGCAGGCAGCAGCCACTCACCGGAGGAAGATGTGGTTGCACTGTTTGCGGATGTAGGCCCGGAGACCCAGGAACTTGCCGTAGACCCGGTGCAGGATGGTCTTGAGGTACTCACGCTCCCGGGGGTCCTCACTATCAAATAGCTCCAGGAGCTGTGGGAACCAGATTCAGGGTCAGGGTCAGGGGAAAGGTCCACCCCAGGTTGCTTCCATCCTATCCCTGGCCCCTCAGAGAGTCTGCCCCTGCCTTGTGGTACCACCCAGCCTGGGCTCCCCACTTCACCATCAGGACAAACTTTTGATCCACATATCTCTTGGCCACGGAGGGCTGGAAGTCTGGGCTCTCCAAGAAACGCAGGAAAAACTCATATACCAGCTGGGGGAGGGGGACAGACAAAAAGGTGAGTTCAGTAACAGCCTCACCCACTCATTCCACCCTATGGCCCTCATCCAACTGTCTAGGGGCTAAAGAGGCCCTCTCCCCATGCCTTGGATCTCTTCTGAAACTTGGATCTCTGTCTTCCCCAACCCTTCAGACCTGCAGGTGTGGCCACGAAGGCTCAAGGTTGGGCTCATCCTCTTCAGGGTCAAATTCAGGGTTCTCACTGGGCGGCAGAGTCCGGAAGATATTCACTGAGATCTGAGTGGCAGAGTTGGGGTTCATTAAGGAAAAGCCCTTGAAGCCAGAAGCCAGGGAGTCCCTCATTCAAAGTTCTTTTCTTTTTTTTTCTTTCCCAAGACAGGGTCTCGCTCTGTTGCCCAAGCTGGAGCGCAGTGGTGCAATCTCGACTGACTGCAACCTCAACCTCCGAGGCAGGCTCAAGCGATCCTCTCACCTCAGCCTTCTGAGTAGCTGGACTACAGTAGCACACCACCATGCCCAGAAATTTTTAAATTTTTGTAGTGATGCAGTCTCACTGTCAGGCTGGTCTCAAACCCCTTGCCTCAAGTGATCCTCTCTCCTCGGCCCAAAGTGCTGGGATTACAGATGTGAGCTGCTGCTCCTGGCCCTCATTTAAAGTTCTAATGGGTTGATTTCAGCATCTGCCCCAGCAAGCAGTTCATTCCTTGGGCAATCATCACCTGAACGCCTAGTTCGTGCAAGCCCTGGGCCAGGGGCTGGGAACCCAAGGGTGAATGGGACACATCCCTGCCTTCTAGGCAGGTGCAGTCCAGTGGGGAGAACAAGGCTAGAAGCTGTGAGGTCTATGGGCAGGAAAAGGGAGATTTCCAGCTTGGGTAGTGAGAGTGGCTTCTTGGCAGAGGTGGCACCTGAGCCAGGCCATGGATGGTATGGGGTGTGGGGCAGGGCACTCCAGGTCTCAGGCAAGCATAAGCAAAGGTGTGGAGGTGGGGCAGGCCAGGAGGCATTCAGTGGGTGTTGGGCAGCAGCGGGTCGGGGGGAAGGAAGACGTGGACTGAGGCCAAGCCGATGAGTACAGGGTTATTCTCCACGCAGGGGTCCTGTGGACAGGAAACAGGGCTCACACGCCCTCTCGGCCGGCCCTCGGAGCCTGGGTGGCAGGTGCTCACCATGCGGATGATGTCTGGGTAGACGGGCTCGATGAGGACACCCCGGGTGCTCCCCACACACTCCACCAGCTCATTGAGGGCTGCCCGCTTCACCTCCTTCCCCTTGAGGTCGGCCACACAGTCCAAGAAGTCAAACATCACCCCACACTGGGCCAGCTTCCGGCTCAGCAGCTCGTGCAGCTCCGAAGCCGGCACATCTGGGGAGGAGAGGGCAAACTGAGCCTGGGCCCCAGCTCCCCCAGCTGCCCCAGCTCTGGGTGGGGCAGACTCTCCTAATCTCCAGGGCTGCCTCTGCTGCCCCCAGGCCCCATGCTCTTGTGCCATCTCCCGCTCCTTGCAGACAGCAAACAACTACTGTCCCTTCCTCCATTCCTGGGGGTCGAGGGTTGCTTTTCTTCCTCCTAATCCAGGCTCAGAGAGTATGATGGCCTGAGTTTTAAAGCAAGATCACAAGTCCTGGATGCAGCAGCTTTCCACAAGTGCCCCAAACAGCTGCTGCCTCCCTCTCAGGTGGCACCCTGTTCTAAGGGCCAGAAATGGAGAGGGGTTCAGGGCCAAGGATCTCTACGGTGTCCTTAGGCTTGGCCAGTCTGGCCCTATGGCCCAAGGCTGGGGAAGGGAGCTATGTGGTGATCCCAGGGAACCCTGCCAAGTGCCTGCTCCAGGGATCCGGCAGCTGGCTGGGCTGATAGTGGCCCCCTGGAACCCAGGTTATGGGCCCCACCCTTGGCCCTGGTCTGCCCCTAGGGTGGCACCACCTTCGGATGTCCCACCTCCAACGATGACAGGCCAGTCAGGCCATGCGTCAGCAGAGAGGGCTGGAGAGCTGGGGTCAGTTCTGATGGCCGAGAACCTAGCCTGGAGGGGTATCCAAACTCCCTCTCTTGGCAGCTGCCCGCTGCCTCCCACCCCACCCCACGGCCCTGCTGGTCCCCTCGGGGGTTCGGTTCCCCTAGTGGCCAGCAGCCAGCTCACCTTTGAGCAGGGGCAGCGGCGTGAGCTCCTGCTGGTTGCTCTGATAGCGGAACTGAGAGGAGCTGTGGGAGCGGCGGGGCCGGGCTCTGCGGAGGGAACGGCGGGAGAAGCCGTCCACCTTGTCGGGTGGGGGCACAGGCGACAGCCCGGGGGAGGAGGGGCTAGTGGGAGTGCTTGCAGGAGGCAGCTTCGTCTCCATGGCGGTCAGGCAGCAGGTCAAGCTTTCAGAGCCCCGGGGGTTCTCTCTGGGCCTGGGAGGTGCTGGGTGAGACTGGACAGACTAACTTGGTCCCATCCTGTCCAGGCGTGGGGGGGGGGCACAACCACAGTCCTGGGCCCCCCCCCAGGGCCTCCTGCAACTGCCCAGTCCTGAGGGGCAGGCAGGGTAGAAAGGAGGATGGCTCAGGCCTCAGATCCTTCCTGGGGGTCCCGAAGAGTTCAGTTAGGGTTCCCACCCTGGCTCTTTTGAAAACGAAGACAGGCAGAAAGGTCAGCAAGAAAGAGACAGAGAAAGCCCATCAGTTCCTCAGGAGAGCCGGGAGGCTGCGTGGAGTGCCCAGGTCTTTTCCCTCCTATCCTTGCCCAGACCCTAAAATAGGGGTGCAGCCCCCTCCCATCCTGGACATGTCCCTCCCTTCTCTCAGACAGAAAGGCTCCAAAACAACCCCTCCCAGAACAGGGCCTATCCCCTAAGCCAGCCCCGACTCAGAATGGAGCCCCGATCGTCATCCCTGCCCCTTTCAGAATGGAACACATCGCTGCTCCACTAAACCCGGCCACTTGGGACAACCCCAAGACTGGAGGTGCTGTCCCGATGCCACCCCGCTCCTAGAACCCGGCACCCTCCCCCACCTCAGCTCCTCCTTCCTGGCCCCCCAAACCTCATGGGGTGGGGGACACTCACTTCTCGAAAACCCAGACTTCGGTCGCCAACCCCCGGGGGCTGCCCGTAGGGAGGGCGACGGCCGTTCAGGGCCCCTTCGCAGCGGTTCCGCTCGGGGCGCTGGGGCTGGGCGGCGGCGCTCCTGGGTTCTCTCCCGGGCTCCGGGGGGGCTAGAGCATGCCCCCAACTCAGCCCCGGGCCGGGACTGGGCGCTCGGCGGGCTCTGCACCGGCCGTCGCAGCGCGCGGATCTCCGCTGAAGTCCTGGGACTCCGACCCAACGCGGTGCAGCGCAGCGGGAGCCCCGGCTCGGCTCCGTGCGCACCGGCACCCGCCGCCCAGCTGCTCAGGATGACATCAAGTCACCTCCCCCCGCCCGGCCCGCACCTCCCCGCGGGCTGAAAGGGGGGGCTGCGTCAGGAAGGCCCGGGGCCGCTGGGAGATGTAGTCCCCGCGCCGTTTAAAGTGAGCTGCCAGACCAAAGGGGACACCCTTGAGGGCAGACTCGGGGTGAAGACCGAAGCTTTTGCAGCCAGAGAGCAGAGTGGGATGGGCTCTAGCCGGGGGCGGGAAGCCTGGATTCTAGAAGGGAGGCTGCATAGGGAAAGAGGAGGGCTTAGGAGTTTGCACCAGGAAAGTGGGGTGATGCCAGGACACTGACAGGAAGGAGTCGCAGCAAGCTATGCCAGGCCCACAGATTTGGCCTGGGCCTTCTATGCCCTAGGCCATCACCCCAGGAACCTCACCCTCACCCCAGAACCACCAGACACTTCAGAAACCCCTTGGAAACCAGCACTGGACTAGTTAAAAGTCTGCGATGAGTCAGTGCTTGCTGGGAGGGGTGTGGTGCACCCAAGCCTGCTGGGAGATGCAGTCCATCCTCAGGCCTGCAGTCCCCCTCCCGTCCCTTGCTGTCTATGGTGACATCATGGTCTCCGGTTTAAAGGGCCAGTCCTGGAGTGGCAAAGCCCGAGAGGAGGAGGTTTTCTCCTGGAGCTGCCACCTCATCCCAGGCAGCCTGGCCTTCCCGGATGGACCTTTCAGCACCCCCCGGACCCTAAGATGGGCTGGGTGGGACAGTGCCTCTTGCTCAAAATCCTGCTGCTGGTATGCAAGGCACAGGTGGGAGTCTAGGAGTTTGGCATGCTAACCAAAAGTTCCCAGCCTGCAGTCCTGGGCCCCCCTCCTAGGATCCTGGACCCCAACACTCTTTATAGCCCTGAACTCCATCCTGCTACACTGCTGTGAAATCTCCACCCTGAAATGTTGCCTGGATGAGCAGCTGGTCCATGGTGAGCAGCAGGAAAGGGTGATGAAACCAGATAATGAGGTCGGGGAGGGGACTAGGGGCCTTTTCAGAGTCTGCCCCATCCTGCTTTGAGTATTGGTGACCACTCAGTGCTCCAGCGGAACCACCCAGCCATCCTCTCGGTTGCAGAGGAAGCCTGGGTGCCCAAGAAGTGCCCGCCTACCAAAGCAACAGAAGGCAGAGGCCTGCACCGAGGGCCGCAGTTCACCAGGCTGGGGTCCGGGACTCCGGCACTGGAGACCCAGCAAGTGCTGTGCTTGCTCAGGAACCTCCGGCAGGCCTTGCCCATCCAGCCCTTGGTGTCTCTGTCTGTCCAATGGGAATCCATTATCTCCCTCCTTGCCCACCTCCCAGGCTCCTCTGCATCCCTGAACAAGCTGAGGGAGGGCAGGCCCACAGAGCCTCTGCAGCCAGGCAAGGACCTGGAGGCAAAGAGAGGAGAAGCGCCTTGCCCAGTGTCACACAGCGTGTCATCAAAAGTTGGGGCCAGGGGCCAGGCTTCCACCTCCCAGCTGGCTACAGCCCACCTCCACAAGCCCCCTGGGTACCAGTGCCCTGGTCTCAAGCTAGACTGACCACACAGGACTGGTGTTTTATATAAAGGAAGTGCTAAGGCCAGGTGTGATGGCTCACACCTGTAGTCTGGATACTTTGGGAGGCTGAGGTGGGAAGATCACATAAGCCCAGGAGTTAAGAGGCTGCAGTAGGCTGTGATTGTGCTGTCGCATTCCAGCCTGGGTGACAGAGACCCTGGCCCAAACACAAAACAAAAAACAGAGATGTTCCATTTGAGAAATGGGGCACTGAAGAGTAGAGGAGAGGGATAAGACTCCTGGAAGAAAAAAAAAATTTTTTTTTTTTTTTTGAGACGGAGTCTCGCTGTGTCGCCCAAGCTGGAGTGCAGTGGCACAAACTCGGCTCACTGCAAGCTCTGCCTCCTGGGTTCACACCATTCTCCTGCCTCAGCCTCCTGAATAGCTGGGACTTCAGGCGCCCACCACCAAGCCCAGCTAGTTTTTTTGTATTTTTAGTAGAGACGGGGTTTCACCGTGTTAGCCAGGATGGTCTCAATCTCCTGACCTCGTGATCCGCCCACCTCGGCCTCCCAAAGTGCTGGGATTACAGGCGTGAGCCACCATGCCCGGCTGAAAAAAGAGACTTCTGAAGTGGTGGCATTTGAACTGGGTCTCAAAATAGGCACAGTGTCACTTGGGGGATGCAAAGTTGAACATTCTTTTTTTTTGTTTTTGAGACAGAGTCTCACTGTGTCACCCAGGCTTGAGTGCAGTGGCACCATCTCAGCTCACTGCTGCAACCTCCACCTCCCGGCCCAAGCAATCCTCTTGCCTCAGCCTCCCAAGTAGCTGGAACCACAGACGTGCGCCATCATGCCAGGCTAATTTTTGTTTTTTTGGTAGAGACAGGGTTTCGCCATGTTGCACAGGCTGGTCTCAAACTCCTGAGCTCAAGTGATCCATTCGCCGCAGCCTCCTAAATGCTGGGATAACAGGCGTGAGCCACTGCACCCGGCTTTTTTTTTTTTTTTTTTGCAGTGGCGCGATCCTGGCTCACTGCAACCTCTGCCTCCCGGGCTCAAGCAGTCCTCCCACCTCAGCCTCAGTCCCGAGTAACTGAGACCACAGGCGCATGCCACCACTCCTGGCTAATTTTTTGTATTCTTTGTAGAGACAGGGTTTTGCCATGTTGCCCAGACTGGTCTCTAACTCCGGGGCTCAAGTGATCCTCCCACCTTGGCCTCCCAAAATGCTGGGACTACAGGTGTGAGCCACCATGTGTGGCTTTTACCACAATTAAAATGAAATGCATTACATTGTGTTATATGCAACGACAGATGTATGTTCAAAACAAAAAAAAGTCACCCATTTTAGTTGTACAATTCAACAGTATTGTATTTATAGATGAAGTTCCATGTATTTATAGATGAAGTTTGCTTTTTCAGGTGTGTCCAGATCCCCCTGTTCTCCTGGTGCCCCTGAGCTACCTGGAGGAGCTCCTCTGGCCTGGACACCCAGTTCCCTGCCATCTGCCTAGGATCTCCTCCCTCCAGCTCCACCCATCCTTGAGGGATGGCCTGTCTTCCTCCATGAAAGCCCTTCCCTCTGATAAAACCCAAGCTCTCCACCCAGGACAGAGTCAAAAGCCACAGCCCCCAGGCCACCTCCGTGATCCCTTTCTCACCCCAGAGGGTGGGCCATCCCTGGGGGAAGCGAGAGACTCCTTCAGGGCCCCTGAGGCCTGAAGCACACAGGTTGCCTGATGAGTTTTCACTTAATCTAAGGTGGGAAGGATGCCCCCCGGCCTGGGCAAAGCCTGGCCCTCCCCATTTTCTCTCTACGGGGAGGAATCCTGAACCCAAACTTCCCCTGACCTCTTGAGTTGACTGGAATCCAGTTGTCCAGTAGAGGAAGCCCCTAAATGCAGTGCCCAGGGCCAGTGTATTTGTTAGAACTGCTGGACCTAGGCCAGGTGCAGGGGCTCACGCCTGTAATCCCAGCACTTTGGGAGGCAGAGGCAGGCGGATTGCTTGAGCCCAAGAGTTCAAGACCAGCCTGGGCCACAAGGTAAAACTCCATCTCTACAAAAAATAGAAAAATTAGCTGGGCATGGTGGCATGAGCCTGTAGTCCCAGCTACTCGGGGAGGCTGAGGTGGAAGGATTGCTTGAGGACGGGAGGCAGAGGTTGCAGTAAACTGTGATCATGCCCCTGCACTCCAGCCTGAGCAAGAGTGAGGTACTGTCTCAAAAAAAATTACATATATATATATATATACAGAACTGCTGGACCTAAGGCTGGGCGCAGTGGCTCACACCTGTAATCCCAGCACTTTGGGAGGCTGAGGCGGGCAGATCACGAGGTCAAAACTTCGAGACCAACCTGACCAACACAGTGAAACCCCGTCTCTACTAAAAATAGAAAAATTAGCCAGGCATGATGGTGTGCACCTGTAATTCCAGCTACTCAGGAAGCTGAGGCAGGAGAATCACTTGAACCCTGGAGGTAGAAGTTGCAGCGAGCTGAGATCGCGCCACTGCACTCCAGGCTGGGAGACAGAGCGAGACTCCGTCTCAAAAAAAAAAAATAAATAACTGCTGGACCTAAAGTGGGGCTTGGGGCTTCATTGCAGAATGCCCCATGGGGTTCCCAACACCCCATTTCCTCCCAAGAGAATATCATCCCCTTTACTGTGCAAGGATTTTTTGCTCACTCCTTTAGCTCCTACTCCGAGGCTAGGTTGGAGAATGACTGTCTCTGGAGTTGGTTTTCTACTGAGCTTGTCTGGGGAAGTATCTTTGCATCCTCTCAGTCCTGTCTAATCTTCTGCTGTGGCACACACACGGCACTGGGAACTGGGGCTCAGGAATGGACCCGCAGGCACCAACTCTTAAGAGACGGATGTGCCCACCAGTTAAGTTACAAGAGACAGATGTGAGTGCAGCCTGACCCTGGGGTCTCCCTCACTGGAGGAGAGCAAACTTCCAGAGTGGCACCAGGGGCCTAGAAAGGACAACTTTTCTTGGACCAAGAGAATATCCCCTTCTATCCCCACTGCCTTTGGAAGGAGGAGAAGTGGTGTTTTTTCTTTTTTCTTTCCTTTTTTGTGTTTTTGAGATGGAGTCTTGCTCTGTCGCCCAGGCTGGAGTGCAGTGGTGCAATCTCAGCTCACTGCAACCTCTGCCTCCCAGGATCAAGTGACTCTGGCCACCTCAGCCTCCCAAAAATGCTGGGATTACACGCATAAGCCACTGTTCCCAGCCTCTTTTTTCTTTTTGTGATTTCTGAATCTTAATGCTTTTTCATTCATTCGCTCCACAGCATTTAGGCACGTAGCCTTGGTCTCCTCTCCCTTAAGAATGGGGATATTAATAGAACCTCCCTCATGAGCATATGGTGAACAGCAGAGCAGATGAGATCGTGCACGTAAAGTAACAAGCCCAAGGCCTAGGACATCACACAGGCTTAATTCATGGCGGCAATTCTATTTACTATTAATTTTTTTTTAGACAAGATCTCCGTCTGTCACCCAGGCCGGAGTGCAGTGGTGCATTCATAGCTTCACTGCAACTTCAAACTCCTGGGCTCAAATGACCACAGGCACACACCACCATGCCCAGCTAATTTTTTGAAACATTTTTTTTTTTTTTTTTTGTAGACACAGGGATTCAGCTATGTTGCCCAGGCTGGTCTCAAACTCCTAGGCTCAAGCGATCCTTCTGCCTCAGCCTCCCAAAGTGCTGGGATTACAGGAGTGAGCAACCCAACCCGGTCTATTATTATTAATGTAATAATCAGTTGGTGAGCACAGTACTGCCCCCCGCCTGCCATGGAAGAAGGCAGAGCTCTCGATTCCTTCCACAAGCAGTTTCTTTTTTTTTTTTTTGAGACGGAGTCTCGCTCTGTCGCCCAGGCTGGAATGCAGTGGCACAAACTCGGCTCACTGCAAGCTCCGCCTCCCGGGTTCATATCATTTTCCTGCCTCAGCCTCTCGAGTAGCTGGGACTACAGGAGCCGGCCATCAAGCTCGGCTAATTTTTTTTGTATTTTTTAGTAGAGATGGGGTTTCACCGTGTTAGCCAGGGTGGTCTCAATCTCCTGACCTCATGATCCAACCACCTGGACCTCCCAAAGTGCTGGGATTACAGGCATGAGCCATGGCGCCCGGCCCATAAGCACTTTCTGAATGGCTGTCCTATCAGCCTGCCTCCCTGAATGGAGCCTGTTCCTTCCAGGTAATGAACTATCTCCACCTACTAACCCAACCCCAGTTACAGAGGATAAAACTGAGGGTCACAAGAGGAGAAGAAACCACCCATGGGTGGGACTGGAATACAGGTCCCTGCCCCATGGGCCAGGGCGGTTGCCCTTGCTTTAGGCTGAATTTTGGCATTAGAATGTAGGAGTCCAGCTCCCAAGTGAGATTAAAATAGAAACAGGCTAGGCGGGGTAGCTCACACCCATAATCCCAGCTACTCAGAATCCCTTGAACCCAGGAGGCAGAGGTTGCGTGAGCCGAGACTGCACCACTGCACTCCAGCCTCAGCAACAGAGCGTGACTCCGTCTCAAAAAAGATAAATAAATAAAAATAAATAAAATAGAAACACAGGCTGGGCGCGGTGGCTCATGCCTGTAATCCCAACACTTTGGGAGGCCAAGGCAGGCTGATTACCTGAGGTCAGGAGTTTGAGACCAGCCTGGCCAACACAGCCAGGTGTGCTGGCGCACGCCTGTAATCCCAGCTACTCCAGGAGGCCAAGGCAGGAGAATCATTTGAACCCAGGAGGCAGAGGTTGCGTGAGCCAAGACTGCACCACTGCACTCCAGCCTGGACAACAGAGCAAGACTCCATCTCAAAAAAAAAAAAAGAAAGAAACATAGGCCGGGCACAGTGGCTGATGCCTGTAATCCCAACACTTTGGGAGGCCAAGGCAGGCTGATCACCTAAGGTCAGGAGTTCGAGACCAGCCTGGCCAACACGGTAATTAGCCAGGTGCGGTGGTGCACGTCTGTAATCCCAGCTACTCCGGGAGGCCAAGGCAGGAGAATTATTTGAACCCAGGAGGCAGAGGTTGCAGTGAGCCAAGATTGTGCCACTGCATTCCAGCCTGGGTGACAGAGTCTGTCTCAGAAAGAAAAGAAACATAATTACCTATGGCTGTTCCTGAAGTCGCCCATGATGTAAGAGGTTTTGTGTGGCCGCCCCCTACAGAGCAGTGGTTGGCAAACTTTTTCTGTGAAGGGCCAGAAAATAAATATTTTAGGCTTTGCAGGCCTCTGTCTCAAGTACTGAATTCTGCTCTTGTAGCAAGAAAGCAGCCCTGGACAGAACTTAAGCAAATGAGCAAGACTGTGTGACACTAAAACGTTAAGTATAAAAACTGGAATGTGAATTTCATATGATTTTCACATGCCATGAAAAGTTCATTCTTCTTTTGATTTTTCCCCTAACCACTTAAAAAACATAAAAACCATACTTAGCTCAAAGGCTGTACAAAAACAACGCCCCCCTGCTTAAAGGAGGCAGAATCCACTCTTTGATTTTAGGACTAGAGATATGAAAAGCTATTATTATTCCAGAGAGGGGCCCAAGGCCTGACCGACGGCAGAGAGAAGGGAGGGTGAGTTAATCTCCCTCTGAGCATTCTGGGGTAAGGAGGGAAAAAAAGACCTTCCGTGGTGATGGATTCAGAGCCTTTATTTATTTTTGTTTGTTTTTGAGGCAGGGTCTTTCTCGTATCTAAATCTGTTTTTCTTACCTGTAAAGCGGTGGCAATAATCCCTACCTTGAACGATTGTTAAGAGGGCTCAATGAGATAAAGGATGGTAAAGGATTTTGCAAAATGCAAATGTTTACTCACTTAATTGTTTCCACAGATGCGCGCTTAAGATCGCGCACTGAGTTTACTCCTGTGGGGAAGGCTTCTACGAAGTTTGATGGGACACTGTCCCTTTAAATCCTCCCCAACCACTTAAAGTGGTTGGACGAATCAGCACATGCGCATTCCTTTGAGGGGCCGGCATCTGGAGCAACAGCCTTCCCAGAGCCTGTAGAGGGGGTTAAAGGTCCTCCCACACAGTACTTTACGCAAGCGTAAATCATGACTGAGGGCACTATATCATGCAGAGAGCCCAGTCCCTTTTTCGCGCCCGAAGGCTCCGCCCCGCGCAGCCAATCAGTAGGCCTCGCCCTTTGCAATAGCCAATGACAGTGAGCGTAGGGGGCGTGGCTGGGCGTCCGGGGGCGCGGCCTGGCGCCGAGAGAAGCGGCGGGGCGAGCCGGGGGCTCTAGTGAACAGCGGAGCCGGACGGGGATCGCCGGCGGGCGGCAAGCGGAGGCGGCCCAGGCCCGGCGGTCTCCGAGATGTCACGATGGCTGTGGCCATGGTCAAACTGTGTGAAAGAGCGGGTCTGCCGCTACTTGCTGCACCACTACTTAGGTCACTTCTTCCAAGAGCACCTCAGCCTGGACCAGCTCAGCCTCGATCTGTACAAGGGCAGCGTTGCCCTGCGAGACATCCACCTGGAAATCTGGGTGAGGAGCCAGGCCCGAGTCTAGGAAGGTGCGGAGGGTGGGAGCGCAGCGACCTGAGGCTCCCTGCGGCAGGATCGGGCTGGGGGATCAGGCACCGAGCGTAGAGAGGCCAGGGGAATCTTGCCCTCTCCAGGCGTCAGAGGCACCCCGGCTGGCCTCTTCAGTTCCTTACCAGAGCCAGAAACTGAGCGGGAAGGGGTTTCTGTCTCCACGGGAGGAGAAACTGAGGCTGGAGAGGGCGAGATCACCTGTCTGGAGAATGCAAGACAAACTCGTCGAGTTTGGGGGCTGAGTTAAGGAGGGTGGCTCTCGGGCTGAGGAGGGGCTGGGGAGGGAGCGTACGAACAGAGCTGGGCCAGGGCAGTGACAGACTTGGGCCTGCGCAGCTGGTGGGGGAAGCTGGTAGGGGTCCGGAGCCCTGGCGAGGACACCTGTGGATCATGTGTCCTGGCCTCTTGACCCCACGGTCCTGGGCCCGTAGGTGGGATCAACAAACCACCGGATGTGTATGTCAACAACCGCGTCAGTACCAGTGTTGATCAACACCTCGTGTGCCTGGGTCGCTGCCTACTTCCTGCTTTTGGGAGAGTGGGATGGGCCAAGTGGGTGTCTAGGGAGGGACTGGATGGCCCCCACCCACATTTCCCACCGACCTGCCAGCTCAGTGTCCCTGCCTGGAGGGAGACCCTGGAGGAAAGGTGGGGAGATCTGGCTTCAAGCCGGGAGGAGGCCAAGGGAGATGCTAGGGAGGCCAAGAGGTGTAAGGTCAGAGGCTTGAGGCTGGGAACGGTGAGGAGCCCTGACGCACAGCTCAGCTGACCTGGGGAGCTTTGAAGGAGCCACCAATTAGAGGCGCGTCCTGGTCAATCCACCAGGTCCAGAGCAGCAGGGGTGGGCATGGAGGCAGGGACTTCCCAGTTTTGTGGCTGGACTCAGGGGTCTGCTAATCTGGGCAGAAGAGCTAGGCTTTGAGGGTAGGCCAGGCCCTGGTGAGCAAATGTGGGGTAGGATAACCCTGGGCCCTGAACTGGGGGCACCCCCCAGTGGCCTGCTGTCTGTGTATTCTGGTGTAGGAAGCCCTCTCTGACCTCTAACCTTAGCCTCTAGGGCCGTTTCTAGGCTGCCTCTTTTTTATTTTTATAGAGACAGGATTTCGCTATATTGCCCAGGCTAGTCTTGAACTCGTGAAGCGATCCTCCCACCTCAGCCTCCCAAAGTGCTGAGATTATAGGCGTGAACTACCATACCCAGCCCTAGGCTTCCCCTTCTTACTTTCAGCTCCAGAAAACGCCCAACTCCTGTTCCCTGCCCTCTTGTTGGGGATTGAATTGGCTTCTCTAGGGCCCTGGTGGAATGCAGGCACTTTCTTGATAACCAGCCCCTCCTCCCAGTTCAGCTTGCAGGCCCCGCTTTGAAGGCCCCCAAAGAAACTGAGTATCTGGGGCCTCTGAAGTGGCATAAGGAGAGAGAGGCCCGGATCCCAGTCTCAGTCCCTGTTGTATACTGGGTGACTAGATTAGTCCTGTCTCTAGGCCTCAGTTTCCCGAGCTGTGGGTCTCTGGGTGAGGAATTTGGACTCCCATCTGCTCTGCCATGTGCTTTTTTATTCTTGGATCCAACCAGTTTACTGAGGCCCTTTCTGGGTGGCACCTGGGGTCATGGGGGAGGTAGATGGGGTACAGCCCTCCAGGAGCTTCCAGGTTGACAGGGGTACAACTCCAGCATGGACATTTTAGCCAGGGGCTCAGCCTTGTGCCTCACAGAGAGGTACAGCTACACTAGGTGTTTGGGGTTGGGGGGTCCCATCTGGCATCAGGTCAGCCCCTCTTTTGGACACTGTCCCTTTGAACTCTGCTCACCAGGGTGAACATGGGTATTCTGGACTCTGCCACACATATGCCCATGTTGTTCTGGGCATGCAACACACCACCTTCTACCAGCGCCTATCCCCCCTCCCTTTATTCTTCAGCTTGCCCCTCCTCTGACGGCCCAGGCTGGGTTAGGCGTCTTCCCACCGGCCCCCTCACCACCTCCCAGCACCTGCTCACCTCTGAGTTTCATCCTAGTTGCTCTGAATCCCTGCCTGGAGCCTAGCTTGGCTGGGGAATAAAGACATTTTATTTACTCATCTAGTCTCAGTGTCAGCATGTAGAAAGTGCTCAGTAAATATTATCTTGAATTAAGTGGTGAGGGAAACATTTGCTCTGGCTTGAAGGATTAGGCACCTTTGGGTGATGGGGTAGGGGGGCTGGCCTGTAGTAGGGGACAGCATGAGCATAGGTAGGACCTTGTAGATAACACGTGGAGGGACGGGCAAGCCAAGGGTGCTCTCCAAGGCACCATGGCCAGATAAGGCTGTGCCAGCCTGTGGGATTTGGGGTTTCCCTGAGCTGGTTTTGTCTCTTGCTTGCTCCCAGTCTGTGAACGAGGTGCTGGAGTCGATGGAGTCACCGCTGGAGCTGGTGGAAGGCTTCGTGGGCTCCATCGAGGTGGCCGTGCCCTGGGCTGCTCTGCTCACCGACCACTGCACAGTGCGCGTGTCCGGCCTCCAGCTCACCTTGCAGCCCCGCCGGGGTCCAGGTGAGGGCAGGGCAAGGCTGGGGGCAGGCAAGTGGGGAGAGTGGGCCAGGGCGTCCAGGACCTGACTGGGCCTGCCTGCCTTGAGACCTCGTTTCTCCCTACAGTGCCAGGGGCTGCTGACTCACAGAGCTGGGCCTCATGCATGACCACAAGCCTGCAGCTGGCCCAGGAGTGTCTGCGGGATGGGCTACCAGAGCCCTCTGAACCACCACAGCCCCTGGAGGGGCTGGAGATGTTTGCCCAGACCATTGAGACTGGTGAGCAGGCCCCTCCTGGCCGCCCTGTCTCCTGCCCTTCAGTGGCACACAGAACAGGGGCTCCAGACAACGGCATGGCCACCCTGGTGCCCAGATGGGAAATTCTACCTCCCTTTTGCTGCTCCACCTGACCTGAGACCCCTCCCCGACTCCTCAGTGCTTCGGAGGATCAAAGTGACCTTCCTGGACACTGTCGTGAGGGTGGAGCACTCTCCGGGTGATGGGGAACGTGGTGTGGCCGTCGAGGTCCGTGTGCAGAGGTAAGTGGCAGGCTGATCTGGGGTGGACTGGTGTGAAGATGGGGAATGGGGGCTGCCGGATGGCCCCCACCCACAGCCTAGGTTCCTGGGAAGAGGCAGGGTGGATCTGGATGGGCCTCGGTGGTGGTAGGGTTGGGGAGGTGGGCTGCATCGTGACCCTGGACTGGTGTTCAGAGGCCAGGTGATACCGGCCCAGAGTGGCCGAGGCCCCAAGAACCAAGTTAGATGCTGAGGGTCTGAGGAGCAACGGCTGGCCTGAGCCTCTGGGCTGGACATGGTGGTTCAGGACGGCCTGGGGATGATGGGGCAGCTCTGCAGACCAGGCTTCCTGAGCCCGTGCCCCTAGAACAGAGCACTGTGTGGAGAGAGGGGCTCCAGGCCTGGGGTGGCCAGGGCATGGGCTGACCCTACACTCTCCAGACTGGAGTACTGTGACGAGGCAGTGCGGGACCCAAGCCAGGCGCCGCCGGTGGACGTGCATCAGCCGCCTGCCTTCCTGCACAAGCTGCTGCAGCTGGCAGGGGTCCGCCTGCACTACGAGGAGCTCCCTGCACAGGTGAGCGGGCTCTGATTCCCACAGCCCCTGTCTCCTATCCCTTGAGCCCGCTGACCCCCCTCCCATCCTTTCTGACCATCTCTGACTCTATTTTCTCAACCTTCCCCTCTTGTATCCTTCCGCCTCCCAGGAAGAGCCTCCAGAGCCCCCCTTGCAGATCGGCAGCTGCTCAGGGTACATGGAGCTGATGGTGAAGTTGAAGCAAAATGAGGCCTTCCCTGGCCCCAAGGTGGGTCCCCAGGTTCCTGGGGACGGGGTGAGTGCCCCATCTCAAGACTCCTCCTCCTCAGCAAGGCTGATTATCTGCAGACCAGAGTGGGGGATGTCAAGTGGGGGATTTACTTCCTTCTTGGCAGCTAAGGAAACTGAGGCTGTAGGTCAGGCGCAGGATTCACGCCTGTAATCCCAGCACTTTGGGAGGCCAAGGTGGGTGGATCATCTGAGGTCAGGAGTTCAAGACCAGCCTGGCCAACATGGTGAAACCCCGTCTCTACTAAAAATACAAAATTAGCCAGGCGTGGTGGCTCATGCCTGTATAATCCCAACTTCTTGGGAGGCTGAGGCAGGAGAATCGCTTGAGCCCAGGAGGCAGACGTTGCAGTGAGCCAAGATTGCACCATTGCACTGCAGCCTGGGCAACAAGAGCGAAACTCCATCTCAAAAAAAAGAAAAAAAGAAACTGAGGCTGAGAAGGAGGGCAAGTTGTGGCCCGGTTCATACAGCTAGTTGGTAACAGAGTTTAGCTTGGCAGCCAGCATCCTGCTTTCCCAGGGCGAGGGCCGGCGGGTGGTAGCTCTTAGAGGAGCTGGGTGGTGGGCCCAGGCTCCATGGCTGCCCCCTTGGCCCCCAGTTGGAAGTGACGGGACAGCTGGGCTCCCTGCACCTGCTCCTGACCCCGAAGCAGCTCCAGCAACTTCAGGAACTGCTCAGCGCCTTGAGCCTTACAGGTGAGGCCTCTGGGTGGCATGGGGGTGGGGTGGCTGGGAGGGCCAGCCAGCCCAGACTGAAGTCTCCTCCCCTGCAGACCACGAGGGCCTGGCTGACAAGCTGAACAAGAGTCGCCCGCTAGGTGCCGAAGACCTGTGGCTGATTGAGCAGGACCTGAACCAGCAGCTGCAGGCAGGGGTGGTGGCTGAGCCCCTCAGCCCAGACCCCCTTACCAACCCCCTTCTTAACCTGGATAGCACTGGTGGGTGTGGGGTCAGACCGTGGTTGGAGGGGCAGCTAGTGTGGGTGCAGGAGCCTAGGGGCTGTCCCTGACACTCCTTACTTCGCCCACAGACCTCTTCTTCTCCATGGCTGGCCTCACAAGCAGTGTGGCCTCAGCCCTCTCTGAGCTCTCCCTCTCCGATGTAGACCTGGCCTCTTCTGTGCACAGCGACATGGCCTCCCGCCGGCTCTCTGCCCAGGCCCACTCAGCTGGTGAGTTGGAGCACCCTGGGGGTACTCCAGGGACAGGAAGGACTGGAAGAGGCCTTAGTGCCATGGGATGTCAGAGGCACACAGGAAATCCCCAGCGATGCCTGGATATCTACCATCTGTGACTTGGTTCCCTGGGGACCAAACGAGGTGGGAGCTGGTGATACAGTGGACAGAGCCTAGGTTTTTCAGTCACTGATCTTAGTCAAGCACTTAAACTCTGAGACTCAGCTTCCTCTTCCATAGGAAGAGAATGGTGAGATCGGCCTTTGCCAGGCTGTATATTTGGGTTCATGTTTATTGAGAGCTTATTGTGGGTGGGTGCTAGGCTGGGTGCTTTATCACATCCTATCCTTCCAGCACACTGTGGAGGGTTCAGTTGAGCCTGGGCAGAGGGCCTGGCCTACTGGAGGCACCGGTGTCACCCCTTCCTGACCAAGCCTTCTGCCAGAGCCACATGGTGGGGCAGACTTGGCCTCCCAACCCCCAGCCTGGTGGCGAACTATTGCTCCACCTGGGGTACCCAGAATCTCTTGGGAGCTCCTGGTGAAGCCTCTGTCCCCTCAGGCAAGATGGCCCCCAACCCCCTCCTGGACACCATGCGCCCTGACTCGCTGCTGAAGATGACCTTGGGGGGTGTGACCCTGACCTTGCTTCAGACGTCTGCCCCATCTTCCGGACCACCTGACCTCGCCACGCACTTTTTCACCAAGTTTGATGCCACCAAGGATGGGCCCTTCGGTTCCCGAGACTTCCACCACCTTCGACCATGCTTCCAGAGGGCCTGTCCCTGTAGCCATGTTCGGTATAAGCCCGAGGCCAGGGCCTGAGGAGAGACCATCAGAGCCCCCTAAGTGCACCTTTTGACGCCTGTCCTCTTCCCCGCAGGCTAACGGGCACAGCCGTGCAGCTGTCCTGGGAGCTCCGGACGGGCAGTCGAGGCCGGCGGACAACCAGCATGGAAGTGCACTTTGGGCAGCTGGAGGTGCTGGAGTGTCTGTGGCCCCGGGGCACCTCCGAGCCTGAGTACACGGAGGTGAGGGCAGAGGCAGAATGTGTGCGAGGCGGGGTCTGGAGGTTTGGGTGGCTGTGGGGCCAGGCCTGACCCTATGTGCCTCCCGGGTCCCATCCCAGATCCTGACCTTTCCTGGTATGCTGGGCTCCCAGGCCTCAGCTCGGCCCTGCGCCCATCTGCGCCACACACAGACCCTGCGCCGTGTGCCTAAGGTAACCCACCTGCTCCAGGCCACCAGGCTGTTGGCTGCTCCCCATGGCATGTTGACCCCACCCTGGCCTCTGCCAGGGCCTCCTCTGCTGCCCAGCCCTGTCCCTCTTCCCCTGTGCTCCACATCTCACCATGCTGGGGCCCTCAAATACCTGCCTGGCCCTTCCCATGCCAGTCTCTGAGCCTGGTCATGCCCTTGCCCTGTCTCAACATGGCCCCCTGGCTGGCCTCTGTGGCTAAGAGTGGCGCATGTCGGGTGGCTTTTACAAGTAAACAAGCACATTTTGTGCATCGGGCAAAGGTGGGGCAGGCCTCCTTAGTGCCCTCGTGGCCCCTGCCCCAGCTCTTCTCCCACTACCAGAGAGGGCCTTCCTGTCCCACCCCCTGAGTACCACTCAGCCCTCACTGACCTGAACGCCCTCACCCTCAGAGCCGACCCCGGCGCTCAGTTGCCTGCCACTACCACTCAGAACTGGCCCTGGACCTGGCCAATTTCCAGGCGGACGTGGAGCTGGGGGCCCTGGACCGGCTGGCCGCCCTACTGCGCCTGGCCACTGTACCTGCCAAGCCTCCAGCCGGCCTGTTGGTGAGAGGCCCCGCCAGGGCCAGGCCGGGGGTGGGTGCAGGGCCTGGGTCCTTCAGCTCTTGGTCACAGTGGGAGGGGCTCTGATGGCGGCTCTGACCCCCAATCCTCCTGCAGACAGAGCCCCTGCCGGCAATGGAGCAGCAGACGGTATTTCGGCTCTCTGCACCCCGGGCCACGCTGCGTCTGCGCTTCCCCATTGCCGACCTGCGGCCTGAGCGGGACCCCTGGGCGGGCCAGGCCGTGCGGGCTGAGCAGCTTCGGCTGGAGCTGAGTGAGCCCCAGTTCCGGTCAGAGCTTAGCAGTGGGCCTGGTCCCCCAGTCCCCACCCACCTGGAACTCACCTGCTCCGACCTACATGGTAAGAGCCCCCGAGTGACAGAACTTGGGGCAAGAGGCCTGGCTTCTGGGAGAGGTGGGCTTGGGGCTATGGAAGGGGCCCAGTCACAACCCGAGCAGCCCCTGGCCCAGGCCTTTACCAGCTCTTGGGGTCCCAGCACTGCCTGTCCCTGGCCTCCTCTCTGACAAAGGGTGGACCCTTTGTCTCTGGCTTTCTCTGCCCACCAAGGTGTGTGTGGAGTCGGGGGCACAGCTCTGAGCCGACCTGGGCATTGGGGAAGAAATAGGAAAAGGCAGCAGTGATGACCCCCCTAATTCCCCATCTCCCTCCAGGTATCTATGAAGATGGAGGGAAGCCACCTATCCCCTGCCTGCGTGTCTCCAAAGCCCTAGACCCCAAGAGCACTGGGCGCAAGTACTTCCTGCCCCAGTAAGTAGGGGCTCTGGATGGGGCCCAGGAGAGGAGCATTCTGCTGGGGGTGGCAGGGGGCCAGTTTGGAACTGGGTGCCGGGGGCCCTGCAGGCCAGTGACAGGCCTGTGCCCCGGCAGGGTAGTGGTGACTGTGAACCCCCAGTCCAGCAGCACACAGTGGGAGGTGGCCCAGGAGAAGGGAGAGGAGCTGGAGCTGTCAGTGGAGAGTCCCTGTGAGCTGCGGGAACCTGAGCCCTCGCCCTTCTCCTCTAAGAGGACCATGTATGAGACAGAGGAGGTGAGACTTGGCCCCACCTCTTCCCAGGACCCCCTCCCGCCCACCGCCCGGGTTCCTGCCATAGAAGCCACCTGTGTGGCTGTGGGCCAGGGCAGCACGACCAGCTGGGGTGGGCATGAGCTGACCCAAGACCAGTGAGGATTTCGGCTCTTCCATTCTTTCCAGCCAATCAGAGTCTTTCTGAAAGGGCACTGGTGAGGGCAGGCCCCTCGGGAGCATGGGTCCTCAATTGGAAAGATCAGGTCCCGCCCCACCTGACTGGTCGATCAGCACTGTACACTCGGAGAGGCAGTTAAGGGCCAGGCTCTGCCACTTGGTGACTGTGTCATCACCTTGGGGAGTTACCTGACCTTGAAGAGTTACCTATAGATGAGTTTCTTCCCCTGGAAAATGGGCACCATGACCTGTCTCTCTTTTTTTTCTTTTTTCTTTTTGAGATAGAGTTTTGCTCTGTCGCCGAGGCTGGAGTGCAGTGGCACGATCTCGGCTCACCACAACCTCCACCTCCCAGGCTCAAGTGATTCTCCTGCCTCAGCCTCCTGAGTAGCTGGGATTACAGGCGCGTGCCACCACGCCTGGCTAATTTGTATATTTTTAGTAGAGACGGGGTTTCACCATGTTGGCCAGGCTGGTCTCGAACTCCTGACCTCAAATGATCACCCACCTCAGCCTCCCAAAGTGCTGGGATTATAGGCGTGAGCCACCGTGCTCGGCCTAATTTTGTATTTTTAGTAGAGACAGGGTTTCACCATGTTGGCCAGGCTGGTCTCGAACTCCTGACCTCAAATGAACGCCCGCCTCAGCCTCCCAAAGTGCTGGGATTATAGGCATGAGCCACCACGCCCGGCCTAATTTTGTATTTTTAGTAGATACAGGGTTTCACCATGTTGGCCAGGCTGGTCTCAAACTCCTGACCTCAAGTGATCTGCCCTCCTCACCCTCCCACAAGTGCTAGGATTACAGGTGCGAGCCACTGCGCCCAGCCTAACCATGACCTGTGTCATAGGCCTGTTGTGAGGATGAAAGGAGTTAATATACCTGAAGCCCTTAGAACAGCACAGGTGTGCCATCAGCACTGTATCCATATGGCTATCATGCATCCCCAGTAGAGAAGGGCTCCTATGAATGAATGAATGATGAACGATAGGAGGGCAGGACCGAGACCAGAGACAGGCCCCAGCCAGCATCTCTAAGATGGCCCTCCTGCTCTTTCCACCTCACCCTGTCCAGATGGTGATCCCTGGAGACCCTGAGGAGATGAGGACGTTCCAGAGCCGGACCCTGGCACTGTCCCGCTACAGCCTGGAAGTGATCCTGCCCAGTGTCCACATCTTTCTGCCCAGCAAGGAGGTCTACGAGAGCATCTACAACAGGTGGAGACGCGGGGCCAGCAGGGCGGGACTGGACACGGCGTGGGCCTGGCCTCCCTTACCTGCTGTTCACCCGCCTGTCTCAGGATCAACAACGACCTGCTCATGTGGGAGCCCGCAGATCTGCTTCCCACCCCTGACCCCGCCACCCAGCCCTCGGGCTTCCCCGGCCCCTCAGGCTTCTGGCACGACAGCTTTAAGATGTGCAAGTCAGCCTTCAAGCTGGGTATGAGAGGTGCTAACGCAGGGCTAGAGGGAGGACCCCCAGGTCTGGGAAGGGCCAGGCTAGCCCTTCGCGGTCTCCTTCCCAGCCAACTGCTTTGATCTCACCCCAGACTCGGACTCGGATGACGAGGATGCCCACTTCTTCTCAGTGGGGGCATCAGGCGGCCCACAGGCCCCTGCCCCTGAGGCCCCAAGTCTTCACTTGCAGAGCACCTTCTCTACACTGGTGACAGTGCTGAAGGGGCGGATCACAGCCCTCTGTGAGACCAAGGTGAGTGCAGCCCTGGGCAGGTGGGCCCCAAACTTCAGAGCTCCCATTGGCAGCAAAGCAAGACCAGCACGAGCAGCTCCAGGTCAAGAATGTGGAGAGCAGGAGGCCTGAGTGGGCAGCGCCAGCCCACCCACGCCAGCCTGCCCACCCTATCACAGCCCATCAGCTCCTTCTGACCCCCTGCTGTATGTAAAGCACCATGCTAGGGGTCGGGATGGGCATGGAGCACCCACCGTTCTCACTCTGAGGGGGGCAGACCCGGAAGAGATTATTTTTCTCCTGGCAGAAGAGGCAAGTGCCATCCAGGGCCTCCAGCAGCGTCCATGGTGGATACTGGAGCTGACTCCCTTAGGCCAGGGCTCCAGGAGCCGCCAACCCCCCGAGGGCTTGAGGGTTGCTGAGTGCAGCTGGGGAAGCCAGGCCGTGTGCTCCTTCTGCAGGATGAGGGTGGGAAGCGGCTGGAGGCTGTGCACGGGGAGCTGGTGCTGGACATGGAGCATGGTACCCTCTTCAGTGTCTCCCAGTACTGTGGCCAGCCAGGACTTGGCTACTTCTGTCTGGAAGCTGAAAAGGCAACACTCTACCACCGAGGTGTGAGGCCTGGGGGCGGGTCACCACTGGGGCCCAGGGTTGGGGGTGGAGGGCTTTCAGGACAGATGTGGGCCCTGGGTGGAGTGGGTAGCCAGTTGGCTTGGCAGGGGGCTCATGAGACCCCTCCCCAGCGGCCATGGATGACTACCCGCTGCCCAGTCACCTGGACCTTCCCAGTTTCGCTCCCCCGGCTCAGCTGGCCCCGACCATCTACCCATCGGAGGAAGGGGTGACCGAGCGGGGAGCCTCGGGCCGCAAGGGCCAGGGCCGGGGCCCCCATATGTTGTCCACTGCTGTGCGCATCCACCTGGACCCCCACAAGAATGTGAAGGTATGGGCTTGCCTGCCAGATACCCCTCCTGCTAGCCTGGGCTGTGGCCCCGGTGTGCGGTGGGACCCCAGTGCGTGGTGAGGCCCCAGTAAGCGATGAGGCCCCAGTGCGTGGTGTGGCTGGCCTCCCCACTGCCCTGACTGCGCCCCCCCGCCCCCACCAGGAGTTCCTGGTGACACTGCGGTTACACAAAGCCACCCTGCGCCACTACATGGCCCTGCCCGAGCAAAGCTGGCATTCCCAGGTGAGTGTGGGTGGTGGGCAGCCACATGGCCCAGTGACTCTGGACTTCTGTTTTGGGCAAGCAGGTCTCTAGGTGGGAGGAGGCCAGTGGGAGGAACATGGACTGGGCCACAGCTGACCTTGGCCAGAGCTCCTGGGCAAGGGGTGTGGCAGACAGCTAGTGGGCAGAAGGTGAGGTGCCAGGCAGGGGCCAGGACACGGAGGGGTTAGAGGAGCGAAGACGCCACCTGATCCTCACTGCTTCCTCCTGCCCTGGCCTCTGAAGCTGTTGGAGTTCCTAGACGTGCTGGATGACCCTGTGCTGGGCTACCTGCCCCCGACAGTCATCACCATCCTGCACACACACCTGTTATCCTGCTCTGTGGACTATAGGTACCAGGCTGGGTGGGCCAGGGGCTGGGGATGGGGATGGGCTCTCAGGTGTAAGGAGCCGGCCCCAGCCCGAGTATCACCCCAGGCCACTCTACCTCCCCGTGCGTGTCCTCATCACCGCGGAGACCTTCACTCTCTCCAGCAACATCATCATGGACACCTCCACCTTCCTGCTCAGGTATGCCGGCCACCCCGCACCGGGCCATCCCACCCTCACCGGCTGTCCACCCGGGTGATAGTCCCATTCTCAGGAATGTGGATTGTTTCCGCCTTTCTAGAGGGCAGTTGGACCCTCCTGATCAGAGCCTTATAAGCATTTGTGCTCTCTGACCTGGTAATCTCATGTCTGGGGGTTGTCCTAGGATATGAGAATAAGAGAGGTGGAATTTAATGCTTATGTAGTATAAGTTAAAACAGTCAAAACGTATCAATTAAATCACAACCCTCACAACCTGAGCAAATAAGCATGGCCCACCTAGTAGGTAGAAAACCATGCAGGGATTAAGGTGAAGCTGAAGAATCACTTCAAAATATAACAAGATGGAGGGTGCGGTGGCTCACACCTGTAATCCGAGGTGTGAATCCTTTGGGAGGCTGAGGCAGGCAGATCACAAGGTCAGGAGTTCGAGACCAGCCTGGCCAATATGGTGAAACCCTGTCTCTACTAAAAATACAGAAATGAGCCGGGCGTGGTGGCAGGCGCCTGTAGTCCCAGCTACTCGGGAGGCTGAGGCAGGAGAATCACTTGAATCCGGGAGGCGGAGGTTACAGTGAGCAAAGATTGCACCACTGCACTCCAGCCTGGGTGACAGAGCAAGACTCCGTCTCAAATAAATAAATAAATAAATAAATAAATAAATAAATAAAATAGAAGATGCCACAGTACAGTGTTTACTCAAATAACACTGGATACAGGACTACGTATGTTTTAAAATCAGTTTATGAAGGGGTGTTTATATATGTCTTGGTGTGCAGCTGCAGAGAAAGTTTGGAAGGAGATGTGTATGGTGGTTTTCTCAGAATTAGGGACTAGGAATGATGAATGATTTTTATTTTCTTTATTCTAAAATATCTTAAAGGAGTTTTCATTATGTTACCCTTAAAATAAAGACTTTTTTTTTGAGACAGAGTCTCGCTCTGTCAGCAGGCTGGAGTGCAGTGGTGCAATCTCAGCTCACTGTAACCTCTGCCTCCTGGGTTCAAGCGATTCTCCTGCCTCAGCCTCCCAAGTAGCTGGGACTATGGGCACCCACCACCACACCCAGCTAAGTTTTGTATTTTTAGTAGAGACAGGGTTTCACCTTGTTGGTCAGGCTGGTCTCGACCTCCTGACCTCGTGATCCGCCTGCCTTGGCCTCCAAAAGTGCTGGGATTATAGGCGTGAGCCACCATGCCCAGCCCTCATTATTATTTCTTTTTGAGACGCCAAAAAGAAGGATCAACCGGATCCTTCCCCCAGGTGCTGGGGCTGGAGCTGGGTGGAAGGGGGCCACAGGACCTTTCTCTCGCCTCTGCTGCAGATTATGTCTGTGTCTTGGATGTCGCCCAGGCTAGAGTGCAGTGGTGTGATCTAGGCTCACTGCAACCTCTGCCTCCCTAGTTCAAGAGATTCTCCTGCCTCAGCCTTCCAAGTAGCTGGGATTACAGGCACCCGCCACCATGCCCAGCTAATATTTGCATTTTTAGTAGATACGGGGTTTCACCACGTTGGCCAGGCTGGTCTCAAACTCCTGACATCAGGTGATCTGCCTGCCTCAGCCTCTCCAAGTGCTGGGATTACAGGCGTAATCCTGTACGCTGCGCCCAGCCAAAAATAAGGACTTCTTTTAGAAGAACCACAAATGCAGTGGGGAGAAAAATGGACACCCCTTCCCAGGACTGTCGTGAGGCCCCATCGAGGTGTCAGAACTGCAGACACTTTGAGAGCTGCAAGTGCTGCCCGCCTCCTGCTGCCTGCTGTCTGGGCCTTCTCCCTATTGTGCAGGCAGGAATGCTGAGGCTGGAGGGGCCTGTCCATACCACTTCCTGTGGGCTTGGGACCCCTCTGCTCGGCTCCCGTGGAGCTGCCGCCTGCAGCGGTGCCCGGGCCCTTCTCAGCCCTGTTCCCCCCCAGGTTCATCCTCGATGACTCCGCCTTGTACCTGTCCGACAAGTGTGAGGTGGAGACCCTGGACCTGCGGCGAGGTGGGCAGGGCCGGGACTGGGCTCCCTCCCCTCTGAGGGACCACCGCCCCGGCCACACCCAGAGCAGCCAGGTGTCTCCCAGCAGCTGCTGGCCGGGTCCTTAGCTCCCACACGTAGCCCACACAGCAGGGACTACACCTGGATCAACCGGATCCTTCCCCCAGGTGCTGGGGCCGGGGCCGGGTGGAAGGGGGCCACAGGACCTTTCTCTCGCCTCTGCTGCAGATTATGTATGTGTCTTGGATGTTGACCTCTTGGAACTTGTGATTAAAACCTGGAAAGGGAGCACCGAGGGCAAACTGGTGAGTGAGGCTGTCACTCTGGCTCCTGGAGCCAGAGCAGGTGCGGGGGTCGAGGAAGTCTTCAGGGGCTGCTGCTCCCTCATGTCCCCGGGCTCCAGACGCAGTTCACACCTGCCCTTCCTGGGCTGCAGTTAGCACCCCTCCTGCAAAGGGCCACAGTACAGCCCTGGGCGGGGGGGGGTGGTCCCTCGATGCTGGCTGAATGAATGAATGGGTTTCAGCCCTGCCACCAGAGGACGCTGCAGCCAGGGCACCAGCGAGGCCTTGGGAGTCAGCCACCTTTGTGGGTCCCCAGATTCATCTCCTGTAAGATGGAGATAACCTGCCCTGCCTCATGCAGAGCCCTTCACGGGGAGTGGGGTAGGGTGGGTGGGCACACTCCTGCTTCCGTGGATGGCCCTGGGCTCAGCCCCTTTCACCCTCTGGGCTCAGTTTGCTCATCTCTTCAGTGGAGTTACTGGGCAGGTCATCCACTCCAGGAGAGACCATCCCTGTTCTGCTGTGGCAGGGTCAGAACTGCAGTGCCCTCCCAGCGAGTGGGTGGGGCCAGCAGGCAGTGGCCCCTGTGTTCACATAACTGCTCCCCCCGCCCCGCCCGCAGAGCCAGCCGCTATTTGAGCTGCGCTGCTCCAACAACGTGGTACACGTGCACAGCTGTGCCGACTCCTGTGCCCTGCTGGTCAACCTGCTCCAGTATGTAATGAGCACAGGCGATCTGCACCCCCCACCCCGGCCCCCCAGCCCCACGGAGATCGCCGGCCAGAAGGTACAGGTGAGGCCTGGCCACACAGGCTACCAGAGCTCGGCCAGGCCCCTCCCCTGCCATGGCCCTCGGGCCTGGGGTTGGGGGAGCCCTGGGGGCCGCCCTCATCCTGTCTCACTTATTGCTCCTCCCCTGCCTGGCCCAGCTCTCGGAGAGTCCTGCCTCTCTGCCCTCATGCCCCCCAGTGGAGACGGCCCTCATCAACCAGCGCGACCTGGCCGATGCCCTCCTGGACACCGAGCGCAGCCTGCGGGAGCTGGCCCAGCCTTCAGGTGGAGTGGGGGTGCTGCGGGGACAGCAGACACAGTCAGGCACCCACTGTGGGCGTCTCTCCAAACTGGCCTCTCTCCTATAGGTGGCCACCTCCCTCAGGCGTCACCCATCTCCGTCTACCTATTCCCAGGTGAACGGAGTGGGGCCCCGCCCCCTTCACCACCTGCTGGCAGCTTAGGGTCGTGCTCAGAGGAGAAGGAAGATGAAAGGGAAGAGGAGGGTGATGGAGACACCCTGGACAGTGATGAGTTCTGCATCCTTGATGCTCCCGGCCTGGGCATCCCGGTGCGTGGTGGGAGGGGTGGACCAGTTTGCTGTCCAGGCAGGTGTGTTTGGGGTGGGGACGGAACACTCAGGGGTGGTTGCCTGGCCATCTGGAGCTCCTGTGGTGAGAGAAGCAGGCAGGAGGTGGTCGCCATCACTTGAGGGGCGGTGCTAGGTCTGTGCCACCCTAGGGAGGCAGCCCTGATGCTGGGCTTTGATGGAGTGGGTAGATTTCCAGAGGAAGAGGAGGCCTGGTGTTCTGGGCAGAGGGACTGGGACATTCAAGGGATGGAGGAAGAGGAGAGGGCAGTTAGCAAGAGGGATGGAGAACCATGTGGCTGCAAGGGCCGGTGGGAATATCTGAACTCACCAAGGTCTTAGGAGGCAGGGCTGGCAGGAGCCTGGGACTGTCAGGCTCCTCTTGGACAGACCACTCAGGCATAGACTCAGGGGACAGCAACCCAGAAGTGTCATCTTTCATCAAAAACAGGGAGGAGGCCAAGCATGGTGGGTCACGCCTGTAATCCCAGCAATTTGGGAGGTCAAGGTGGGAGAATTGCTTGAGTCCAGCAATGAGAGATTAGCCTGAGCAACATAGTGAGACCCTATCTCTACAAAAAAAAGTAAAATTGGCTGGGCGCGGTGGCTCAAGCCTGTAATCCCAGCACTTTGGGAGGCCGAGGAGGGTGGATCACGAGGTCAGGAGATCGAGACCATCCTGGCTAACACAGTGAAACCCCATCTCTACTAAAAATACAAAAAATGAGCTGGGCGCGGTGGCGGGCACCTGTAGACCCAGCTACTCAGGAGGCTGAGGCAGGAGAATCGCTGGAACCCGGGAGGCGGAGCTTGCAGTGAGCCGAGATTGCGCCACTGCACTAAAACCTGGGCGACAGAGCAAGACTCCGTCTCAAAAAAAAAAAAAAAGTAAAATTAGCCAGATGTGGTGGCACATGCCTGCAGTCCCTGCTACTCAGGAGGCTGAGGTGGGAGGATCGCTTGAGCCTAGGAGGCAGAGGTTGCAGTGAACCGTGATTGTGCCACTGCACTCCAGCCTGGGTGACCGAGCATGACCCGACCCTGTCTTTAAAAAAAAAAAAAAAAAAGGAAAAAGAAGTGAGGCCAGGGGAGAAACAGGAGCTGGGGCTGGGGGCAGCTGGGCTGGATCGAACATCTGTGTCACATGTCTCTACCTGGCCTCCTTGCAGCCCCGAGACGGGGAGCCTGTGGTGACACAGCTGCATCCCGGCCCCATCGTTGTGCGGGATGGTTACTTCTCACGGCCGATCGGCAGCACGGACTTGCTGCGGGCACCTGCCCATTTCCCAGTGCCCAGCACTCGGGTGGTGCTACGTGAAGTCTCCCTTGTCTGGCACCTCTATGGGGGCCGAGACTTTGGCCCCCACCCCGGCCACAGGTGAGGAGGCGTGGGTGCAGGTGGCAGCTGGTGAAGGTTGGGGCTCAGGCTGGTCCAGCTCTGACTTTCAGCAGCTGGAGACCTTGAGCCCCATCCACCCCAGGTGGGCCTCAGTTTCCTTGTCCTTCCTTATCCCACCTGCCTCCCAGGACTGGGGCTAGCGGGGGTCTCTTGTCCCAGGCTAAAAGGCCTGCTGAGGACGGGGAGGGAATGGGGTTCCTCTGAGTCAGCTTGGCCCCTGTCCCTCTTCCCAGGGCAAGAGCTGGCCTCTCGGGTCCCAGGAACTCCCCTTCCCGCTGCTCTGGCCCCAACCGGCCCCAGAACTCATGGCGCACGCAGGGGGGCAGCGGGCGGCAGCACCATGTCCTCATGGAGATCCAGCTGAGCAAGGTGAGTGGGGTGGCGAGTGCCTACTGCACGTGTGTGTCATAGACCAGCGGGCCTTGTTCTCGATGTCACGTGTAGCAATGACTAACGCAGAGGAAAACCCCTGCCTTTGTAGTGGAGGAAGCCAGGCAGGGACCAAGATGTATCGAATGTGTCCGATGGTGAAGAGCGCTCGGGAAAGTCTGCAGGGGTGGAGGAGACAGGTGTGCTGGGGAGGGTCTGGAAAGTCCTCTTCCAAAGGCACCGTTTGAACAAAGACCTGAACAAGTGGGGATGTGAGCCAGGAAGAGTTTTCAGGCAGAGAGGACTGCGTGAAAGCCACAAATTGGGGCCAGGCATGGTGACTTATGCCTGTAATCCCAGCACTTTGGAAGGCCGAAGCGAGCAGATCACCTGAGCTCAGGAGTTTGAGACCAGCCTGGGCAACATGGCGAAACCCCATTTCTACTAAAAAAAAAAAAAAAAAAACCAGTTGTGGTGGGGTGTGCCTATAGTCCCAGCTACTCAGGAGGCTGAGGCAGGAGAGTTGTTTGAACCCAAGAGGCAGAGGTTGCAGTGAGCTGAGATCGCCCTACTGCATTCCAGCCTGGGCAACAGAGTAAGACTCTGTTTCAAAAAAAAAAAAAAAAAAATGGAAGCATCCTGGCGTTTCCAGGAGCAGCAGAGCCTGCGCATAACCAGCGACCCAGAATATTTCTTTTGGGTCTTACAAGAGACGAACCCCTCAGGGCTTTTGAGGAGAGGCCTCTGTGTGGGGCTGGGCTGTGCCGCAATCAGGGAGGGCTAGTGAGCAGGTTCAGGAGAGCCTAGATGGGGGCTGGCCACAGGTTCAGCTGCGGATGGGGTGTGTGTGAGATACAGAGAGTGGTGCAGGGGGTTCAAGATTTGGGCCTGGGAAATTGTCCGGGGCAGGGCGGTCCCACTTGCTTAGAGTGAGCCAGGCCAGTGCTGGGCTTCCCAAGGAGCCGCTAGAGGCAAAGGGCAGAGGGGCCTCAGGCTGCTTGGTGGGCTGTGCTACAAGAACTTGGGGGAGATGAGTGTCAGAGCAGGGCACCAGGGGCCTCTCTGAGACCTGATGGCCAGCCAGCGGGTGTGCAGGAAGAGGGGGAAGGAAGGCTTTCCACGGAGAGGGGCTACGAGAGCAAAGTCCTGAAGGCAAAACAGGCCCGGACTCTTTGAGGGGCAGAGACCAGTGCAGCTGGCATGGGAAGCAAGAGCAGGGGCAGGTCTGGAGGGAGAGGCAGGTCCCTGCTGGGCATAGAATAGAGAAGGGGTTGGGGCCGGGCCTGGTGGCTCATGCCTGTAGTCCCAGCACTTTGGGAGGGCGAGGCAGGAAGATCACTTGAAGCCAGGAGTTCAAGACCAGCCTGACCAACATTGTGAAACCCTGTCTCTACTAAAAGTACAAAAATTAGCTGGGTGTGGTGGCACATGCCTGTAATCCCAGCTACTGGGGAAGCCGAGGCAGGAGAATCACTTGAACCTGAGAGGCAGAGGTTGCAGTGAGCCGAGATCGCGCCACTGCACTCCAACCTGGGCGACAAAGTGAGACTCTGTCTCAAAAAAAGAATAGAGAAGGGGTCTGGGGCCAGCCCTTCCCACCCTCTTGGGGCCCTGTTTACCTGGCCAGGCCTCTGTCCACCCCACAGGTAAGCTTCCAGCACGAGATGTACCCAGCGGAGCCAGCCACAGGCCCCGCGGCCCCCAGCCAGGAGCTGGAGGAGCGACCGCTGTCCCGTCAGGTGTTCATCGTGCAGGAGCTGGAGGTCCGAGACCGGCTCGCCTCCTCCCAGATCAACAAGTTCCTGTACCTACACACGAGTGAGCGGATGCCGCGACGCGCCCACTCTAACATGGTATGAGCGACCTGCACCGTCCACCCTGGGGCAGGGCACGGGACCGTCGGAGACACATCTTCACACATGCATGGATTCACACACATACACGCATTCCCACACAAACACCCAGGTTGTTTGTGAGCCTGGGAGGAGGGCAGAGCTAGGGGCTCTGTTAGCGAAGGGAACAGCGTGTTCAGAGGCAGGGTGGCTGGGTGAGCTGTCAGGGAACAGCTGGGTGAGCTGCTGCCCCAGAGGCCCAGCAGGCGCCCAGAACTCACCCTCTGCTCCCAGCTCACCATCAAAGCGCTGCATGTGGCCCCCACCACCAACCTGGGTGGGCCTGAGTGCTGTCTCCGCGTCTCGCTGATGCCCCTGCGGCTCAATGTGGACCAGGTGAGTGGTCTACGTGAGGGCAGAGCCTAGGGTGACCCCACTGTCTCCAGGCCTCTGAGTCTGATCCACATCTGGACCTCTCCCTTGCAGGATGCCCTCTTCTTCCTCAAGGACTTCTTCACTAGTCTGGTGGCCGGCATCAACCCTGTGGTCCCAGGGGAGACCTCCGTTGAGGGTGAGAGGCTGGGCCGGGAAGGGGAGCATCTGGGCCTTCTGCCTCTCAGGACAACCCAGGTTCCCAGTCATCCCTGGCCCCATCCCCAGTCTGTGACCTCCCCTCCCCTAGCTCGCCCCGAGACTCGAGCCCAGCCCAGCAGCCCCCTGGAAGGACAGGCCGAGGGCGTAGAGACCACTGGTTCGCAGGAAGCCCCAGGCGGTGGACACAGCCCCTCCCCTCCTGACCAGCAGCCCATCTACTTCAGGTAGGCTGCTGGACTGTGGGCGGGGGTCCCTGGGCCAGATTGCTGGGGGCCAGGCCAGTGAGCAAAGAACCCCCTCTTCCTGCTCCCCTACCCAGAGAGTTCCGCTTCACGTCTGAGGTCCCCATCTGGCTGGATTACCATGGCAAGCACGTCACGATGGACCAGGTGGTAAGTGGGGCGGTAGGATGGGGTGGCCACGTGGGGTCAGCTGCGGCTGAGTCCCTCTGGGGGCCAGGTCTTGCATCCAGGCACCATTAGCGGCCAGGGCACTCTCCAGTGGCTCCCATGGGCTGGCTGGCTCCCTGAGTCCCATCGGGTAAACCTGGACCCCCTCCCTCTCCCAGGGCACTTTCGCTGGCCTCCTCATCGGCCTGGCCCAACTCAACTGCTCCGAGCTGAAGCTAAAGCGGCTCTGTTGCAGGCACGGGTGAGTCCCCAGCACCCCAGCCTCTCTCCAGGGTCCCTGATCTTCCCTCTGTTCTGGTCCTAACTGGTTGTGTGGCCTTCGCCAAGTCATCACCCTTCTCAGGGCCTCAGTTTCTCCTCTGTAAAAAGGACGCAGTTGGCTGGGCATGATGGCTCACACATTCAGGCATTCGAGACCAGCCTGACCAACATGGTGAAACCCCGTCTCTACTAAAAATACAAAAATCAGCCGGGTGTGGTGGCATGCACCTGTAATCCCAGCTACTCAGGAGGCTAAGGCAGGAGAATTGCTTGAACCCGGGAGGCGGCTGCAGTGAGCCAAGATCGCGCCACTGCACTCCAGCCTGGACAACAGAGCAAGACTCCATCTCAAAAAAAAAAAAAAAAAAAAAAGAGGACGCAGTCCCTCTGCACATGACTGGGTGGGACCACAGGGAGGGTAGGAGTGCCCACAGTACTTGCCACAGGGGTACTGAGTCCTCCTGGCCCCACAGTCCCTCCATGTGTGGCTCTGCCTCACCTTCTGCCTCCTCACCTCCCTGCCCTGCCAGGCTCCTGGGTGTGGACAAGGTGCTGGGCTATGCCCTCAACGAGTGGCTGCAGGATATCCGCAAGAACCAGTTGCCCGGCCTGCTGGGAGGCGTGGGCCCCATGCACTCGGTTGTCCAGCTCTGTGAGTGTCTAGGTTTGGAAGCCCTCGAAACTGCTTTTACCCTTGGGCAACCTAGAAGCTGCCATTGGGAATAAGAGGAGGAGGTGGGGGCAGGGCAGCCTCGGGTGTCTCTGAGCGCTCCTTCCCCCCAGTCCAAGGGTTCCGGGACCTGCTGTGGCTGCCCATTGAGCAGTACAGGAAGGATGGCCGCCTCATGCGGGGGCTGCAGCGAGGGGCTGCCTCCTTTGGCTCATCCACAGCCTCTGCCGCCCTGGAACTCAGCAACCGGTTGGTACAGGCTATCCAGGTGAGTGGGTGCCCTGCATCTGGGCTGTGCAGGACAGAGCAGCTGGAGCCCTCTGCACCACAGCTCCCTGGTTCTGTCCTCAAAGCTCTTCTGAGAGTGGGCAGTCTGGGTATGACAGCCCTACTTCATAGAGAAACAGCCACGGAGAGGCTAAGTGACTTGCCTGGGGCCTCCAAGCCAGCTCTCCCGAGGCCCACAGGGGCTCCCGTGCCCCCTAGGCCTTCAGAGCCCACTGTGTCTCCTGCTCATGGCATGTCTTGTACAGGGGGGTGGAGGACGGCTGTGTTTGCAGACTAAGAATCTGAGGCCCAGAGGCTGCCCTGGTTCATTCAGGCCATGCACTTCGCTAGGCCAGAAGGACCCCAGGGGAGCTGGGGAGCCAGTCTCGTGGGCAGTTGTCAGATGAATTCTGTAGGGGATCGATGGTCCTAGTCGGCTAAGGGGTGAGTGCAGGTGCATGGTGCATTCTGGAACCTGCAAGCTCAGATCCCAACAGGACAGTGGGCAGGGCTCCAGGGGAGGTGGGAGGGATGCATGGGCACCAGGGAACCCCCAGGAGTGTTCAGTCAGGTGGGAAAGAGTGATGGCAGGTGAGATGCTGGGCAGAGGATCTGGCAGACAGCAGGAAGGATGGGCCCCTGACCATCTGGCAGGGGCGTCTGGGGGGCCAGACAAGGAGCGGTCAGTCTCAGGCGTGCAGCTGCAGCAGCCATGCGGAACCTGCTGAATGTGGCGGTCAGCAGGAAGAGAGGTTTGGGTTGAGAAGACTTCAGGAAAGTCCCCTGAGGAGTCCCATGTTCCTAGATTCCCTGAGCAGAGTGACGGGTGCCTAGGAAGGGGAGAAGTGGGAGGAAGTGGGGAGTGAGGCTGAGCAGGACCCCCTAGGCCAGCACAGTGACAGGCAGGGAGGCTGAGGGCTGGTGGGGTCTCAGACTGTCCTGGGGGCCTGGGGCTGATGTGTGCCCCAGCCAGCTGTCCTCATCCAGTGCTCCCATGTCTCCCAGGCCACAGCCGAGACCGTGTATGACATCCTGTCCCCGGCAGCCCCTGTCTCCCGCTCCCTGCAGGACAAGCGCTCTGCGCGGAGGCTGCGCAGGGGCCAGCAGCCTGCCGACCTGCGGGAGGGTGTGGCCAAGGCCTACGACACAGTGCGAGAGGTGAAAAGGTCCCCGCCCTGCCCCAGTCCCCCATGCCCATCTCCTCACATAGACCCCACCCGCCCTGACCTCTGGCTTCCACAGGGCATCTTGGATACAGCTCAGACCATCTGTGATGTGGCATCGCGGGGCCATGAGCAGAAGGGGCTGACAGGCGCTGTGGGCGGCGTGATCCGCCAGCTGCCCCCGACCGTGGTGAAGCCGCTCATCCTGGCCACGGAGGCCACGTCCAGCCTGCTCGGGGGCATGCGTAACCAGATCGTCCCGGACGCCCACAAGGACCACGCCCTCAAGTGGCGCTTGGACAGTGCCCAAGACTGAGCCTGGGGTGCTCAGTACCCACAGAGTGCTGCCCACCGTGCTCCTGAGCCTCCCAAGGGCTGCAGCCCACGGGCCCGGCCCGGCCTGGCCCTTCAGGGGATGGCCACTGTGAAGGACGCCTTCCCAGCCTGCCCGTTGCCAATCTGCTGTGAGAGGGGGGCCTCCCTGCCTTGGGGCCTTAGCCCTGGCTCTGCACTTTTCCTCCGGGGAGAAAGGACACTGCCCCTCCCCCACCTGGGCCCACACCACTGCCTTCTCCCAGGACGGAGGCTTTTGGACCCTCGGACCCCATCCCACTCAGCCAAAGTGTCTTTCTGTGTCTGGGGGGAGGAAGGGATGACATCCGTGTGGTTCGATGTATTATTTTTAAGCTCCGTGAGTGCGTGGGTCAGTGTCTGCATGAAGTGGAATAAACTGCCCACCGCCAGCCCCCCTCTCAGATCCTCTGTCCCTGTGAACCCTGGCCTCAGCCTTGACCTTGGCTCCGCCCCAGATCCCACCTCTGCACCCAGCACCTCCCATGTCACCACCAGGGGTCGCCACGCCTCCTGGCCTTGCCCAGCAGATCAGGGCACAGGGGGACTCAGAGGCACCCAGCCCTGCACGCCTTCGCCTGGCTCTGGGCTCTGCCTTGCCCCTCCCAGAGGGCTGCCACTCCAGCCCCACTCCTGATGTGGCAGGAGCTACATGGGGCTGCCAGGGGAGGGAGGGATGGTGCTTGGAGCCCACCTGCCCAGCTGACCCTGCCTGGTTGTCGCTTGAGGCCACTCGGGGAAGGCTGAGCCCGAGGCGTTCTAGATGTTGCTGTCACCATCCCTAGTGGGGGCTTCTGGGGTGGCCCAGGCCTCGGCCCCTTGGCTTCTACTCTGTTCTGGGGTCCCAGCTCCAGCACTTGGAGGGGGAAGGGGTGCTGGAGCAGCGCTGCAGCCGGGATCCCAACCCTCACTGCACAAAGCTTTACACGGGACCAGGGAGTGCCCATTGCCCTCCGCACATCTTGTTTCTTGTGAGCAAAAAAGGAGCTGCTCCTGTTGTGTTCCTCCCTGCCTTGCTTCCCAGTGGCGCTGCACAGAGGTGGGCGGGTCCAGGGGCAAACCAAGGCTTGGGTTGGGAATCGGGACCCTCACCTTGCTAGGTTCCGCAGGCCTCCAGGGTTAGCAAAGATCCCCCAGCCCTGCTCTGTGGCCCCTTCTGAGTGGGGGAGATCTGGGTACTGGGAACAGAGCAGAAGCTTTGTCCGGAGGGACCCTGGGGTCCTGGGTGCCCACGGACACCTGGGGCAGCAGGCTGGTAAGAGATCAGGAGGGCAAGGCCCTGGAGGAGACAGGGCTGTGGACGACTGGGTGCTGATGCCACCCGGAGAGGCAGATGGGGCCCAGCCTGATGCTTCCTGGACCCGCCCCACCCTGCCCGGGCACAGTCCAGGGCTTCCTGCCCTTCGAACTGCACTTGTGATCAGTATTGACGGTGGTGGGATAATCATTAACCACCACCAGGGGCTGGGTCAACGGCTCAAAAGGCCCTGGGCCCAGGGTGTCCCCACTTCCTCCTTGTGCCCCGAAGGCCAGCCCAGCACTCAGGTAAGAGGCTTCCTGAATGGTAGGACCCCTGCCGCACTGCCTGTCCTAGGAGGCTCCTGAGCCCAGGCACCTCTCTGAAGGGTGGCCAATCCTGAGGAAGAAAGGGACCTGGACAGCCATGGGGTGGCCGGGATGAGCCCCTTCTTCTCTGTGCCTTGGTTTCCACTGTGGGATGAGGGGGCCTTAGCATCAGCGCTCAGAGCTGTGGAGCCAGGATTCCTGATCGGGCACTACCTCTGCCAGGCCAGGGCACTTGGACACCACACTGCAGGAGGCTGGTCTCGCCCAGGCCTCTGTGGGAAGGGCCGCCAGGCTGAGTGGAGGGCCAGCCACCAGCTACAGTGTCTTCCTTCGCAGGTCTGTCCCCCCAGGCAGAAGGATTCCAGCCCAGGGATTCCCCATCCCACCCTGACTGCATACCGAGAGGGGGGACGCCACTTCGGGAAGGTTGTTGGGGCAGCACAGGCCCTGGGGCCCTGCTCTGGGACCTTGGGCGGCCCCCTCTGTCTCTCTAGGCCTGTATCCACTGCTGGCAAAGGGGGCAGGGCCCAAGTCTACTCTAAAAGCTCCCCTTTCTCTCCAGAGGCTTTGGAGTCTCCCCAAATGCCTGCTGGGTCTCTGCAGGACTGGCACCTGTCACCGGAACCTGTCTGGGAGGGACGAGAACACGCTTTGCAAGAGGAAGCTCTGCCTCCCAGAGCCCTGGGCTCACTGGCGGACCCTGGCCAGCAGCTGCTTCCTCTCCCACAGTGGAGAGAGACCCAAGGGTCCCAGGGGGATGCTTCCCACCAGTCCAGTCCAGCGTGCAGGGTGGCCTCATAAGTCCTGATTGACATATGGACAGTGGTTCAGAGCGTAAGAGTGACCTTACGCTACTTGCTCAAGGTCACCCAGCTCCCAGGCCCCTGCTGTCTTCCAGGCCACTGAGGTCCTAAGCATCCTTCCAGGCGAGCCACTGCTCACAGCCTGTTCCTCATGTTCTGCAGCAGGTTTGTGTATCTACATCTTTTCTAGTTCCCTGTCGTCCCCCTTCCTACACCTCGTCATCCACTGTCCCTGTTTGTTTCCTCTGTTCCTTTCCAGTTCTCTACCTGCTCCTCTTATTTTTATTTGAGACAGGGTCTTTCTTTGTCACTGAGACTGGAGTGCAGTGGCACAATCTCAGCTCACTGGAGCCTTGACCTCCCAGGCTCAAGTGATCCCCCACCTCAGCCTCTTGAGTAGCTGGGACCACAGGCATGCATCACCACACTGGGCTAATTTTTTTATTTTTTGTAGAGATGGGGTCTCACTGTGTTGCCCGGGCTGGTCTTGCACTCCTGGGCTCAAGAGATCCTCCTGCCTTGGTCTCCCAAAGTGCTGGGATTCCAGGTGTGCACCGCCATCCGAGGCCTTGCCCTTTTCTTCCTCTCTCAGCCCCTCTGCCTCACTATCCCTCTTTCTGTGCCCCCCCCTACAGCCCCCCACACTTCTTCTCAGTCTCATCTTCAGCTTCCCATACGGGGCCATCCTCATGAAATCGGGCACTGGGAGGTCCCTGGGGACTGACAAGTGCCAGCTCTCCCTTGCTGTCCCTCTGCCCCATGGCTGCAGCAGGGAGGGTGGGCAAAGGGCAGAGGTGACAGTGGCCAAACCTAAAACTGAGGCCCAGCTCTGTTTGGGAAAGAAACAAGGAAACAAAATAACTTGGGGACAGAGGGTGTGGGGTCATCAGAGTGGGCAAAGGCTGCCCAGGAGTTGTAAATCAGAGCCGCTCCCGGCTTTATGAGGCCGATTTGGGGTTGAGCCTGAACTTCGCCCAGGAAGGAGTGCTGGCAGCACACAGGGCGCCAGGTGTGGGCCCTGGATGATAAGAAGCCTCGGTGAAAAGACCATGGACCTGGGGCCACGAAGACTGGAGCCACGAAGGTGAGCGGGCGTGGGACACTCTCCAGAGCCCTGCCCAAGGTGGATGCCAGGCAGGGCCCCGGCCTCCAATTGGCTCCCGCCCCCTGTAACAGCAACTCCATGTGGAAGTGCCCACTGGTTCCAGTGGGGCTGCTGTTATCTGGGGCGAGGGCCGGTACCCACGAAGAAGGAGAGGCAGGTGCTGCCCAGCAGACCAGCCAGGACTACCGTGGCGACGCTGCCAGGCCAGATGGTGGCGGGTGGTGGAGGGCTGTCGGCGGGCTGCCGAGACCGAGTGCACAGGGCTCTGACCTATGAATTGACAGCCAGTGCTCTCATCTCCCCTCTGGCTGCCAATTCCATAGGTCACAGGTATGTTCGCCTCAATGCCAGCCACCAGGACCTGCAGGGATAGGAGCGGGCCGGGGGTTTCCAGCAGTCAGCAGAGACCCTGCGACCCCAGTGCAGCACTCACGGTCCCACCTCCCTCTGTCTCATTCCCCGAGATGAGCCTGAACAGCTTCAGTCCCGCCCCTGCCCTGCCTGCCCTGTGGCACCTCAATGCTTTGCCCATGTGGTTCCCTTGGGCTGCAACACTCTTCCTAGCTTATTTGCCAGGCTCACTCTTACTAACCCTTTCAAGCTCTGTCCAAGCATTTGCTGCCTCCAGAAGGCCTTCTTGAAGCTTCTAAGTCCCCACCTGGGCACCCCCACACTGTGCGGCCCCAGAGCACTGCCCTCTCAGGGCCCCCGTGCTGGTTTCTGCTTGTGTCTTGCTCCTCTCCCCATCTGTGAGCTCAGTTCCCAGCCCAGGTGCATGCTCAATAAATGTTTGCTGAACCAGTCCTGAGCCTCTGTCTTGCACCCTGAGGAAGCACCCACTGACATGCAGTGTGGCCAAGGGGGGCTGAGTGCTCTGGGCCCAGTGTTTATGCTGGAGCTCCCCCTACCCAGGATGGGGCCCTGAGCCAGCCTCCCCATCTGCTTCCTGCTCTCCCCTCCTTTGCCAGTCTCATCTCCCTGGAGCACAGCCCTGTGGTTGGTGGAGCAGCTTCTCCAGCCCCTAGGATTCCTAAGAGGGCCCAGGACCCCGGCTGCTGGTAGAGGAAGAGCAGCCAACCCAGGACAGGACAGCTGACCCCACCCCTGTCCCACCTCCCACAACAGCCTCATTTCCACCTATTTCTTTGTGGTGTTTGTTTGTTTGGAGACAGAGTCTTGCTCTGTTGCCCAGGCTGGAATGCAACAGGCTTCCTCCAGGGAGGAAGCCACCCCTCCTGGCGTGATCTCGGCTCACTGCAACCTCTGCCTCCTGGGTTCAAGCGATTCTCCTGCCTCAGCCTCCCAAATAGCTGGGATTACAGGCATGCACCACCATGCCCAGCTAATTTTTGTGTTTTTAGTAGAGACTGGGTTTCACCATGTTGGCCAGGCTGGTCTCGAAGTCCTGACCTCAGATAATCTGCCCACCTCGGCCTCCCAGAGTGCTGGGATTATAGGCGTGAGCCACCGCGCCCAGCCCCACCTGTTTCTTATACAACGGGGTTCTGAGGAAATTTTCCTTTTTTTTTTTTTTTTTTTTTGAGACAGGGTCTTGCTCACTCTGTCACCCAGGCTGGAGTGCAGTGGTACAATCACAGCTCACTGCAGCCTCCACCTCCCAGGGCTCACACAGTCCTCTTATCTCAGCCTCCCAAATAGCTGTGACTACAGGCACGTGCCACCATACCTGGTTAATTTTTTTTTTTTTTTTTTTCGAGACAGAGTCGCGCTGTCGCCCAGGCTGGAGTGCAGTGGCGCGATCTCGGCTCACTGCAGGCTCCACCCCCCCGGGGTTCACACCATTCTCCTGCCTCAGCCTCCCGAGTAGCTGGGACTACAGGCGCCTGCCACCTCGCCCGGCTAATTTTTTGTATTTTTAGTAGAGATAGGGTTTCATTGTGTTAGCCAGGATGGTCTCGATCTCCTGACCTCGTGATCCGCCCGCCTCGGCCTCCCAAAGTGCTGGGATTATAGGCGTGAGCCACTGCGCCGGCCACGTGGTTATTTTTTTTTTTTTTTTTTTTTTTTTTTTTTTTTTTTTTTGAGACGGAGTCTCACTCTGTCGCCCAGGCTGGAGTGCAGTGGCGCAATCTCGGCTCACTGCAAGCTCCGCCTCCCGGTTCACGCCATTCTCCTGCCTCAGCCTCCGAGTAGCTGGACTACAGGCGCCCCCACCACGCCCGGCTAATTTTTGTATTTTTAGTAGAGACGGGGTTTCACCGTGGTCTCGATCTCCTGACCTCATGATCCGCCCGCCTCGGCCTCCCAAAGTGCTGGGATTACAAGCGTGTGCCACCGCGCCCGGCCAACACGTGGTTAATTTTTGTATTTTTCGTAGAGATGGGGTTTCACCATGTTGCCCAGGCTGGTCTCAAATTCCTGGCCTCAAGCAGTCCTCCTGCCTTAGCCCGCCAAACTGCTGGGATTACAGGCATGAGCCACTGTGCCCATCAGAATTTTTCATTTGAATAAAAAGGTTTCTGGTACTACAAAATAAAATTTGTAAAATGGGAAATAGAGACCTAGGAATAAATGTCAAATTGCTTAATAACAGGCGTTGGCTATTGAGCCCTTTTTGTCTGCTGTGCACACACATCCAGGACCTGGTTCCTCCTGGCATCCATCATGAACCTGTTTGGGACAGGAGGACAGGCTCAGACAGGGTGCACATTTGCTGAAGTCACAGAGCAAGTTGGACCTTCTCCTTCTGGGGACTGTAGGTAGCCAACAAACATCTGGCCCCTAAGACACTGTCTCTCTCCCCTTCCCACAGGCAGCTCTGCTCACGCTGTCCTGGCTGCTCTGAATCCCTGGGCCCCGATCAGCCCCTGCCGTGGCCCAGCTCATCAACCCCTCCCTGCAGACCATCCCATGACTCTGCAAGTGCTGCTCCCCTCTGCCCACACCCCGGCTTCGTGGGCCTCTCCCGCCACCCTTATCTCATTCCCTGCAGAGTTAAGGAGCCCTGTGTGCTTATCTAATCCTGTGCTGGTTTCAGACTCCTTGAGGGCAAGGTCCACAACTTACTCATCCTCCCTGGCTGCTTCCCCTACCCACCAGCATAGTAAGTGTTCAGGATACATGGGCTGGACGGTGGGGCCCTGGACTCTAACCCCCTTGGGGCTGTCAGGCCTCAGATCCAGAGCACTGGCTTAGGGTGAAAGGGGTGCAGACAGCAGGCACCCTGCCCTGGGGGTCCTCCTGCATCTGCCTCTGCAGAGCACTGTGATCCCACAAAGGCCTGCAAGGGTTATTGGAGACCTGTTCCAACGCATAAGCAAGGCAGATCCAGCACCCTCCCCCTTGCTCGTTGATCCCCCGACCTGTGTCCTTTACCCAGCAGGCCCTGGGCCCACGCACATTTCCCTGGCCTGGGTCTCACCTCCAACCCCTCTCAGAACTCCTCAAGACCTGCCCAAGGGTCACTCCTTCCCGTACACCTGCCTGGCCCCCCGCCCCACCCCCCATTACCCCACTCACTGGCTCCCTGGATGCTCTGTGGCTGGGATGTTAGCGCCCCCATCACGCCCCATCACCCACACCGGGCTATTTCCCCCACCAGCCTGAGAGCCCCCAGGAGTGGCGGCCACTGACTTTTTTCCTGTAGCCTCAGAGACTCAAAGGAGGCACTTAATAAATGCACACAGAAGGACTGGCCTTGTGCATGAGCAAAGTTGCTTAGGGAGGGAGCCTAGACACAGCCGGGCGGTCAGCACAGAGCTGGCGGTGGGAGGCCTCAGGAGTACTGTCTTTGTCCCATCGTCCACACCACACGTGTGTGAAACGCTACACTGACAGAGGCCCTGAGAGGTTGTGCAGATTGACTGTACGCCAGCCTCAGAGAGAGAAGGCCCAGGCGGGGAGGAGTAAAGCCTCCCTGGGAGAGGTGAGTGTGAGGTCGGCGTTTGCTGAGGTGAACCCCAGAAACAGGTCGTGAGCACTGGAGGAGGAAGGAATGCCAGGGGCAAAGATGCAGAAAGGGGACGGAGGCGCGGGGCGGGTGGGGACAGCTTCCTCTTCTGCAAGGCTTACTCCCGGTGGCCACCACCAGGGGGCACCCCGGGCACCCCTCCCAAGCGGGGCGGGGCCAACAGTCCCCACCGCGCAGCTCCCAAGGCCTGTGGGAGCAGCCCCGGGGTCCGCCTTTCCCGGGCCGCCTAGAACTGCGCCTGGCCTGGCCAGGACACTGTCCTGGGCCGAGGGCACAGCCCAGGTGCCAGCGTCCTACACACAGTTGCGGGTCCCAGGCGCGCACTGCCTTTCCCAAGGTGGCCCTGGTGGGGTTCTTCCCGCTGTGGTGTGTATAAAACATCACTATATAATGTATATTCATAGAATTCACAATGGGTCCCCATGTAACAACCTGCAGAGCCCCCAAATATGCCTTTCCAGGTACCCCCCGCCCATGGTCAGCACAGTTCTGAGTGTTATGGTAATCACTTCCTCTTTTTTCTCTGGGATTTACTACCCCGTACACTGTCCCAAACAGTCTGCGAGCATTTTGTCTGGATTTGTTGTTATTAATGTAAATGGAATCACGGTGCCGTGTCTGGCTGAGTCTCATGCAGTTGATGGAGCCGAAACTTCTTCACTCTTGTTCACTGCTGTATAGTGAAGAGAACACTTTGGTTTATTATGAGCGCTGTTATTATGAGCACTGTTGGGGTTATAATGAGTATTGTAATGCACAGATTCTACTGCAGAGTGCTTCTCCAGCAGGGACTGCCAGGTCATGGAGTGGTGGACCTAACACTGGACCAGGCCACATGGCGCCTAATAAAGGATAGCTGGGTACAGGCCTTTTTTGATTTTGTTTTTCCTTTTTTTTTTTTTTTTTTGAGACAGAGTCTCATTCTGTTGCCCAGGAATGCAGTGGCTCGATCTCAGCTCACTGCAAGCTCCGCCTCCCAGGTTCAAACGATTCTCCCGCCTCATCCTCCCGAGTAGCTGGGATTACAGGCACCCACCACCACCCCTGGCTAATTTTTGTATTTTAGTACTTTAGTAGAGACGGGGTTTCACCATGTTGGCCAGGCTGGTCTTGAGCTCCTAATCCCAGGGGATCTGCCCACCTCGGCCTCCCAGAGTTCTGAGATTACAGGTGTGAGCCACTGTGCCCGGCCGCCTTTCTGTTTTTCTTGTTGACAATGATGACAGCTTCAGAAAAGTTGCAAGAAAAGCACGAACAACATCCATATACCGTTTATTTTGATTCATTGACAGTCAACACTTTGCAATTTTATATATATATATATATATATACACACATTTTTTTTTTTTTTTGAGACGGAGTTTCTCTCTTATTGCCCAGGCTGGAGTGCAATAGCGCTCACTGCAACCTCCGCCTCCCAGGTTCAAGCGATTCTCCTGCCTCAGCCTCCCGAGTAGCTGGGATTGCAGGCATGCGCCACCACGCCCGGCTAATTTTCGTATTTTTAGTAGAGACAGGGTTTCTCCATGTTGGTCAGGCTGGTCTCGAACTCCTGACCTCAGGTGATCTGCCTGCCTCGGCCTCCCAAAGTGCTGGGATTACAGGTGTGAGCCACCATGCCCGGCCTGCAATAATATTTGCACCCTTTTCTCTCTCTCTCTCGCACCCACATACACACATACACACACACACACACATAGTTTCTGAACCATTGGAGAGTAAGTTACGTAAGTCCTAGCCCTTTACCCTTAAATATTTCAACATGTATCTCCTAAGAAAAATGACATTTCTTACGCAACCACAAGACAGTTACCAAATTCAGGCCTGGTGACAGTGATGCAATGCTATTATCTAACGTACAGTCCACTTTCAAATGTCCCTGATTGTCCCAGTCTGCCGGGACCACGCTTCACATCTGGTGTCAGCTGTCCTCAGTCTTCTTTAATCCAGAACTATCCTCAGCCTTTCTTTGTTTTTCAATACCTTGGTAGTTTTGAAGACTCTAGATCAGTTGTTTTGTAGAATGTTCCTCATCTTTTTCTCTCCGTTTCCCCCCAATTAAACAAGTCAAGTACACCATTATATACATTTGGACAACACAGAAAAGTAAATAAAAATTGCCGCAGTTCCTATGTTGCAGGGATAGCCCCGTAGACACTTCCTGTAATCACTGAGTAAGCTGACTCACTTGTTCTACGCACTCTGTGCACATGAACTCATGTCATCCTAGGAGGCAGATGCTTTCGTTATCTCTTGAGTGCCTTGCTAAAGATCATATGGTCTGTAGGATTTGATCCTGAACAGTCTGCTCCAAAGCCCATGCACTTGGTCTTTATGCTACACTGCTTCTCAATAATGGCCAGCCACATGCGTGCGTGCATGTGCACGCGCGCATCAGGATGCCTCAGCTTCTGCCCTATTGGCATTTCGGGCAGGGTAATTCTCTGCTGTGGGAGTGCCCTGTGTGTTGTAGGATGGTCAGCAGCAGCCTTGTCCTCTGCCTAGTAAATGCCAGCAACAATCCCCAAAATAATGATATCAAGAATGTCCCCTGGGGAGCAAAATCACACCCAGCTGAGAATCACTGTGTGGGGGTTGTGTGTGTGTGTGTGTGTAGCCAGGTGATGCTGTATTCCCTTCTGAAATCTATCCCAGTGATTGGTACTCCATGGTCACTTTTGGGTCCTTCCATTTTCCTCTCTGGTCCCATGTCTAGTGGCTGCCAGATGTTGCCTGTGAAGGGACTCGTGGATTGACAAAAAGACAAATCTATTGCGGTAGCTACCTTCTATTGCTATACAACAAAGTGCCACAAACTTTGTGGTTTAGAACCACCCCCATTTGTGAGCTCCTGGTTCTGCAGGTCAGAAGTCTGGGCCCACCATGACTGAGTTCTCTTCTCAGAGTGTCAGACGATGAAGGAAGGTGGCAGCCAGGCTGCACTATCACCGGGAGGCAGGGGAAGGAATCTGTCTCCAAGCTCATTCTTGTTGGCAGAATCTGGTTCCTTGCATCTGTAGGACTGAGGTCCCCGTTTCCTTGCTGGTGGTCTGCTGGGGCCCCTCTCAGCTCCTAGAGGTCACCCACATTCCTTTCCACGTGGTGTCCCCCAGGCTGGAGTGCAGTAGCACGATCATGGCTCAAAGCAGCCTCAACCTCCCTGGCTCAGGTGACCCTCCCACCTCAGCCTCCTGAGTAGCTGGGACTACAGGTGCATGCCACCACACCCAGCTAATATTTTGTATTTTGGGTAGAGATGGGATTTTGCCATGTTACCCAGGCTAGTCTTGAACTCCTGGGCTCAAGTGACCCACCCCCTCAGTCTCCTAAAGTGCTGGGATCACAGGCGTAAGCCACTGCCCAGCCAGCTCTGCTTTCAGAGGGCTCAGTGAGCAGGGGGGGCCCACTGGGATTATCTCCCTTTGTGCGGTGGACTGCACCATCTAACACCGCGTGTCATGGAGTAAGTCACCAGATCCGCATTGCTAGCATTACACTGGGTATGTACACCAGGGTTGGAGGATCTTGCAGACATCCTGAAATTCTGCTTAATGATGACCAAAGGGCAAGAGAGGTGTTTCTGGGACAGGACATGGAGCCAAGGAGCAGGGGACCAGGTTGGGTGAGCAGGAGACAGAGGCCTGACCCCACCTCTGAGAGGGTCCCACTATATTCCTGCCCTCAGGGACACCCCACCATGTACCTCTAGGAGCAAGCATGGCGCCTGGGCAGACGTGGGCCTCAGGGAAGGGTTCTGGCCTCCAGTCTCCTTGCAGATGGAGCGTCACCATGTTCTGAACTTAAGGGCAGAGTGAAGAAGCTGCAGGTCAGAGGAATGTGGCGGCTGGGCCACAGGGTGGGGAGGGAGACTGAGTGTCGGCAGACAGGTGGGCTGGGGGACCACCATGTACCACTCCAAGCGACCTACAAAGAGACTTTAATTTGGGGCGATGGAGGAGGGAGGTGTTAGCCCAGCAGAGGGGTCAGGAGGGTGGCCTTGGGCACGATGTCTGACTCCTGAGGTGTGGGAGTGAGGGGCTGGGCCAGAGGCCAGAGGAGCTGGGCTTGTTGAAGATGGGCTCAGCTCTGTGCCCTGGTGGCTGAGTGTGACACACAGCTGAGGACAGAATTACCCTCCAGCCCCCAGCCTATGAGCCCATGGTGAGGCTCAGGGCCACAGGGGGCCTGCAGGGCGAGGCCAAGGCAAGGGAGAGGCAGCTAGAGCGGAACTTGGGCAGGCTCGTTCTTGCACACGAGACACACTCCAGAGCCCCCTGGAAATGCAGAGGGGCCGTGTGCACGGCAGCAGCCTGCACTCACACAAGGGAGGCTAAGACCATGCACCTCACTTGTACTCTCAGGCTGGGGGACAATGGGGTTACATTCACCATTTCATTAGTGTGGGGCAAGGGGGACCCCAGCACCCTACAAGGGACCCCTAATGTTGTCACCACAGAAGGAGATTGCTCATGTGCCAAATAATAAGCCATTTCCTGTGGAGTAAGGCAAAAGCCTGGGCCCTCCAATAAGTTTAGGGTAAACCCTGCACCCTGCACTCAGCGGCAGCCCCGGCCTCAGAAGCCCGAGCAGCCCCAGCAAGGCAGGACCAGAAGCTGCAGGGACTAAGACACACACACAGAAGACTGGCAGGTGAACTAGAGCTTTTACTGAAAGTGCTCAGAGACCTATAAGTCTCAGCTCTGCAAAGCACCGTGCGGTTATATGTGTACCTCATCCTGATAAATTTGTAAGCCTGTCCCCCAGGCTGCAGAGCAGCAAAGGGGCTAGGAAGGGCTGGTGAGCTTCAGGGCAGAGATTCACTTTAGCCTGCATCTGGGGAAGAGGCTCTTGAAACCCTCTTTCTCTGCTTTTCCACCTGCCCGTCCTTGCAACTTCAAGTGGCTAGAGTGTGGAGAGGGCAGTGTTAAGATTCAGAAGGCCCTGGCCAGGCATGGTGGCTCACACCTGTAATCCCAGCACTCTGGGAGGCCGAGGCGGGCAGATCACAAGGTCAGGAGATCAAGACCATCCTGGCTAACACGGTGAAACCCCGTCTCTACTAAAAATAGAAAAAATTAGCTGGCGGGCATGGTGGTATGCGCCTGTAGTCCCAGCTATTCGGGAGGCTGAGGCAGGAGAATCACTTGAACCCGGGAGGCGGAGGTTGCAGTGAGCCGAGATCGCGCCACCACACTCCAGCCTGGGCAACAGAGGGAGACTCTGTCTCAAAAAAAAAAAAAAAAAAAAAAAGATTCCGAAGGCCCAATTCTCATTCAGTCTGGGCTACTTCGAGCAGTCACTGGACATCCTGGGCCTCAGGCTCTTTCTCACTGGAATTTGAAAGCAGCTAAGATTCTGACATGGTCACCTCCAAGTTGGGCCATGTTCTGGCTGCCAGATGCCCTCAGAGCCCTCTGGAGCCCAGCAATCTCCGCAGAGCCATCACCCAAGGGCCATAGCTGCTGCAAGAGAAAGGCCTCATGGTGTGGAGAGGACACTTCTTGCCAGTGTGGGAGACCCAGCATTCAAAAGAACAGTCCTTCTCAGTTCCTTACCTTGTGTTGGCAAAATTGATTTGTTGCCCAAATCTCATGACTGTGAGAACAAAAATCTGTGCTGATATGCAAACTCTCTCAGTGGAAAGAATGAACCACTCCTCATCCCAGGGAGAACCTATGTGTTTTGGTTTTTCTCAGCCCGATTTTTCTGCCATATTTGGAGAAAAACTTCTTAAAAAAAAATATCGGCCGGGTGCGGTGGCTCATGCCTGTAATCCCAGCATTTTGGGAGGCTGAGGTGAGTGTATCACTTGAGGTCAGGGGTTCGAGACCAGCCTGACCAACGTGGTGAAACCCCATCTCTACTAAAAATACAAAAAATTAGCCAGGCATGGTGGAAGGCGCCTGTAATCCCAGCTACTTGGGAGGCTGACGCAGGAGAATCGCTTGAACCCAGGAGGTGGAGGTTGCAGTGAGCTGAGATTGCACCATTGCACTCCAGCTTGGGTGACACAGAGTGAGACTCAGTCTCAAAAAAAAAAAAAAAAAACAAAAAACTCTGAAACATAGTTAATTATATAGGTGAATCCTGGTCCCTGTGGTGGGCTTATTGGTAGGATTTCTGGTAGCAAGCATAGGTACCAGGGCCTCCAACGTTTTTGGATTTGCAGCAATGGGGGTCAGCTACTGACAGGGTCCGGTCATGCTGGATGAGGATGCCTCTGGTCCTTTTGGAAGCCTCATCCATTTATTTCCAGTAATAGGCCACTAAGGCTTTGGAGATGGACTGACGGATAGCATAAATCTGGGTCACATGACCACCACCCGTCACACAAACATGGGTGTGCATGTCAGCAAATTGCTCCTTGCCCAGAGGCAGAACTAGTTCCAGCAGCTTGAATTGCAGCGCTTGGCTCCATCATCTCCAGGGGCCACCCATTCACCTTGATGAGGCCACTGCCATGTTTGCAGTGGACTGCACGGACTGCAGCTGGCCCTTGGATGGCATGGCCAAAAGCACAGATAAGAGCTCCTCACTGCACGGCACTGCAAATGGAAAAGGCACCTCTCTTTTTTTTTTTTTTTTTTGAGATGGAGTCTCCTTCTGTTGCCCAGGGTAGAATGCAGTGGTGCGATCTTGGCTCACTGCAACCTCCACCTCCTGGGTTCAAGCAATTCTCCTGCCTCAGCCTCCTGAGTAGCTGGGATTACAGGTGCACGCCACCACACCTGGCTAATTTTTGTATTTTTAGTACAGATGGGGTTTTGCCATATTGGCCAGGGTGGTCTTGATCTCAGGTAATCCGCCTGCATCGGCCTCCCAAAGTGCTGGGATTACAGGCATGAGCTACTGCATCTGGCCTTTTTTTTTTTTTAAGTTGTCTCTAGGGACCTCGTAGATATTTTCCTAGATCAGGCCATGACAGGAACAAGCAGACCACTTAGAGGGGAGGTAAGGCCCCTTTCTGCTGGATGAGGGCGTTTCTGAAGAGAGCTGGGGGGAACCTCAAGGCCCTGGGTTTGCAGGGAATGGATTTATTAACTGAAGAATAAAACACTGGGAGTGGGGGATGGCACAGTTTCTGAGATAAAATGAAAATACTTGAACCCTCCATCAATCTGCCATGGGCTCAGGCAGACAGGCAGAAAGTGAAACAGCGGAGAAACCAAAAGTGAAATGGTTCATTCACATTTTATAAAACTTTCCCACCAAACAAACTGCCCTACTCAGAAAACACGAAAGAAAAAAAAAATTAGGACATTTTCAGTGTGGGGCATGACAAGATAAGGAAGCTGCCTGGAAGCTGGGTGCCAACTCCATGAAATTGGGGGAACTAATTCGTGGCCACGTGGGCCTCACCAGGGTGACAGAGATCCCTTCTTTTAGTCCTTTAAGCTCTTTGGAGAAAGTCAAGTGGCCATACATAACGACAGGGTCTGGGTTTCGTTTATAAATAACCCAGGAACATTTTGTTGTTTTCAGTTTTCTAGGGCTGGGTTTTCCCAGCACATAGGGCTCTGGGGAGATTTGAAAACCATGGCGCGTCAATGAGAATGCTGCCGGGGCGCCAGTTTGGAGCAGCCTCATTCAGACGACTGAACAACTACTTCATTCAGGCTCCTCAGCCCTGGGCCCTTCCCTAGATCAACCCAGAAACTACATCTCCGGGGTGGATCCCTAACAGTGCTGAGTAGGAGGCAAACCCTTTGGCTTCTAAGGCTGACCCGGGAAGTCTGGACTGGGCCCACCGGAGGCTCCTCGTCACCAATTGGCATGCAGCCTCGGTGACAGCTCTGCCTAGGAGCCTCAGTATCTTCTTTTGAGAATAACACCAAAAAAAAAAAAAAAAAAAAAAAAAAAAAAAAAAAAAAAAAAAAAAAAAAGGGGGCAGTAGCTTGTGTGCTTTACTATGATGAAAAGAATCAAATCAAATCAAAGCACTAAGGGGCGTAAGATTGCAGGCAGGGCTGGAGTTACTTATCTGCTCTCCAATGGTTAGGGAGCAAGAGGGGAGGGCAAGGGAACTATCTATTCCCTCGGAAGGGATCTTACAAGCGGTAGGCGAACAAACCTCTCATCCTGTCCTCTCTAGATTCCACCAGACTCAGTTCCCCTGAGATATCCCCCGTTCTCAGATTTGAGTTCCTGCCTCTTCCTCTTAGCCTACCAGCCCGAGTTATTCCCTGATACAGGCCCCTAGCCCTCCAGGCTTCCACATTTCACAAAAGCGAGAAAGTTGGACCCCAGGCTTTCAAACTCACAGGTTCAATTCAGATCTCTTTAAGAACCCCCAGGGTCCTGCTACCACACGTTGGTGTCTTGATACTGGTGACATAACAATCAGTCCCCAAAGCTCTGACATCACCCACTGAAGATTCTCACCAGCCTGGACAGCCAAAGGGGTCTGTGTGTGGCCGGGGAGGATGGCGGGGGAGTGAGCCCCATGGAACAGCCAGGAACTGGTAAGGGGAGGTAGGGCACAGATCCCAGTAAATGATGGTAAATGGTGGTGACCCCGAAAGGAAAGCGGAAGTATTTGGGTTTTTAAACTTCCCCCTAAATTCCCACAAGATTTCATTGTCGCCCCCACACTTCCCCTCTTCCCCACATAGGGAATTTCCGATTTCACTTCCCAAAACGCAAGTGGCCAGAAGGCCTCAACTTCCTCCTTATGCCCTCCTGCCCTGCCCCAGCTGTAGCCTCTGTGGGGAAGCCTTCTCTTCTCCCGCGCGCGTCCGGTGTCACCCATGTCCTCCCTCGCTTGCGTCCCTTTCCCATTCCCACCCCGTCGGCCTGAGGGGAGGTCAGGCCTCTCGCTGCCCGTCAGTTTACCCGTGTGCCCGCTTCTCCCTGCCCATTTTTCTTTCCCCAGTCGCCACCCCGCCCCGGATTCTCTACTCCCTCAGCTTGCTCTGCTACCACTTTCCTGTCTCTCCCTCTCCTAAAGCAGATAAAAGATGAGGGGACAAAGACAGTGTGTGTCTGGGAAGCTGGGCTGAGAGGAGGAGGTGCCGCGGCCCGGGGGTACTCCGATGCTTCCGGGGATTCCGAGCCAGCGGGAGGATCGCACGTGGGGAACGGCGGGCGCGGCGCGTAGTCAGGGAACCAGGGTGCCTGACTGGGTGTCGCGTGGAGCCATCCCCCGGGGGTGTGGGGGGCCCACGGTGCCGGAAGGCGCGCAAGCCCAGAGACCGTCTGCGCCAAACGCCTGCTCCTCGCCTTCCTAACCGCAGCACTTTCGCGAGCCTCCCCACGAGGGGCGGGGCGAAACAGGTGCGGTTGCCACGGCACCCGGACCACAGCCTCGCGAGATTTGGAATCAGCCAATGGGGGCGGGGGAGGGGAAGACGTGGCACGAGTCGGAGGGGCGGGGCTGGGAGGGGCTCCTCCCTACCCCTCCCAATTCCGCCCTGCCCCCGCCGCGGCGGCGCTAGCCGCCAGTGAGGGACCGACCCTATAAAGGCCGCTCCGCGAGGAGCACGCTGTACCCGGCAGAGGGCGCTTCGGCGGGTTGGGCTGTGCGCCTGCGCAGTGTGGGTCGCTCCCCATTCCCTGCCCCGGTCGGCCCCGCCTCGGCTCCGCGCTCTCGCCCAGCTCTCAGCCGCCGCTCTGCCCCGCAGCAGCCAGCCCCGTGTCCGGCAGTATGTTCAGCTGGGTGAGCAAGGATGCCCGCCGCAAGAAGGAGCCGGAGCTCTTCCAGACGGTGGCTGAGGGACTGCGGCAGCTGTACGCGCAGAAGCTGTTGCCCCTGGAGGAGCACTACCGCTTCCACGAGTTCCACTCGCCCGCGCTGGAGGACGCTGACTTCGACAACAAGCCCATGGTGCTCCTCGTGGGGCAGTACAGCACGGGCAAGACCACCTTCATCCGACACCTGATCGAGCAGGACTTCCCGGGGATGCGCATCGGGCCCGAGCCCACCACCGACTCCTTCATCGCCGTCATGCACGGCCCCACTGAGGGCGTGGTGCCGGGCAACGCACTCGTGGTGGACCCGCGGCGCCCCTTCCGCAAGCTCAACGCCTTTGGCAACGCCTTCCTCAACAGGTACCCACCCATCACTCCAGGGGGCGGGGGGCGCGGCCGGAGCACACCCCTCACTCGGAGCCTGACCCTCCCGTGGCTGTCGCCCCGCCGTCCTTTGTCTCCGAGGCCCCAGTGAGACCCTCAGTGACCACTCCCTGGTCCAAGGGCCCTGCCCCTTCCCAGAGAAAACCCACCGGGGGTCTAAGAGTGGGCGTTGTCGGCTCCCCCAGCTTCTGTCGTCCCCAGAATCTTCCAGGTTAACCACCAAGGCCTTCTGCAGATCCCAGCCCCACTCCCCTCAGAACCAGGGCCGCAGTAGGAAGCTGAGCCATTCCTGCACTCCTTTTCTTGGTCTCCACCTCCTTCCCGCAGGCTGGATGCACCTAATTCACGGAAATCAACCCTCCCCTCCCTGTCTCCTTAAGTGTCAGTAGCAAAACACAGTGAAACTTTTAGCCATTCCCTTCTCTGGTGCGGTGTGGGTCTGCTCTGCCTCCCCTGGGACGGTGGTTTTGTGTAGGAGGGAGGAGGAGGATCTGCTGTGGCTTGCTGACTTTGGGGCAGCCCCTTGGTGGCAGGGGACAGTTGAGGTTTGAACACTTCTCCCAATGGCAGCTCTCAAGAGGTCAGTGCTGCCTTGAGGGGTTTCAGGAAGCAGGATGAGGTGGTGGCAGTCGGAGCCCTGCAATGAGATTCTGGCCCTAAGCCCTTCTGTGCACTGAGGGACAGAATCTTGAGGTTCCTTCACCCACTTGGACCTCAGTTTTCCAGTTAAGTGGCCTCTGCACACAAGGAGAGTGGTCTCCAGGACTCTGCCTGTCTCAGTGCTGTGAATGAAACACAGTGCTCCCGTCGCTCAAGGAGTGCAATGCCCAGGCTCACTTTTCTCCAAAGGAACTCGAGACATCCCCGTCCCAACCCCCAGGCGTCACACCAAAGTACTTCACAGACCCTGCCCTCCCTGCCACCCCACGTTCACGGACTCCACATGCCTTTCAAATTCTGCACCAGCAAAGAGCCTCTGAAGGAATCTTTGAATCCTGCCTTCCAGGTCCCCGCCCTGCACGGTCACATTCCTTTCCGTGCATGGCAGCTTGCCCTAGAGCCAAGCTGGTGGCCAGGCCTACTCCAGGCACAGAGCTGACCTTCAGCAGGGTCTGTTGCCACTTCCAGGCATTTCAGCCTGCCCTCCTGTTTTACGGCTGTTGATGTTTGTCTGTCAAGGCCAGGTTGAGTGCAGCCGTTTGGGCTAAGGGTCCTGAAGAGGTGGAGTCCTCTTGCCCCAACCTTACCTCATTTCAAGATTTGTGCGCTGGTAGAGAAGTGATTAGCTGAAACCATTAGCTGGTGGAAGCCATTCGACCCTGTGGAAAGTTTGGCAGCTGTGCCAGAAAGTCCAAGCGTTAGGTCTCTGCTTCCATGCAAAACTTTGGGAAACCATGGGAAGGGTCACTGCCCCTGCTGCCTCTGCTGTCCTGAGCTCTTCACTTTCCTTGTGAGGGCACACCTTTTTTGAAAGGAGAGACGTGGCACAGGACCAGTTTTCTGAATTTGGAAGCCTAGAGTTTCAGAGCTGGAAGGATCTTAGACATCATCTTGGCACCCCCCACCTCACTGTTTCAGGAAACCGAGGCTCAGAGGCTCCGGCTGATGTGTGGAAGTCACCCATTAGGTCAGCCAGCACTGACTGCCTGGCTTTTGCACAGCCAGTTACTGCCTTCTGCTGCTTCTACCCGAAAAAGAGCAATTCAGGATTGCTTTGTCCGAGACCGGTGCTTTGATGACATTGGTGCCGCAGGATCTGAGAGGTGGCACACGTTTATTTCCTTCTTGCTGCCACCTCATCTCCAGAGGATCCCTGATCACTGATGGCCCTGCCGAAAGGGCCCTATCAGCCCGCGCTGAGGCCCTGAGCTGTGTCAGGATGTGTAGTGTGGGGAGTGTCCCCGGCGAGGAGGGTGCAACAAAGGGGGCTTTTCTCTGGCTGATACAGCCTCTCCCGGCTAAGTCTTAAAGAGACTCATTGAGTCGTGAACTTGACTTTCCGGCCTTTTCCCCCATGTGGCTGCTCTAAGAATAAAATCAGCTGGAGCAGACCAAGGCAAGGGGCAGTCAGGGTGTCCTAAGAGTGTCTTGCAAAAACTCATTGCATAACTGGGACTGCCACTTGGGCGAGATGAAACCTGTGTGGCCTTGGTGAGATGGAATCGGAGGCATCTTTGCTGCTTGCTCTCTTTCTTGTTTTCTGCCATATACCCTGGGCTCTGCAGAACAACTGGTTTCTGGGTCCTATAGATATTAACTCGCTTTCTGGGCTCATTTATAAGGCATTTTTATGTATGTGACTTCCCAGAGCCAATTCTGCTTCCCATCCTTCTATTCTGTAATCATCTCTCCAGCGCCTCCTGTCCCCAGCAGGAAGGCCAGGCCTGGCCTGCATGCATTGCTGCTGGCACTGGCGAGAGTGAGGCCCACGTTTTGCTTGCCCTGCAGGTCAGCTGGTCTTGCTCTACTGCCTTGCAGAGCACCCCTTGCCCTGGCCAGCTGCCCTCTGCCTGTGGGCCCCTGGTCGCTGGGGGATGGGGCCAAAGGGAGAAGCTGATGGGCTCAGAGTCCTCCCGTCTGTTGGAAAGGCAGCTTCAAGTCTGTGTCCTACAGATAATGGGTCAGTCTTTTCTTTGCTCTCACTAGCTTTTTCAGAGAAGTTTTTTGTTTGTTTGTTTGTTTTTTGAGACAGAGTCTTGCTCTGTTGCCCAGGCAGGAGTGCAGTGGCACACAATTTCGGCTCACTGCAACCTCTACCTCCTGGGTTCGAGCAATTCTCCTGCCTCAGCCTCGCGAGTAGCTGGGACTACAGGCGCGTGCCACCATGCCCAGCTAATTTTTCTGTTTTGGGTAGAGATGGAGTTTCACCATGTTGGCCAGGCTGGTCTTGAACTCCTGACCTCAAGTGATCCGCCCGCCTTGGCCTCCCAAAGTACTAGGATTACAGGCGTGAGCCACCACGCCTGGCCTTTCAGAGAAGTTTTTAAATGAGCTTTTTCTGTGTCCAGTGAAGAATCCCTGCTCTCAACTGAGACTGCCCCTTGCCTTTCTGGGCTGTTCTAAGCTTAGTGTGAAACTCAGATGTGCGTAGCTGAGCCCTGGCCCGCAAGTCGCCAGCCTCTCCACGGCTTTGTTCATCCTCAGCCTGCTCTGACTTTCAGAGAATGGCGTGTCTGTGCTTCTCCGTCCCACCGTCTACCAGCCTGTGTGGTCCCCAGCTTTTGCCGGCCGTCCATTTCAATTCCCTCACCCAAGCGGCTGGTTGAAAGGGCAGGGCCGGCCCTAGCAGCAGTAGGAAGTGGCCAGCTCTCTTCAGTGTGGAGATTTAGCCAAGTGGTGGAAGATTCTAAGACGGGATTTCAGCATCCGAGTGTGACCTTCTGCTTCCCCTCTGAATTGAATGGTGACCTAGGCTTGCGCAGTTTGCACTAACAAGTCATCAGCTTGAAAGTTGACCTCTCAAACTCTAGGGGAAAAGTGTGTGAGGAAGTGCTGATTTGGGTCAGTTTGAGCCTGCTGGTTGCATTACCAGTTGAGAAAGTCCATATGATTTGCCGGCCACCGTGGGAAACTAAGACGATAGAAAACCACCTGTCAGTTCCCCGCTTCTGGAGAGGAAGCCAGAGATGGAGCGAAGGAGTACAGAGAGCCCTTTGTTGTGTCCGGAGCAGCGATGACTATGTCTTGACGCCTCTTTTCTGGCTCTTGCTCTCATGTAGGTTCATGTGTGCCCAGCTGCCCAACCCCGTCCTGGACAGCATCAGCATCATCGACACCCCAGGGATCTTGTCTGGAGAGAAGCAGCGGATCAGCAGAGGTAAACAGCTCTGACCACAGCTCGGGCCGCTGGTGTTGTTACACATCCTTCTCTCTAAGATCTGCAACCTGGTTCAGATGCTGCCCTTCAGATTTCTCCTTTTTTTTTTTGACAGAGTCTTACTCTGTCACCCAGGCTGGAGTGGAGTGCAGTGGCGCAATCTCAGCTCGCTGCAACCTCCGCCTCCTGGGTTCAAGCGATTCTCCTGCCTCAGCCTCCTGAGTAGCTGGGATTACAGGCATGTGCCACCACGCCCGGCTAATTTTTGTATTTTTAGTAGAGATGGGGTTTCACTATATTGGCCAGGCTGGTCTCGAACTCCTGACCTCGTGATCTGCCTGCTTGGGCCTCTCAAAGTGCTGGGATTACAGGCATGAGCCGCCGCACCCAGCTGCCCTCGAGATTTCTTCCAGTCTCAGCCTTTCTTAAAAAAAAAATGTGGCCAGGCGCAGTGGCTCATGCCTGTAATCCCAGCACTTTGGGAGGCCGAGGCAGGCAGATCACGAGGTCAGGAGATTGAGACCATCCTGGCTAACACGGTGAAACCCCATCTCTACTAAAAAATAGAAAAAATTAGCCGGGCGTGGTGGCGGGCGCCTGTAGTCCCAGCTACCTGGGAGGCTGAGGCAGGAGAATGGCGTGAACCCGGGAGGCGGAGCTTGCAGTGAGCCGAGATCACGCCACTGCACTCCAGCCTGGGCAACAGAGCGAGACTCTGTCTCAGAAAAAAAAAAAAAAGTGTCCAAGTAAGAACCCATTTTACATCAGCCTCCCATCTCCACAGTGCTCTGTGCACTGAGAGGGCGGGAGCTGCTTTCTTCCTTGGCTCCCTGGGCCCAGGCAATGGGAGCAGCCATGGTGAGACCACAGCCAATCTTATGTGGCTGTCATGCTTTTGAACCCCTGGGGCATGTTGGAAACAACAGGATCAGAATCAGGCCATGCTGTGAGGGTGCAGGAAGCATTGCTGACTCTGAACAAGCCCCTGGTCCCAAGAACTTATTAGCTTTAGTCTGTGTTAAAAGCCTTTGCCCCCCAAAGCCATATACATTCCTCATGAGTCCAGCAGGACTGAGAGAGAGCCAAGCAAAAGGAGAAGCTGGTAGAAATTCATGAAACAGTTAGGGGCTGGTGGAAATTTGCTTACATTTGCTTAGAGGTTGATAGTCAGCAGCCTCCCTGGCTGAGGCCTTCATGTTGTGCAGTAGTGCGCCATGCCCATTCCAATTGTGTAAACTCCTGCCTAGATTCTGCCAAGCTCTTTTGAAGATCTGGTTCAGGATGAGCCTGAACTGGGTCCTCCATCTGTCACTGCCCCTTTTTCACAGAAGGGTGGGGCGCTTTGGGGCCTGATGCTTTCTGGGAGGAGCTTGAGGGTAGGCTGGTACCTGGCAGGTGAGGAGTGGAGTCTACAGCTCCAAATGTGAAAATGAAATAAGATCAAACTCAAAGAGGGGTTGAGGACAAGTGGACAAGTTTGTTGATGATTAACTTGCAGATCCTTCCCGTGTCCCTTACCCTCTGGACTGGCCTTTGCTGGATGAGCCTTGCAGTCAAAGCCGGCAGCTAGGATTTGGGGTGCACATGTCTCTCTGTGAGGGCTCTGAGGGCATGGGGACTCTGTTCTTGGAGCTGAGAAACCTTGCTTCTCTTTCCTTCCAGCCTTGCAGGCCTTGCCCGTGTGGGACTGCATCAGAGCATACTGAAATCACTGGCCCTCATCTGGTTTCAGAGCTGCCAGTTAGGCTGTTAGATTCTCCCACCCCTGGTGACAGTGATGCACCTAGGAGTTAAGGGAGTAGATTTGGAGACCCCTTCTAAAAAAAAAACAAAGCGAGGGCTAGTATTTTTATTTCTTACTGCTATTGCTGTTCCAACCTAGTTTTAGTAAATGCCGGATAAGCAAAAGCCATGTCATTTGCTAAAGCAAGGTCAGAAAATCTGAATAAGTTACTCTTTTTTTTTTTTTTTTTTTTTTTGAGACAGAGTCTCGCTCTGTTGCCCAGGCTGGAGTGCAATGGCATGATCTCGGTTCACTGCAACCTCCTCCTCCCTGGTTCAAGCGATCCTCCCGCCTTAGCCTCCTGAGTAGCTGGGATTACAGGTGCATGCCACCACGCCTGGCTAATTTTTATATTTTTAGTAGATACCGGGTTTCACCATGTTGGCCAGGCTGGTCTTGAACTCCTGACCTCAGATGATCTGCCCGCTTCAGCCTCTCAAAGCATCATGACTGCCTTGAACTCCTGGGCTCAAGTGATCCTTCCACCTTAGTCTCCCGAGTAGCTGGGCCCACAGGCACGGGCCATCATGCTCGGCTGGGGTTGTATGTCTTATGTTGCTTGCTTTGGCCCCTGCCCTCTGAGATGCTCCCTCCGCACCTCCCACTCCCTCTGCTTCCTTTCCCTGGTAGGAAAGAGGCAGGCAGAGGTGTCTACACTGGCTGTCTCTGGGACAAGCACCAAAGTGTATGCTCCATATCAGTGGATCTGCAGACACAGCATGGCGTTTTGATTGGGAGCAAGGGGTGGACGTAGGCGTTGCCTTGTGGTCCCCGCCCTGGAGTTGCCTGTGCAGACAACAGGTTGGAGGAGCAAGCCAGCAGGACACGAGGCTGCCGTCAGTGTGCTGCCCTGCTCTGCCTGTGTGGCCTCCCTCTCCCGTCCAGGTGCAAAGTATGGCCCTTCTGCATCCCTGAGAGGCCAGGCTCCCCTATATCCACAGAAGGTCATCTCTACCCATCATGGGCAGGAAGGAGCCGGTGGCTGAAAGAGAAGTACATCACTCTGATTGGAGGAGAGGTTTCCTGCTGTGAAGTAGCAGAAGATCAAACCGATTTTACTAGACCATTTCTTTTCCTCCATAGCCCTAGAGGCCTTGGTTTAGATGTGTTTTACTAAAAGTTACCTGGTTAGGGTTTGAATGATGTTGGTGTTTTGTTGTCAGGAGAAAGACCATCGCTCAGTACCTCTTGGAGGTGCTGGGTGTAATCTCCAGGATGAGCCCCGCTAGGTGGACACAGGAGGAGTGGATTTCTGTTTCCTGGAGGCCTCGCCCATCAGTCATGGAAAGGCCCGTGTGGCCTGTCCAGCGGAGGAGGTCGGAGTGGAGCAGTGCGTTCCCGGCAGGGCTGGCCGCCTACTACTGCCTTTGCTAGTGGCGTGGAAAGCAGGTGTTTCCCTCTCAGAAAAATAGGGCTGGCAGAGCACACACCAGGGCCCCAGCGCGACACGCCTCCCCTGGCTTGCCAGACCGTTCCCTGGAAACATGTCCTTGTGCAGGCCGTGGATGGACATTGGGGTTGCTAATTGCATTTACTTCCATTTCCCACCCCTCTGGCCCCGCCTGGCCCCTCCTGACTTTTTTTCCCCTTTCCCCATGGTCCTAATGTGTGCAGGAAACACGGTCTGGAAAGATAAGGTGGGCTGGTGCAGGCCCAAAGCAGTCAGGATGCAGCCAGGCTCTGTCAGGGATCCCTGAGGACTGCCTCAGGGACGAGAAGGGGGCCGGGTTGGGGTCTCTCGGGCTGCCTTTGCCTGTGTGCTAATCTGAGTGACTTTAAAGATACTATTCTCCTGTGTCAGCAGAGAAAGGTGGCCTCTGGGGGCTGCGTTCGTTCTTGAGTGCTGCCTGTGTGACTGATAAGGGCATTCCAAAGGGCAGCTGAGCCCGGCAGGGGTGGTGCCCTTGGCTCCAGGGGCTGCCGACCAGTTGCGTGGTCCCGGCGGTGCCTCATGCCAAGTCATCCCCTGGCGGGGCCTCTGTGGGCAGCCCGGCCAGTTCGTTCCCTACCGTGGTCACTAGGCAACGGTGAACTAAGCGGGAGTTTTTGTGCCTCAATCTCCCCATGAAAGCTGTATCAGCAGGGTATGTTGTTTCTACATGCAGTAGCAGATCAGAGACCTGGCCAGCTTTGTGTCTGACTTTCTGCTGGCCACTGCCACGTCAGTGAGTTCCATTGAGTTATCACAGCAGCTGCATCTAGGAGGAAGCTCCTGCCTTTCAGAGGAGGAAGCAGAGGCTTAGGAAAGTTGAGTAATTGGCCCAAGATGACAGGCAGGCCAGCAAGTGTCGTCGCTAGGATTTGAACCCAGGCAGGGGCTGTGCTTCTACTGTGGCGGAGCTGAGAAGGGTGCCTTGGCATGAAGGCTATGGGCGAAGGAGTGCGGGGAGCTTGGGTCAGACAGATCTTTGCCCCTGTTGGGTCATTACTGTGGAGGCCTTCTCAGCCCTCCTGAGACACACAGAGGCCACCCTCTGTTTCTCTCCCGCCCAAGGTTAGACTCCAGTCCTGAAATGGACCTGAGGTCTGGGGCTTTGAACAGCAGTGCTGGTATTGTTTTCCCTGTTCTCAGCCATAAATGACCCCTTGGGGTCTCCAGCCATAGATGTCTCCAGCCATAAATGACTCCTTGGTCTATCCAGGGAGCCTGGTGGCCTGGGCTCTCGTTTGCCCTCTGATGGTCTGCAGGCTCCCTCTAAGCCTGGGAGCTGTCCTGATCCTTAGTGGTTGGATGGGGCCTCCCTGCCCACACTCCCACCTGTGTGTCCTGAGCCCTCTGGCCCAGAGGCGGGCCTGCGCCGTGGGCCGCCCCCACTTCCTGCCGACACCTCCTGAGATGGAGATGCCGCTGCCAGCAGCCCCCCCAGGCCGGGGTTTCACCAGGGTGCTCCGAAGACCATCAAATGCTCCCAGGGGTGGCCCAAAGGCCATGAGCCAGGCCAGGTGCTGTGTCCCTCTTGGATTCAGCATCCATAGCACAGGTAGATCAGAAGGTTCAAGTCCCATGTCAGTACTTGGGGAGCTGGGTGGCTCTAGGGAGTTGCTGTAGTCCCTGGGAGCCACATCAGTCCATCAGGAAACACCATAGCCTCTCCAGTTATTGTAGATTACCGGAATTTACATGTTAAGCTCTTGCCCCAGTGCCTGGTGCATAGTTAAGTGTTCAAGTGTCAGCTGGTTCATAGTCAAGAGATTGAAAAGCCCAGGGCTTTCCAGACTGTGATCTGAGTAACATCCTGGGGAGTATCCTCAGGGAAGTGCTGACTCAGCCGGGGTTTCCCATTGGGTTCCAGGCCCTCCTTTGCTCCCAGCTCCAGGCCTCCCGAAACCCTCTGCTCGCCCCACCTGGCTGTGGCCTCCCTCTGTGGCCCAGCAGGCCAGGATGCCAACACAGCTTTTGGCCTCAGCCTTTGCTGGGGGCGTGCAGGCTGTGCCGCAGAGGAGACGTACCAGGCGCTGCCCGCGCTCAGCACCTGTTCCCCAGGCTGCGCGCTGGCGGTGGGCTGGGGAGCAGCTTGGCCGAGCGCCTGCAAACATTCCGTTTATATTTGGGGGATGAGGCATTCTTCATGCGTTTGAAGTCCTTGCCTACACACCCATCAGAATCTGAGCTTCTTAAGCCCAAAATACAAATCCTGCTAGTAAATAAGAGCAAACATTTACTCCTGCTCGCAGTGTGCCAGGCTCACTCCATCCTCCCGCGGCCCTCCGAGCTGGAAACCTACTGCTTTCATGTTACAGACCGAGAAGCTGGGAATCAAGGCTCTGAGAGGCCAGAGACCTGCTGGGTCACACAGCTGGTTGTTGAGTAGAAGGTTCAGGATGGAAATGTGGGCCTGATTCCAGAGTTCCTCTGCCCCCTCCCGCCCCTCTTTTGCTGCTTCTGTCTGATTTGCAGGGGTCTACGTTGTGTGTAGTGAAGTCCACCCTCCTCAGGCGCCCTGCTGTACAAAGCATTCCTGGGCTGCCACCACCATGACAGAGAGTATTCCCATCGCCCGAAAGTTCCTGTGCCCCTCGTAGTCACTCCTGGTCCCAGGCAGCCCACTGACCTTTGTCTCTAACTTTTGCCTTTTCCGGAATATCACCTAAATGGAATCATACAGGATGAAGCCTTTTGCTTCCACCTTCACTTAGCAGGATGCTTCTGAGCTGCATCCATGTGTTTGAGAGCCCCCGTGGCCCGCTCCTCTTTGTTGGGGGTCCTTGTCCCATCATAGGGATGCACCATCCGTTGTCATCCATTCACCTGTTGGGGGCGCTTGGGTTGTTCCACCTAGGGCAGTTTTGAATCAAGTTCATGCTTTGTGTGGGCGTGTGCTGCTGCTGCTCTCAGGTAAATGCTGAGGAATGGAGGCGCCTCTGTGCTCCACTGGAAAACCCTTCCAGAGGAGCTTCAGCCTGAACAAGCCCAGGAACGAGGCCCAGCACGCGTTGGAAACCTGTGTGATGGAGAGCTAGGGTGAGAAATACTGAAGCCCACGCAGCTTGAATGACAGGAAACAAAAGTCGATTGGAGACAAACCCTCTATTGTTTCGTGTTCTAGAAATCTTTGGAATGTATAAAGCAGCTTTTCCCCCTGCGGCTGGAACTACCTGTGTTTTGGAGGCTACTGGGGTAGGGCGGGGAGGCCTGAGAACCTCCCTCTTCCCCTTCTGTGCTGGCGGGAAACATGGTCCGGCTTTTCTCAGGAAGGCAGATCCTGTAAGGCCAGCGCCTGGAGAGGGGTGCCCCAGAGCCACAGTGGCCTGGAGGAGGCTGGGTGGGACGTGGGTCGCCATGAGAGGCACCTGCATGCAGGCTACCCTGAGGTGCCACGCCTGGCTCAGCCTGGTTGCCCAGAGCCACTCTGTTCCATCATCCCACAGCCCCAGGACTTTTCATTTTCACTTTTTAAAAATTGTGATAAAATACACCTAACATATAATATTTACCATTTTAATCTTTTTTGGGGGCGGTGGGGGCGGAGATGGAGTTTTACTCTTATTGCCCGGGCTGGAGTACAGTGGCACGATCAATCTCGGCTCACTGCAACCTCCGCCTCTGGATTCAAGCAATTCTCCCGCCTCAGCCTCCCAAGTAGCTGGGATTACAGGTGCCTGCCACCATGCCCAGCTAATTTTTGTATTTTTAGCAGAGACAGGGTTTCACCATGTTGACCAGGCTGGTCTTGAACTCCTGACCTCAGGTGATTCGCCCATCTCGGCCTCCCAAAGTGCTGGGATTGCTGGCATGAGCCGCCGCGCTCAGCCTTTTTTTTTTTTTTTTTCTTTTGAGACAGAGTCTTGCTCTGTTGCCCAGGCCGAAGTGCAGTGGCGCGATCTCGGCTCACAGCAGCCTCTGCCTCCCGAGTTCCAGCGGTTCTCCTGCCTCGGCCTCTTGGGTAGCTGGGATTACAGGCGCACGGCACCATACCTGGCTAATTTTTGTCTTTTTAGTGGAGACGGGGTTTCACCATGTTGGTCAGGCTGGTCTCGAACTCCTGACCTCAGGTGATCAGCCCGCCTTGGCCTCCCAAAGCACTGGGATTACAGGTGTGAGCCACTGCGCCTGGCCTCATTTTAACCATGTTTTTTGGTCATGGGCCCCAGAAAAGTAGATTTTAACTATTTGTAGGTGTGCATTTCACTGGCATTTAGCACATTCTTCATTGTTCAGCCGTCACCACCATCCAGCTCCAGAGCTCTTCAGTTCCCAAATGGAAACTCTTCCTGTTCAACACCAGGTCCCCTCCCGGCTCCCTGCACCCCGCAGCCCCTGCACTCCCCATTCTATATTCCTTTTCTGTGCACTTGATTACTCCTGGTATCTCCTGTAAGTGGAATCCTACAGTGCCATATCTGTCCTTTTGTGACAGGATGTTTTAAAAAAACTTTTAGGTTCAGGGGTACATGTACAGGTTTGTTATACAGGTAAATGGAGTGTGGTGGGGTTTGGTGTACAGATTATTTCATCACCCAGGTAATAAGCATAGTATCTGATAGGTAGTTTTTCCTTTCTTTTTTTTTTTTTTTTTTTCTGGAGACAGGGTCTCTGTCACCCAGACTGGGAGTGCAGTGTCACAATCACAGCTCACTGTAGCCTCAACCTCCCGGGCCCAAACAATCCTCTTACCTCAGTGTCCCAAGTAGCTGGGAATACAGATGCACAGATGCATGCCACCACACCCAAATTCTTTAAATTTTTGTAGAGAAGGGGTCTTGCTATGTTGCCCAGGCTGGACTCAAGCAGTCCTCCTGCCTCAGCCTCCCAGAGTGCTACGATTACAAGCGTGAGCCACCATGCCCAGCCTGCTAGGCAGTTTTTCTGTCCTCACCCATTCCACCCTCAGGCAGGCCCTGGTGTCTATTGTTCTCTTCTTTGTTGCCATGTGTACTCCATGTTTCACACCCACGGATGAGTGAGAACATGCGGTATTTTGTTTTCTGTTCCAGTGTTAGTTTGCTGAGGATAATGGTCTCCAGCTCCGTCCATGTTGCTGCAAAGGTCACGATCTTGTTCCTTTTTATGGCTGCATAGTATTCTCTGTGGTATATGTACCATGTTTTCTTTATCCAGTCTACTGTTGATGGGTATTTAGGTGGATTCCATCTTTGCTATCATGAATAGTGCTGCGATGGACATATGTGTGCGTGTGTCCTTATGGCAGAATGATTTCTCTTCCTTAGGGTTTATGCCCAGTAATGTGATTGCTGAGTCGAATGGTAGTTCTGTTTTAAGTTCTTTCAGAAATTGCCAAGCTGCTTTTCACAGTGGCTGAACTGGTTTACATTCCCACCAGCAGTGTATAAATGTTCCCTTTTCTCTACAACCTCACCAGCATCTGTTATTTTTAGACTTTTTAATAATAGCCATTCTGACTGTTATGAGATGGTGTCTCATTGTGGTTTGATTTGCATTTCTCTAATGATTAGTGATGCTGAGTGTTTTTTCATATGCTTGTTGGCTGCGTGTGTGTCATCTTTGGAAAAGGTGACAGGCTTACTTCATCACTTAGCATCACGTCTTCTAGGTCCCAGGATTTTCTGAGCCAGAGCTTCCTGGTGGCTTATGATCCCTTATCAGAGGGGGCTCTGGCTTTTACTCACTAAAACCGCTCCCTCTGCAGGCGGGCCTTTCTCTCCAGCCCACCTGCTTGGGCCATGTTTTCTGTGTCCTTTTGCTAGGTGTCAGTTCTGCCACTCCCACCGGGGCCTGAGCTAGTCAAGCTAACAGCAAGGCCCCTACCTTGGTGGGTCCCAAAGCCTGAAGGCTTGTTGCCTTGGGCAGTGCCGGGGGTGCTGGCAAGCCCTGTTCTGTACTTGTCACCGGCCGTCCAGCTCTGATCCAGAGAGTGGCTCGGTGCTACCACTGTGCGGTGTAGCCTTTGGCACCTCTTGAAACCCGGCGTCTTTAAGGCTGAGTGAGGTGCCTTTGAGGGCAGTGAGGGCCTAGTGGGCTAAGGAGCGCCGGTGGGCCTGGTGGGGCGTGCAGTTACGTGGTCACTGCCTGCATGGCACAGGCCCGAGTGCTGTGGCCCTTTTTGTCACCTGTGGGTGTGGCTGGCCAGTCACTGTGTTTCCCTCACAGCAAAAGCACATCTTCTGTAATAAACAGGAAATTTTAGTCACCTGCAAAGAAATGGGCTTACCTCTGTTGACTCCAGCTTGAGATGACGGCCAGTAACTGGGTTTCAGGGCAGGTGGGGCCGGGCTTCTGGGCTTCTGGACCTGGGGCAGGGAGTTTTGGAGTGCTCACTCTTCCTTCTTCCTTCCCCTCCTTTTTCTCTCTTTCCCCAGGGCCCCCCAGCCATCCAGGGGGAGGGGGGAGTGGGGCCTTGCTGGGTGGAGTTTGGGAGGGTGACCTCAGCTCCCCAGGCGCCGTCCTGACTCCCAGGCCAAAGCTAACATGGGCTGAGCACAGCCCATCAGGGCGCCCTGGTTCCCAAGAACTCGGTTTTGGCATCACAGCCTCCCCAGCTGTGTGAATTCTAGTTTCAGCTTGTGGCGGGCTGAAGACAAATGATTTGACAAGGGGAGAAGTTGGGCCCCCTTTCTGCTGAGCGAGGAGCCTCAGTCCTTGAGTCATCGCCTTTTCAGTACTGACCTGTGTTCCCAGAGCTGGCCATAAAAGGCTGTGGGCTGCGGGCCCCAGGCAGGCCCTGCAGGCTCAGCTAGTGTGGCCTCATCCCCTGGGGGCAGAGGCAGCCTCTCCCTGCCCCTGCTTCCCTCATGTTGCCCTTGGCCTCTCTTTCTGGTTTTCTGCCGAGACTTCACTCTTCGGGCATCCTCTCCTGTGGAGCTCAGAGCCAGCTGCAGGGAGTCCGGGTGCTCGGGGCCTTGTACTTTGGAAGAAGGAGCATGTGGTGGCATGAGGTACCCTGGCGCGATGCCCTTCCACACCTTCTGGGCACAGGGAACCTGGCAGCTCTGCTGTCTCCGACCATCCGCCTGAGTCTCTGGAAGGCTGATCGGGCCTCTCCGCCCAGGCTGGAGGCCAGGACCCTGGCTCCCCTGCACTCCTACCCTGTTAAGAAGCTTGGCCCAGGGCTGTTTCTGGTCAGAGTGCTCTATTTGCTGTTGGGCTGGGGTGAGGAACGGCTGCACATCACCTGTGGAGAGGCTGCCGAGGCTGTGTGGCTGAAGCTGTGGATTTGGGATTTTCCTTACATTTTGGTGACTTTGCTCAAGGATGAAAGTCCTTGACCGGTGATGGGTCCAGGCCGCTGGCCCCTTGTTCCCACAGAGCCCTGGCTTCCCCTGCCCCAGCCTGCCGAGGAGGCTGTCCCTGCTGGGTCCTGGGCTGGAGGCCCAGTGCTCCCACACGCCCTCCTCCCTGCAGCACCGGCCGAGGAATTGGTATTTAAATTTCACAGATGGAGAAAGTAACTGAGAAGTTAGGAAAAGAACTTCAGGTCACAGAGTCAGTGGCAGGGGCCGGGAGTGGAGTGCAGAGCCATCTTAGTTAGTGGCCCGAGTTCCTTCTGGGAGCGCCAGGTGTGGGGAGGGGCTCCACGCCCCTGTGGCTTTGGGCTCACAGATGGCGCCAAGCACGCTTGGGCCTGGGGCCAGGGCAGGCGGCAGGCGTGTTTATCCCATGAGCGAGCTTGACTCCGCATACCCCGTGGTGCCATTTATCTTGGCGCGCTTGTGCGTAGAGGCAGCCTCTCGAGAGCCCGGTCTGTAGACCTGCCTTTGTCCTACAGGGCTTTGCAGGGTGAGAGCAGCGGATGCCACCAAGGGGGAGCCTGTGTAGTGGAGGAGTCAGCAGCAGCTCCCACTGGGGGACGGCAGGGCTGCCCTCCCATCACCTCGGGCAACCCTGTCCAGCTGCTGCTTTTCCTTAACGCTTTGTCCTTGGAGTTCCCCCCTCGCTGCTGTTTTTCTGCCCCCTCAGTCTAGAGAGTGCCCGACTCCATCCTCAGCTTGGCAAAAGGGTGGTGAGTGTTTTTCTTAGAGATCCCAGGAGCGGGCGGTGGGCTGAGGACAGGTTTGGGCTCAAGCTATGCGACTCTCAGACTGTTGTGTGCAGGAGTGGCTTCTCCCGCTTATTTCCAGAGCCTGACTGCTCTCTGGGAAGTACTTGGTGCTTCTGAAGAGGGCCGGCCTATGTTTGGGTGGCCTGGGACCTGTGGGAAGACTGAGCCAGGGACATGGAGGCTTGCCCAGAATCAGGCAGAGAGGATGTGCCCCTCGGGGGTGGGGCCCAAGCTCCCTAAGGACTCTAGGCCTTTGTTTCCACATGGCCTGCCTGTCACTCCTTACTCTTCCTAGACCGGGAGGGACAGAAGTTTTACTCTAGGGGCAGAGGAAGAGGTGACGATTTCTTTTGTTTTGTTTTTGAGACAGGGTGTCGCTCTGTCGCCTAGGCTGGAATGCGGTGGCATGATCACGGCTCACTGCAGCCTCAACCTTCTGGGCTCAGGTTATCCTCCTGCCTTAGTCTCCCAAGTAGCTGGGACTACAGGCCTGCACCACCTTTGTAGAGTCGGGATTTTGCTATGTTGCCCAGGCTGAAGTGGAAATATTTTGAAGAGGCCTAGTTGTCATATAGGATTCAAATTAAACCGCTGTTACGGAGACCTAAAAATCATTGGCTTAAGTCAGATAGCCTATAGTTTATGTGAAAAACAACAGTCTAAGGCCATTCTGAACATGCAGCTTTCATCTCTGAACCAAAGGTGCTTCCTCCAGCTCCTCCCATCACATCAGCATCCCAGTCCTCAGGAGGGAGAAAACAGCAGAGGGCTGATGCACCTTTTCTTGTTCATTCTGCTGAAGGAGGCTGGGAAATGCAGTCTCAAGCTGGGAGGCCATGAATCCAGCTGAAACTAGATAGTTATATCTGGTTCCTTCTAGGAGGAATTTCAATTAGCAGTCTCTGCCACAGGCGACAGAATTCACTTTAATTGGTGGTCCTTAATTGGGCCATAATGGATTGGTGGGAAGCAATATAGAATAGAGTTTAGAATCCAGCTGCGGTGGCTCAGGCCTGTCATCCCAGCACTTTGGGAGGCCAAGGCGGGAGGATCTCTTTGAGCCCAGGAGTTCAGCATAGACAGCATAGTGAGACCCCCATCCCTACAAAATAAAAATTTAAAAATTAGCCAGACATGGTGGCACACGCCTGTAGTCCCAGCTACTCGGGAGTCTAAGGTGGGGGGATGGCTTGAGCCCAGGAGTTCAAGGTTGCAGTGAGCCAAGATTGTGCCACTGCACTCCAGCCTGGGTGGCAGAGCAAAACGCTGTCTCTAAAAAAATGAATATAAATTTTTTTAAAAAAGAATATAGAGCTTAAAGCTGGAGTCTGTCCAGTCCAACCACTTTGTTTTGGAGAAGTGTTTAAGACCTAGGAAGGGGAAGTGGTTTGTAGCACTTCCTGGGCTTCTTGTAGAGCAGAGGTCAGCAAACTTTTTCTGTAAGGGTCGGATAGTTAATACTTCCAGCTTCGCAGACCTTATAGTTTCTGTCACAACGACTGAACTCTGCTGTGTTAGACAAAAGAAGCCATGGATAATACAAATGAGCATGGTTGTGTTTCAGTAAAACTTTATTTATACAAACAGGTGGTGGGCCAGGTTTGATCCCTGAGCTGTAGTTTGCCAACCCTTGTTGCAGAAAATAAGTGAGATTCCTGCAAAATGGGGAGCCTGGCACATCAGCACTGAACAAGTAGCAGCTGCAGTTACTGTTGCAGGCGCCTCTTGTCACTACCGTCCCAGGGCACACAGCTGGCAGGTGGCAACACTGGAGTCTATGTTCTACCCTCTGTGCTGTGCTGAGCACAGTGCTGGGTCTCCTTCTCACTCTCGTCCTCGTCTGATCCACCTTAGAGCTTGCACTGTGGGATGACTTTTGCATTAGCACCTGTTTATGCCAAGTGCTACATGGGTTGGGGAGTGTTATGGTGGGGGCAGGAATAGGGGAGATAATGCTGCCCTCAGGGTGCTGTGCTGTCTAGATGAACACCTTATAGGAATTTTTTTTTTTTTTTTTTTTTGAGACGGAGCCTCGCTCTGTCATGCAGGCTGGAGTGCAGTGGTGTGATCTCGGCTCACTGCAACCTCTGCCTCCCAGGTTCAAGCAATTCTCCTGCCTCAGCCTCCTGAGTAGCTAGGACTACAGGCATGTGCCACCACACCCAGCAATTTTTTTTTTTTTTTTGAGATGGGGTCTCGCACTGTTGCCCAGGCTGGAGTGCAGTGGTGCAATCTCAGCTCACTGCAACCTCTGCCACCCAGGTTCAAGCAATTCTCCTGCCCCAGCCTCTCGAGTAACTGGGATTACAGGTGCCCACCACCAAACCTGGCTAATTTTTGTATTCTTAGTAGAGATGAGGCTTCCCCATGTTGTCCAGGCTGGTCTCGAACTCCTGACCTCAGGTGATCCACCCACCTCGGCCTCCCAAAGTGCTGGGATTACAGGCGTGAGCCACCGCACCTGGCCCTTTCTACGAATTTTATTTTATTTTATTTTATTTATTTAGAGACGGAGTCTCGCTCTGTTGCCTAGGCTGGAGTGCAGTGGCACGATCTCGGCTCACCACAACCTCCACCTCCTGGGTTCAAGCGATTCTCCTGCCTCAGCCTCATGAGTAGGCTGGGACTACAGGCTTGCGCCACCATGCCCAGCTAATTTGTGTATTTTTAGTGGAGACACGGTTTCACTATGTTGGCCAGGCTAGTCTGAAACTCATGACCTCGTGATCCTCCCACCTTGGCCTCCCAAAGTGTTGGGATTACAGGCGTGAGCCACCACGCCCGGCCTATAGGAATTTTAAAAATTATCTCAGGCTGAGAAATACCAGGCCAGGTTGGAGATGAGAGCCATCAGAGCAGCAGGTCCCTCGGCGCCCCTGAGCTCTCCCTTCTCTTCCCCCCAGGCTATGACTTTGCAGCCGTCCTGGAGTGGTTCGCCGAGCGTGTGGACCGCATCATTCTGCTCTTCGACGCCCACAAGCTGGACATCTCTGATGAGTTTTCGGAAGTGATCAAGGCTCTGAAGAATCATGAGGACAAGATCCGCGTGGTGCTGAACAAGGCAGACCAGATCGAGACGCAGCAGCTGATGCGGGTGTACGGGGCCCTCATGTGGTCCCTGGGCAAGATCATCAATACCCCCGAGGTGGTCAGGGTCTACATTGGCTCCTTCTGGTCCCACCCGCTCCTCATTCCTGACAACCGCAAACTCTTCGAGGCCGAGGAGCAGGACCTCTTCAAGGACATCCAGTCTCTGCCCCGAAACGCAGCCCTCAGGAAGCTCAATGATCTGATCAAGCGGGCGCGGCTGGCCAAGGTAGACCCTGGGGTGAGGGGAGCAGCCTATTGCCAGGCAGGGCCGTGGGGCTCTGAGACTGGCAGTCAGGGCCCCAGGCTTGCCTTAGACCCTTCCCAGCTCACTTCACAGGCAGACCTGCACTGCGCTGTTTCCCTCTATAGAAACCGGTCTTTGGTCAGCACTCGCGTGCAGCCTGCTCTTAAATGAGATTCTCTACCCGGCCTCCCTCTAAACCTGTTCTGTTTGTGGTTTATACCCCATCTAATTTCAAGAAGGGTTTGACTATGCTTACAACACAGAAACAGCACACAGGAAGTTACCACTGAAGCAAAGAAGGCAGCCTCAGAAATGGGGTGTTGGGGGATAGAGCTCTAAGGCTTGTTGGCTTCCCTCTAGGGTTTTTTGTTTTTGTTTTTGTTTTTGAGGTGGAGTCTCGCTCTGTTGCCCAGGCTGGAGTGCAGTGGCATGATTTCGGTACATAGCAACCTCTACCTCCTAGGTTCAAACGATTCTCCTACCTCAGCCTCCCGAGTAGCTGGGATCACAGGCACGCACCACTAAGCCCAGCTGATTTTTGTATTTTTACTAGAGACAGAGTTTCACCATGTTGGCCAGGCTGGTCTCAAACTCCTGACCTCAGGTGATCTGCCCACCTCAGCCTCCCAGAGTGCTGGGATTACCCCTCTGGGGTTTACTGAGCCTGAAGTGCACTCAGCACAGTGCTGGACGCCGGGGACATGGCGGGGAGTGACACACAGCCCCTGTCCACTCCTCAGCCTTCATGGGGAAAGCAGAGCACGCAAACAAAAAATAAACATCAGTTATTTGTGTCGTCTCGGAGTGAGCACAGGCTGCTGTGGGAGCTGGCGTTAGGGGCTGTCCCAGTGGAGTAGAAGGGCTGGGGGAGGCCTGGCAGGAGCTGAAGCTTAAGCTGCGACAGGAAGCAGCTCGTGAGGAGACAGGGTGCCAGCCTGCAGCCTGGGAAGCACTGGGCATGGAAGCCAAGGTCACGCTGAGGCAGTGTCAGTCCAGCAGGCCTCGCAGACCATCCTTATGTCTCCTGGCAGCCCAGGCCTGGTGGCACCTATCAGCAGCCTCTGAATGGCCAAAGGGTTTGGAATCTCAGTGTATGACCAAGTACTTGAGTGACAGCCGGCGTGGCTGGGGCCAGGAAACGAAGGTTAATGCCACCGGCGGGCCCTTCCAACACAGAATGACAGAACACATGCCCTTGGGGTGTCTGACTTTGGATAGCACCCTATCGTGAGCCGGCCTAGACGAGTCACCATGAGTGACAGTCCCGGCTGTGGTTGGGGTTGACCCCGTGGACAGGAGTGTTTGACACAGATTGTCTGAACAGCTGAGAAGTGACCAAGCCCATATTTGTATCTCAGCAGGGCACCTAGCTATTCTTTCAGGCCCTTAGCACAGGGCTCAGTTGTTTAAGAAATAGGCTCCAGCCAGGCATGGTGGCTCATGCCTGTAATTCCAGCACTTTGGGAGGCCAAGGTGGGTGGGCGCATCACCTGAGGTCAGGAGTTCGAGACCAGCCTGGCCAACATGGAGAAACCCCATCTCTACTAAAACAAAATACAAAAATTAGCCAGGCATGGTGGTGCGTGCCTGTAATCCCAGCTACTTAGGAGGCTGAGACAGGAGAATCACCTGAACCCAGGAGGCAGAGGTTGCAGTGAGCTGAGATCACGCCACTGCACTCCAGCCTGGGCGGCAGAGCAAGACTCTGTCTCAAAAAAAAAAAAAAAAAAGAAAAAAAATAGGCTCTGGCCAGGCATGGTGGCTCACGCCTGTAATCCCAGCACTTTGGGAGGCCAAAGCAGGAGGATCCCTTAAGGCCAGGAGTTAGAGACCAGCCTGAGCAACCTAGTGAGACCCTGTCTCTATTTAATTTAAAAATTAAAAAAAAAAAAAAAAGGGCCCTTGCTGTAGCTTCCATCTCCAGGCCAGGCCAGAGCATGGCTGGGGAACTGTCCTGCCTGCCGAGCCAGGCCCTTTGGTGATATGTCCCCAGTTCTTCAGTGAGACAGCACAGAGAGCAGGGTGCTTGCCCCCACCTCATGGCATGCAGGGGGTACCAGGGCAGACATTGTGTGGGCATTAAGGCTTCAGTGACAGCTGTGCCTGTGGCCAGGGTCACAGTCCCCTGATCTCCAGAATGTAACTGAAGACTGAGGACGGGCACTTCCTGGGGAGCCCATGCGCCTGCCTGCTCAGAGGCATGGAGACTGCAGGTGTTGAGCACAGTGGGCCTCATACCCACTCTGTCTCCAGGCCAGATAGTCAGAGGGCGTGTGGGTGCTACCTGGTCTGAGCAGTGAGAACTGACCCTTCATCCTTTGCCACCACTGTCCTCCCCTTGTGCCCCAAGTACTCTGGGGCCCACCTCACCCTGCAGATGAGGAATTCTCATTCTGGCCTGAACCTCCATGAGCTGTATACACGGGCGTGGGTCAGATGCCTGCTCTGGAGGACACAAGGCTGTGTGTTTTTCTTATTTTTAATTTTATTATTTTATTTTTTGATTTTTTGGAGATGGAGTCTCACTCTGTCGCCCAGGCTGGAGTGTAGTGGTACAGTCTTGACTCACTGCAACCTCCGCTTCCCAGGCTCAAGCCATTCTCCTGCCTCAGCCTCCTGAGTAGCTGGGATTACAGGCATCCGCCACCACGCCCAGCTAATTTTTATATTTTAGTAGAGACCGGGTTTCACCATGTTGATCAGGCTGGTCTCGAACTCCTGACTTTAGGTGATCCGCCTGCCTCGCCCTCCCAAAATGCTGGGATTATAGGCGTGAGCCACTGCTCCCGGCTGGCTGGATGTTTTTCTAGATATCTCCCTTCTGGAGCCTCCCTGTGAGTGGAGCCAGCTTTGAGAGAGGAACCCATACAAAAACCCGGGTGACTGACCCCGGCCTCAGAGGACAAAGGACGTCCTGAGCTGAGGGGTGTGGGTGTGGCCCTAGCTGAGGCTCTCTCTTTGCAGTGCAGAGAGAGCTCCCCTGCTCAGCCACCTTTAAAGACAGACAGGACAAGGGGCAGGCATGAGCCCCTGCCTGGTTGTCTGTGAGACCGTGTGTGACCGCCAGGCTCCAGGCACACTGAGTCACCATACCTGGACAACCCTGTGGCCTCCAGTGTTGCCTCACACCTGCCACTTCCTTTTCCTGGAGTGAGTGGTGCTCTCTGTGGTGACTCCCACCGGCCTGGGATCTGCCTGCCACAGTGTCCCTGGGGAGACCCTAGATCCAGACCCACATGGCACCGGGCTGCCTCCCTCAGGCAGTTCTCAGCCAGGCCCCCGCCCAGGGCACACAGGCTCAGGCTGAGTGGGGTGGTGGATGGGCTGGAGCCAGGGAGAAGGGCAGCGAGGCTGGCTGGCTGCAGCCCTCCATGGCTGGACACGACTTGGCAAGGCCGAGGGATCTGAGGGCTGGGCTGCCAGGTTCCCAGCTTGCTGGGGGGGAAATGAAGGGGGTGCCGCCCTGAACTGGCACATGTCTAAGCAAAGTATTGACGCTTGGATAAAGCTGGCAACCGCCAGGAGAAGCCTTTGTGGGATTTTTCGAATCCTTCGTCATCCGAGCTGTGATGATGGAGTGGAGCGTGGCACACGCCCATTGGAGTTCTGTGGGCTCCGTCGGCCCTCGGCAGGGATTTGGACATGCGGGCGGGTGGGCCCTGCAGGAAGCCTGCTCCCTGCTCTGCTGCATGGGAGGGGGCAGCTTGGGGGAAGGGAGCTTGCAGAGAAACAGAAAGAACATGGGCTGTGGGGCACCTTCAGCAGCCCTGGGTTCCAATCCCAGCTCCTCTGCGTGGGAGCCAAGCACCCCAGGCAGCCTTTCCCAGCCTTGCTTAGGGCCGGGTTGGGAGAATCCCACCCGCAGGGCTGCGGTGAGGGTTGAACGGAGGGTATGTGGTGTGCGGTGAGGGTTGAACGGAGGGTATGTGGTGTGCGGTGAGGGTTGAACGGAGGGTATGTGGTGTGTGGTGAGGGTTGAACGGGGGGTATGTGATGTGCGGTGAGGGTTGAATGGAGGGTATGTGATGTGCCCAGCGGTGCACAACAAATGGCCTTCTTTGGGTTGACAGACTTGGTTTTACTATTCCTGAATCATCACAATGATCCGTGCAAGGCCAAGGCTGTTGTCTTCTGTTTCTTTTTTTTTTTTGAGACGGAGTCTCACTCTGTCGCCCAGGCTGGAGTGCAGTGGCACAATCTCGGCTCACTGCAAGCTCCGCCTCCCGGATTCACGCCATTCTCCTGCCTCAGCCTCTCCGAGTAGCTGGGACTACAGGCTACCGCCACCACGCCCGGCTAATTTTTTGCATTTTTAGTAGAGACGGGGTTTCACCGTGGTCTCGCTCTCCTGACCTCGTGATCCACCCGCCTCGGCCTCCCAAAGTACTGGGATTACAAGTGTGAGCCACCGTGCCTGGCCTGTTGTCTTCTGTTTCAAGTGCGTTTTCCTGTCCTGTCCTCTGTCCTGCGGCAGTGAACAGCTGTGGCTCTTGCCAGAATGTGTCTGCTCCTAGGCCCGTGGGAGCCGGTGGTGGTAGCGGCCTTGAGCTTGACCCATCCCTCCCGTTTCCCTGTTCCTGAGCGAGCACCTTAGAGTATCCTTTGAGTGTCCTTGGAGGCTCTGCTCTCAGGGGCAGCCTGGGCCAAGAGAGCACCTGATGCTCACCCCTTGTCCTCACAGGTTCATGCCTACATCATCAGCTCCCTCAAGAAGGAGATGCCCAATGTCTTTGGTAAAGAGAGCAAAAAGAAAGAGCTGGTGAACAACCTGGGAGAGATCTACCAGAAGATTGAGCGTGAGCACCAGATCTCCCCTGGGGACTTCCCGAGCCTCCGCAAGATGCAGGTACGGCTGTCCCGAGGCCCCATGCAGGCTGGTGGCCATCAGGGCAGGAGGAAGGCCCAGGGCACTGGATTTGGAGGGAATCCCATCTCTATGGGGAAGGGCCTCCCTGAACGGAAGCAGCTGGGTTAATCACCAGCACCCCACCCAATTCAAAGTTGACCCAGGCGGTGACACTGCAGAGGGGAATGTGGTGACTCACCCTTCGTGGTGGGAGGAGGGCAGGGTCATGCCAGGCGCTCTGGTGCCCTGTCCATTAATCCTTGCTGCAGCCCTGCAAGGAAAGAGCTGGAGTTGCCTCCTGTGTACAGGTTAGAGAGCCAAGGGCCAGATGGGTTTGCTGAGTCGCCCCTGCTAGTGTGGGGGAGCAGCACTTTCTGCTTGTGAAGCCCTCACTGGAACCACTTGGCCTGGAGTCTGGGAGGGGCCACCCTTCCCAGCCCTTGTCCTTCCTCCCCCGCCCACAGGAACTCCTGCAGACCCAGGACTTCAGCAAGTTCCAGGCCCTGAAGCCCAAGCTGCTGGACACGGTGGACGACATGCTGGCTAACGACATCGCGCGGCTGATGGTGATGGTGCGGCAGGAGGAGTCCCTGATGCCTTCCCAGGTGGTCAAGGGCGGCGCCTTTGACGGCACCATGAATGGGCCGTTCGGTCACGGCTATGGCGAGGGGGCCGGCGAGGGCATCGACGACGTGGAGTGGGTGGTGGGCAAGGACAAGCCCACCTACGACGAGATCTTCTACACGCTGTCCCCTGTCAACGGCAAGATCACGGGCGCCAACGCCAAGAAGGAGATGGTGAAGTCCAAGCTCCCCAACACCGTGCTAGGGAAGATCTGGAAGCTGGCCGACGTGGACAAGGACGGGCTGCTGGACGATGAGGAGTTCGCACTGGCCAACCACCTCATCAAGGTCAAGCTGGAGGGCCACGAGCTGCCTGCCGACCTGCCCCCGCACCTGGTGCCGCCCTCCAAGCGCAGGCATGAGTGATGGCGCCCGGCCCTGCACCTGCCATCTGCATGCCCGGCCGGGAGGCAGAGACAGGGGTAGGGGAAGGCTCACCATTTCTCAAGGTCCATAAAGACTGAGTGGATGTTTCCTCGCCTCTCGAAAAGGAAAACACCATCTTTCTTTTAAGGCTGTTCCTGGGCCTGGCGGGGGAGGCAGGGGTGAGATGATGGAATTTTGTGCACAAGAACTATGGCTATTTTAATATCTAACGTTAGAGGCAGCGTTCTTTGTCGCCGCCTCCCCTGTGTGACAGCCCTGTGTGCACGGCCTCTGCCCCCCGGCCTTTGCTCTGGCTGGAGCTGGACAGTGCAGCGACTGCGACCGCGGGGGAGCCAGGTCGCCCTTTTTGCAGGCTGGGGCTGCATGGACAGGAACACCAGGCACCCTCCGTTTGCTTCTGAGCTGAGGTTGCTTCACAGGGCCGTAGCTTCCTTCCTCACCCGGCTCTGCCTCCCCTGTGCTCTCGGGCGAAGTGGGTTCTTGTGCCTTCCCCTCCTGGGTCCAGGCTCCCCGTGCGCGGGCCCTGCCCTTTTCCTCCCGCGCCCCACCGGCTCCGACGTGCCACCCCGCTCAGCAGTCACAGAAGCAGGGCCCAGCCACCTTGGTCTTTTTTGGGGGGTTCAGGGGAGTAGGAGAATGTCTTCCAGAAAAATACATAAGCTAGTTTCTGTTCTGTAAAGTGACATCTCTCATACTTGACCAAATTTCCCAGTAACTTCCCAACCACTGTTCAAAAGCTGTGATTTTTCTCTCCCCTTCCCACCCTCCAGCCAAGGGGCAGCCCTGCCCAGGGGGCATTAGATGTGGGTACCCGGGGAGCACCCCGTTCCTGGACCCCAGCGTTGCGTTTCCTGGCTGAGGAAGGGTGGTCATCCCAGCTCCTGCCCTACCCTCTCACTTAACTGGAGCTTTGGGACGCATCCTCCACAGTGGGAGGTGGGTGGTGGGTGGGGGTGGCGGGGCCTCAGGACAGCTTGGTGCTGGTAAGAGGAAGCCCATGGTTCTGGCTAGGCTCTCATGTCCAGACAGCGGGGACCAGGGGAAAACGCAGCCCCTTCTCCTGTAATCCCCCCTTCATTTCCTACCTTCCTTCCTCTGTTTAGCAAAGGAGGGCAGCTCATTTGGATGTCCTTACAATGCCCCTGGCCCCAGGCTGAGCAATAAGAAACCGGAGCCTTGCGGCCCAGTGGCCTGGGCCAGTTCAGGCCGCCTCCCCCTCCTCTGCCTGGGGCCATTGAGCCCAGCCTCCAGGACCCGGGCGCACTCGCAGGCCAGTGGCCACTGTCCGGGCTGTGATAGTACCAAGGCAGGTGGAGCACCGGGTGCCACACAGCTGGGCTTCCCACCAGGCTCTCCTCGCGGGGGTCTCAGGGAGCTTCTCCCCAGCGCTGCTCGGAGTCTGCAGGAACTGGCCTTGTTCTCCCTAGCCCGTCACTCCATACAGTATTAGGTGAGGATGGATGCGGGCGCTGTCCTTGCTGGGAAGTCACTGTTGAAGTTGCAGTGGCTTGTTCACGCCTGTGGGAAGAGAAGTGAAGACTTTCTCCTTGCATTAAAAAGTCTGAACTGTGCCAAAGCTTCGGGTGCTTCCTTGTCTTTTCCAGGGGCAGCAGTCCTGGGCCGTCCTCCCCTGGTGTCTGCGGGGGTGATGCCAGCAGGGACAGAGTGGCAAGGCCGCCGGGGCAAGGTGACCAACCCTGCCCAGTCCTGCTTTGCTGGGCAGTAGCTGCCCCGTCCTACTAAGAGGGCCAGGCCTGTAGGGAAAAGGGTTTTCGGGGGTGATGCCCCCTTCCCTGTGCAAGGTGGGAGCTGAGCAGGAGTTCACTTGGGGTAGGGAGGGGGAAAACAGTTGGGAGGATGTCGATAGCTGAGGCCTAGGCTGGCACCCCTCAGCCACAGACGGATGAGTGGGCACCTGCAGGGCCCTCGGCACTGGGTGGCGTCAAGTAAACAAGGGTTTCTGGGCTCTGGAGCCAGACTGGCTCCTTGCTAGCCCCAAGGGCGGTTTAAATACAGGGAAGCCGGGCCTCTGAAGACAAAGCTGATAGCCCACGACAGACTTGCAACCAAGGGTGGGGCCAGTCAGGCCCAGGTGATGTCACAGATGGGGGACTGTTTATACCAGCAGAGGGAAGGGTGACCCATTAGTGACCCTTCATAAAAGGGTGCAGACTTGAGGTGTCATGGGTAGAGGCTGCTCCAGCCCCTCTGGCAGAAGGCAGGACAGAAGTTCCTGAGGGTCTCAGGGACCCACTTGTGTGCTCCGAGCCTAGCCGGTGTGGTGGCTTCTGGTCCTATGACCAGTACTCGAGGTGCCAGTGGATGCTTCAATTGCTGCAGGGCTGGCCGGCCCTCCCTGCGCCACTCAGCCGCCACCTGTGGGTGTTCACCCTGTGCCAGGTGGAGCTGCGTCCTCACGATCTGAGGAAGTTCACGTTCCCCCATTTCACAGAAGCAGAGTCCGAGACTGAGGACTGCCGAAATAACAAAGGTGGTAGAAGTAGATGCAAACCAGGCCATCCAACTCCAGCGTGCTTTCCATCACGTTACTAATCCAAAGCACACACTAAAAGGAAGAAACGGTAGATCCCCCACAACCCCACCTTTAGACTGCAGCTGTACTCAGGGCTGAGAGACCCACATTAAAGGTTAAATGCTGTCACTCCAGCCTGGGGTCCTGAAAGCTTGGGGCAGGGGTCACCCAAGAGAGGTGGAGCATTTTTGTTCAAGCTGTGAGCACATTAGAGAAGGCACAGAACTTAGTGACCCTGAAGTAGGAGGAAGGGAAATGCTGCCTGGCCGCCCCGCTCTCCTTCCCTGAGCACTCCACCTGCAGAGCTCTGTGTGGCGACAGAGGGGCTGTGAACCCCCTGGGGCTGCCCCAGGAAGCGCCTGCTGATCTGAGGCTTGAAAGGGGCTGAGGGCAGGTGTCTGTCCCAGAGTTCATAGCCCTGGTTTCGGTTCTACAGGTTGGGGGTCATCTTTGGGCTGTGACGGGGGTTCAGGGAGGGCCGGAGGATGTGGTCAGAGATGTGGCCGCCCACCTAGAGGGCTAGTCCCGGCCCTCGCCGCCTCCCCAGCTCCATAGCTGGCCAGGACCCTGGGGGAGAAGCCCCCTCTTCAGAGGCTGGCCTGGGGCAAAGGAGGGGCATTGCCACCCAGCTCCCAGAGCCCCTGGACTGAGGCCTTCAGGGCAATCTGTCCTGGGTCCCACCCACCCAGCACCTCACAGCCCAGGACCCAAGAGGTAAAGGGCCCGCCCACTGCCTCTGGCCATGCACAGCTGTTTTCTATGTTGCAGTTCCTTGTACGATCTCATTCAGAATAAACATTTCTGGCTGGGTTTGGCTCACACCTGTAATCCTAGCACTTTGGGAGACCAAGGTTGGGGGTGGGGTGGGGTCATGTGAGGCCGGGAGTTCAAAACCAGCCTGGGCAACATAGTGAGACCCCCCCCCCCCATCTCTACCAAAACAAAAATTAGCCAAGAGTGGTGATGGGTGCCTGTGGGTAGTCCTGGCTACTCTAGAGGCTAAGGTGGAAGGATCACTTGAGCCTGGGAGTTTGAGGCTGCAGTGAGCTATGATGGCATCACCGTACTCCAGCCTGGGCAACACAGTGAGACACTGTCTCTATTTAAAAACTTTTTTTTAATAAACATTTCTTCTCCTTAGAAAACAAGTTAACTGCAAATCCAATCAGTGCCCTGTTCTTATTTCAAATGGGTGTTCTAGAAGAATAGCCTAGTAAAAAATAAATAATGGCCAGGCACGGTGGCTCACATCTGTAATCCCAGCAATTTGAGAGGCCGAGGAGAGTGGATCACATAAAGTCAGGAGTTCGAAACCAGCCTGGCCAATATGGTGAAACCCTGTCTCTACTAAAAATACAAAAATTAGCCAGATGTGGTGGCTCTCGCCTATAATCCCAGCTACTTGGGAGGCCAAGGCACAAGAATCGCTTGAACCCAGGAGGCAGAGGTTGCAGTGAGCCAAGATCGCACCATTGTACTGCAGCCTGGGCGACAGAGCAAGACTCTGTCTCAAAAATCAATACATAAAATAAAATAAATCAAATGGGCTAGTTATAGGACTTGCCCGGCCACGGCCAGCAAGGTGGTGAGAGTTGGGAGGTGAGGACACCCGGCCACCACTCCTGTGTTAAAAGTGCACCATGTCTGGCAGCATGTGGAGGGCAGCCTTGGGGAGACCGCCCTGAGTTCAAATCCCAGCTCTGCCACTCTAGCCAGATCTCTTCCCCCACTGAGGCTGTTTCCTCAAGCCTTAATTCAGGAACAGACGTGGCCCACAGAGGCAGAGCCCGAGGACACCCACCTTGAGCGGCCTTTGCCAAGCACCCCAAGGAGGTTAGTCGGGTGGGGTGCAGGGAGCAGGGCACCTCACCCAACACCCAGAACAAAACAGGTGGGCCCCACCCTTCCCCGAAGCAGCTCCCAGACTCAGTGGCGCCTGTAGGCCAGAGAGGTGGTGGCCAAGGGGGCTCGGGCCTGGCTTCCTGTGCACCCAGAGGGACTGATAATTGTAAAACCACATGGGGCTGCAGCTGCTGCAGAGCGTGGGAGCCCCTGTGGCTTGTTGGAACAGTGCAAGGAGGGTTTTTGGAAGAAAAACCGGGATGATGAAACCACCATATGTCCACCCATTTGGAGCTTTGGACTTTTCACAGGACACGCTCCTGGTGCCGGGCAGATGGGGAGGGGGCTGCTAGGACTAGCTGGGGGACTGGGGGGTCCGCACCCCCAGCATTTGCATCAGCTCCTTCCCAAAGCCATCCCAACAGACGCACCTTCAAATAAGAGCCAGGCATCTGAGGCTCAAGGGCGGGCTTAGGGAGCTCCCCAGCTCCAATCACATTGCCACCCTCGCTCCTTCAGAGAAAGGTTGGGACGGCCATTGGTGGCCAGACTGGGAAGCTCATTTGTCCCTCACACCTGAACAGGTGCAGTTCTCCATTATACACAAAAACACAGCGTCCAGAGAGAGAGGAAGAGATTTACCCAAGGCCCCACGCCTGGTCAGCAGTGGGCAGGGCTGCATGACCCAAGGCCAGCCTCTCATGTCCTGACCTCCTGGGTAGGAGTGGGCCACTATGCCACGTGCACATTTCCCGAGTGGCTAAGGGCAGGGGGTGGCCGCCGTTCCTGCTGGCCCTGAAAAACCATCTGGTGGGAGCTGCTTTCCGAGGCCAGGGCTGGAGATTCTCATCCTAGGCCTTCCCCTGGAGGCTGATTCTCAGGACCTCGAGGAAGGGGGCGCCCCAACCCTGGGCTCAGTAGCCCTCCAATGTGGCCAGGATGTTGCAGACCCCGGCAACCTGCCTTGTGTCTGGGCTCCCAGCCACAGAGGGCTATGCCCTTGGGGGCAGACACAGGGTTCCCTGCCGCTTCCTCATCCTGGGGTCTCAGGTCCTCTCCCTGCCCCCACACACCTGCCCTCTGCAGGGTGAGTCTGGACTCAAGGAAGGAGCTCAAGGCTGGCACCACCTCCCTCCCCAGCTTCCATGCATTAGTCTCTAAAGGAAGGTAATAACTCTCCTAGCGTGGCCCTTGTGAAGATAATAGATCTAAAGTCACTCTAAGTTACCAAGAGGCCCCTTACACTTGCAAGCTGTTATCAGCGTGACTGCTCCCCGCAGAGCTGGGTGAGAGAGCTAGCGATATCCCTTAGTATCAAGGGGCTTGCGGGATGAGTGAGAGGCTGCGGGGAGTAGCTGGGCCCTCCTGCACCTGGGGAGTAGTCAACCGTGGAGGAGGCATTTGAATGAAGGTCCCCTGGGGAGAAGGAAAGGAAAGAGAGTGGCCCGACTGCCTGGACAGGGTGCGACTGAGGCTCTCGGGGGTGTCTCCTCCTGTCAAGACTCACCCATCCCCAGAGCACCCTGTGAGCTGGGCCTTGGGCTGTGCCATGCTCAGGGCTCTGTGGGAAGCGGGTCAAGGCTGCTGTGGCCCTAATGGTCTGGCCCCACAGGATCAGAAAACAGATCTGCTGAGAAAACATGGTGCTATGCCCTGGAGCTGCTTCGGGCCGTCAGGGCTGGAGGCCTGGCCGCTTGATAAGGCTGGAATAAGCTCAGAAAGAGACTGAGCCTTTACAGATTTCCTTCCACTGGAGCTGCAAAGGAATGAGCAGGGGGCCCAACTCTCCCCCTTTATTTTTATTTATTTTTTTATTTTGGAGACATGGTCTCACTCTGTCACCTAGGCTAGAGTGCAGTGGCACAATCTCGGCTCACTGTAACCTCCGCCTCCCAGGTTCAAGTGATTCTCCTTTCTCAGCCTCCCGAGCAGCTGGGACTGCAGGTGTGTGTCACCATTCCAGGCTAATTTTTGTATTTTTAGTAGAGACAGGGTTTTGCCATGTTGACCAGGCTGGTCTTGAATTCCTGGGCTCAAGTGATCCACACACCTTGGCCTCCCGAGTAGCTGGAACTACAGGCTCGCACCACCACATTCAGCTAATTTTTAAGTTTGTTTATAGAGATGAGGTCTCACTATGTCGCCCAGGCTGATCTTGAACTCCTGGGCTCCAGTGATCCTCACACCTCGGCCTCCCAAAATGCTGGGATTACAGGCATGAGCCACCATGCCCAGACCCAACCCCCTCTTACAGACAAGGAAATTGAGGCTTGCAAGACAGATGTGACAAAAACTAATAAAGGACCAGAAAGAATCACGTGTGAGAGGCAGGAGATGCCGAATGCCAGTCCCAGCCCTGCCCTGTGCAGCCCTGGCCTCAGCCCTGGAACTCAGTGTCCACTCAGCTATACTGTGTGGGGATGGACAGATGGCTGCGGATGGACCTTTCTGAGAACTTACCAGAGAGGTTAAGGGACTTGCCTGAGGTCACACAAGGAGTGAGGCAGGGCCCAGAGGCCTCACCAGGGGTGTCCACAAGGGGCAGTGGAGGAGAGGCCCATCTTCCCACCCAGGAGCCCTTCCCAATCTCCCGTTCCCTAATGCTGTCTGGAGCGCCTGTCCCTCCTCTGGTCTCTGGCGCCCCCATGTGGCCTCAGTGAGCAGGCCCCTTCCTACCTCCTGCGGGCTCCACCCCTGCCCGCCCCCATAAGGAGGGCTCAGAATCCCTCCGGTGAGAGGGATCTGAACTCCTGCTCCCTCTCCCTTCCAGGAGACAGGAGGCAATGAAGGGGATCCCCAGAGTTTGGTTTGAATCCTGGCTCCCCATCCCAGCCTGGTTGATTTAGGTAACACACCCAGACTCTGTTTCCCCAAACATTTCTCAGCCCATGGGCCCTGCGTAGTTACAGGGCGGGCCTCTGGGTAGATCACATGGGAGGCAGGGCGAGTCTGAGACCAGCCCTGGGCAACGTAGAGAGACCCCAGCTCTAAAAAAAAAAATTAAAAATTAACCAGGCATGGTGGTGCAGGCTTGCAGTCCCAGCTACTTGGGAGGCTGAGGTGAGAGGATCACTTGAGCCCAGTATGTTGAGGGTGCAGCGAGCTGAGATTGCACCACTGCACTCCAGCCTGTGTGACAGAGCAAGACCCTGACTCAAAAGAAGGCTGGGCATGGTAGCTCATGCCTGTAATCCCAGCACTTTGGGAGGCCGAGGCAGAAGGATCACTTGAAGTTAGGAGTTCGAGATCAGCCTGGCCAACATGGCAAAACCCTATCTCTACTAAAAATACAAAAATTAGCTGGGTGTGGTGGCACATGACTATAATCCCAGCTACTTGGGATGCTGAGGCAGGAGACTCTCTTGAACCTGGGAGGCGGAGGTTGCAGTGAGCCGAGATCGTGCCACTGTACTCTGGCCTGGGCGACAGAGTGAGACTCCATCTCAAAAAAGAAAACATTAGCCTGGGCTGGTGGTGTGAGCCTGTAGTCTCAGCTATTCAGGCGGCCGAGGTGGGAGGATCACTTGAACCCAGGAGGTTGAGGCTATGGTGAGCCGTGATTGCACCACTGCACTCCAGCCTAGGGGACAGAGTGAGACCCTGTCTCAAAAAAGAGAAAGAAAAAAAGTGTTGTCTAGGCCAAGTGTAGTTGCCCATGTCTGTAATCCCAGAACTCCAGGAGGCCAAGGTAGGAGGATTGCCTGAGCCCAGGAGTTCAAGACCAGCCTGGTCAACATAACAAGAACCCGTGTCTCCAAAAAGTAAAATAAAAAATTAGCTGGGTGTGGTGGCATATGCCTGTAATGCCAACTACTCAAGAGACTGAGGCAGGAGCCTAAGAGGTCATGGCTGCAGTGAGCTATGATTGTGCCACTGCACTCCAGCATGGGTGACAGAGAGACCCTGTCTCAAAAAAAAAAAAAAGTGTTGTCTGAAGCCACCGATATGTCCCACCCTTTGATCTCTCCTCATGGCTCCTGGTCCATCCCAGCTGGACACAGCTGGACAGAAATCAGAAATACCACTGGACAGAGCCAGCCCCTCCCCTCCCCAACCTCCTCCAGCCTATCTCAGACCTCTCCTTGCCATTCACGTTCCAGGTCGGACCTCAGGCCCTGCTCCTACTGAAGCTTAAAACGACTGTGGTGTTGGTACCAGCCCAGCTCCACCTCCATCCCAGGGTCTAACTTAGGAGCCACCTTGTCCTCAGCCCCTCAATTCCCCTTCCTCCTTCCCAAGCCTCAGTGTGTCCATCTGCCAAATGGGCGTGACCATCCCTACCCAACCTTCCTGTCTCCCACGTCAACTCTAATGATACAATCAAAGTAAGAGTCAAACTTTTTTTGGGCGGGGGGGTGGCGATGGGTGCCAAGCACGGGCAAACCCTGGAGAGAGCGAACTACAATTCCCATCCGTCTCCGGGGCCGCGGGCGTCCCTAGCCCCTCTCCCTTAGCCAAGGGCAAGGCGGCTGCGGCCCACGGGGCGAGAGAAGTTGCAGTGCCCCGCGCCTCCTGAGTCGGGGCCCAGCGAGGGCCCAGGTAAGGCTGGGTCTGGGGCCGCGCGGGGACCTGGGAACCCTTTCCGACCCGGCAAAACCCCACCGCGCCCCTTGCAGAAGTCAGTTGCTCTCCCCGGCCCGCCCCCGCACTTCCTGGCCGGGACTTGGACCCGCCCCCGCGCGCCTCCGCCCCCACCTTCACCTCCAGCCGCGGCTCCCATTGGCCGGCGCGCACCTGCCCGTCCGTCGGGGGGCGGGGCCCGGCGCCCAGGTGAGGGCGCGCTGGCGGCGGCGGAGGAAGGTGACAGCGGGGAGGGCGGGAGAGTGGGGGGGGAGGACGCCCGGACAGAGCCTCAGACAGTTGGGCGGACGGACGGCCCGACAGGCGGGCATGCGGGCGGCCAGACGCTAGCCGAGCAGCGAGGCTCCGGCCGCAGCCATGGAGCGGCGGCTGAGCGCCCTGGAGCAGCTGGCGCAGGGCGAGGCCGGCGGCGGCCCGGGGCTCGACGGCCTCCTAGATCTGCTGCTGGCGCTGCACCACGAGCTCAGCAGCGGCCCCCTACGGCGGGAGCGCAGCGTGGCGCAGTTCCTGAGCTGGGGTGAGTGGCGGGGCGGCACGGAGCGGGGGCGGGCCTAGGGATATCGCGCCGAGACCCCCGCACCCGCAGACTTTCCCTTAGGGACCCGCACCCCCACGGGCTTCCCTCGCAGACTCCCTGCAGTGGCCCTGACGCGTACCACGGGAACCCCGCGGCCCGCACACTCGCCTGCACACCTCACCCTCACTCCAATTCTCACACACGCTCCTTCCCTCTCACAGACCCCGACACATGCACACACACACGAACTTGTGCCCAGGTATCGACCGCAGACGCATGTACCCAGTGCACCGCCTAGAGTCCCGTACAGATTTCCTTGCTCACAGGCCACACCTGACGCAGGACACACACAGACCCTCATGCATGTCACCCACTGACACACGGGCTCTGTTTTTCCTTCCTCTCGGATGCATTGTGACACACAGCTCACGGAGAGACCCAGGGAGCGCTGCAGACCACCCCGACCGCACTGGCACTGCAAAACACACAGATCTGTAGGTATTGCACACTTGCAGACCTTACCCCTGATCAACACACACACCCCCAGCTCCCTGCGTACAAGACCACTGCAGCCTGGACTCAGGAACCGATCTCCAACCCTTGGCCTGTGCAGGCTGCTGGCCAAGCTCCTTGGGGGCTGTGGCCCCGGGGCCGGGGAGGGGGGCCTAGCTGGAGATGGGTCTGTACCTTTCCTGGTAGACTCATCTGAGTCATTGGGAGTGGCTGGCCTGGGGTGACCCTGAACCCACTGTGGGCACTGGCGCCAGCTGGAGGGTTCCCTGGTCACACCCTGCCGGGCCATGGGGAAAAGGCACAGGGGCCTGGCCAGGGCGGGGTGAGGCAGGTGTTTGCCCAGTGGACAACTAGCGTTCCTGGCGCTCCTGAGCTCTGGGCAGGCACAAGGCCTGGGGTAGAGGGGGAAGCTGCCACCTAGATGTGCCAGGGAGTTGTCCCCTAGCCCCAACCCTTCCATCCAGGGCGAGGCAGTCAGAGGCCTCTGCCTCTGTGCCTGTCTCCCTGGGATGCCTTGGTGCTATGCGTGTCTGCCTGTGTTGTCGTCACCCCCCCCATGACACCCACACACGTGTGTGTGTTTGCACACACATGTGTGCTCCTCCCTGACTGCCTCCAGCACCTCTGCCTGGGACCCCGGCATGGGGGCCCTCTGTTGACAATCTCCCGAGGTAACTCAAAGGGCCGTGACTCATTCCTCTCCTGCTCGTCTCTACTTGTCCCTGCTCCTGCCCGGAGCCCCCATGCCCTGTGGGAGGCCAGAGGATTAGGCGGCCTGTCCAGGGGCCTGGATCCTCCTGCCTGTGGGCCTGGGCTTCGGCCCTCTTCTGGCGGGTGGGTCCCTATGGTGCTGGCTTCAACTCCCACGGGGAGGCCCGGGGCTGCTCCTCCCCAGCTCCACACACAGACCTGGGAAAGAGACAATGAATTTCTGTAATGAGGTTTCCACCCCGCCCCCGCTGCGGGCTTCTGCCTGATAAACCTGTGGAACAGCTCTCTGTCCCACCCACAGACCCGCCCAGCTGGCAGGGAGTTTACCTCCTGGCAGGGGGAAACTGAGGCAGGGTGCCAGACCACAGCTGCCCCCCATCCTGACTGATCACTCCTGCCTCCCTAAGACCCAATTCCTTCCCAAAGCCTGTGGCTAATCCAGGCCTGGAAAGCGCCTGGGAGTGGCTGGAGTTGCCCCTCCTGGAGGTATCTGGGATGTGAGGAAATCGGACGTTCTTGACCAGACAAAAGCCTCGTCCAGACAGGGAGGCAGGGCTGGGAGTGAGAGAGCCGGTCAGGCCTGGAGGCATCCTGAGCACTCACGCCTTCAGGGGCTAGTGCTGGCACCAGGGAAAGGCATCTTGGTCCTGTTTGTGAGTCTCGTGGGCACCTCAGCAGACTGGCATCCATGCCTCCAGCCTGAGGGGCCCCACATAGGAAGCATAGAGCCTGTCCTCCCTGCCCTAGGGGCTGCAGGCCTCACCCCCAACCAGGTACCTCTGTGCCTACAGGGTCCTCGGACCCAGGCCCACAGCTCCTGAATGGGAGAGAAGCCTTTCTGGGGATAAGGAATGTCACCCATCCAGTTTCCTAAGACAGGCCCTGGCCTGAACCTGTGAGGGGGCCAAGAACTGTGAGGTGGGGGTAGGAATGGTGTCCCATGGTCCCCAGGGTGACCTGGCCAAACAGAGTCAGGCCGCAGACTGGGCAGGACTACAAGTCCCATCAGCCCCTGGGATGGAGGCTGCCTAGAGTCTGGGGCCAGGGGTCCAGGGAGGTCCAGGGACCAGGCAGTCAGCTGAGTCCGGCCTCTGACCTTCCGCACTTCCTGATCATGGCCAAAGGAGCACCAGCTCCTGCCAACCCCTTGGCCTGAGGCTGTCCCTGGGGAGGTCATCCCTGCCTGGGCTCATAGGAGTGGCAGCTCCTGGCTTGCCCAAGGTGAGAGGGGGAATGGAGCCCTCCCTGCATGCACTCTGAGTCCCGCCCTGTGTCCCCTCAGCCAGCCCCTTCGTATCAAAGGTGAAAGAACTGCGTCTGCAGAGAGATGACTTTGAGATCTTGAAGGTGATCGGCCGAGGAGCCTTTGGGGAGGTGAGCAGAGGGCCTGGGGTAGGTGGGGAGGAGGTGTTCACACCGGGCTGGGCTCACCCCGGTCCTCCCTGTGGCCTTAGGTCGCCGTGGTGAGGCAGAGAGACACTGGGCAGATTTTTGCCATGAAAATGCTGCACAAGTGGGAGATGCTGAAGAGGGCTGAGGTCAGTGTGGAGTCTAGGGGGCCCTTGGGCACCCTACAAATGGGTGTGGGGGAGGTGTATGCTGCCAGGGCCTATGGGGCATGGGGGGGGCGGGCAAGGCTGCAGACCAGGCAAAGGGTGCCACCCTCAGCAGCCACTGATTTGTTATCTTTCTCACAATAAACCCTTTATTTATTTATTTATTTATTTATTTATTTATTTTTGAGACAGTCTCGCTCTGTTAACTATGCTGGAGTGCAATGGTGCTATCTTGGCTCACTGCAACCTCCACCTCCCAGTTCAAGCAATTCTGCCTCAGCCTCCCAAGTAGCTGGGATTACAGGCACCTGCCACCACACCCGGCTAATTTTTGTATTTTTAGTAGAGATGAGGTTTTGCTATGTTGGATAGGCTGGTCTCGAACTCCTGACCTCAGATGGTCCTTCTGCCTCGGCCTCCCAAAGTGCTGGGATTACAGGTGTGAACCACCATGCCCAGCCTACAATAAACTCTTTTTTTTTAAGACAGAGTCTCACTCTGTCACCCAGGCTGGAGTGCAATGGCACTATCTCGGCTCACTGCAACCTCCACCTCCTGGGTTCAAGGGATTCTCATGCCTCAGCCTCCCAAGTAGCTGGGATTACAGGCGTGTGCCATGACGCCCAGCTAAGTTTCTTGTATTTTTAGTAGAGATGGGGTTTCACCATGTTGGCCAGGCTGGTCTCCAACTCTTGATCTCAAGTGATCTGCCCGCCTTGGCTTCCCAAAGTGCTGGGATTACAGGCCTAATAAACCCTTCTGAAAGCAACCAGAGTCATTCCCATTTTCCATATGGTCACGCTGAGGCCCAGAGCCATAGAGCGTGGGTGTGGGCTTGGGCTCAGTCACAGCCAGACAGGGGACAGTAGAGCTACGACCTCCATCTGAGCTCCCAGACTCACAGAGTCTTTCTCCATCCCCTGAGCTGGCAAGGGGGGCATCCTGGGCTCTGATCCCACCCCACCCCTTACTTCCCCAAACCTGCTGCAGACAGCCTGTTTCCGGGAGGAGCGGGATGTGCTCGTGAAAGGGGACAGCCATTGGGTGACCACTCTGCACTATGCCTTCCAAGACGAGGAGTACCTGGTGAGGATACGTGGCGGGGCTGGAGGGGAGCATCCTAGGGACACAGGAGAGGGCCCTTGGGGCCAGGGGCACTGGGCCCAAAGAGAGACCCCTCTTGGGACCAAGAGACTCCCATTTCCCACCAGGTCCTGGGCTTGGCACCTCCTGCCTGAGCCCTGGCTGGGAACTGGCCAGCCCAGAGCTGCTGGGAGATTCAGCCTTGCCTTCCCAGAGCCCTGTGGGACTGTGGTGAAGTGGCCAGGTGCACCCTTCCCCCGGGTCTGATTCTTGTCCCCCACCTCCAGTACCTTGTGATGGACTACTATGCCGGTGGGGACCTCCTGACGCTGCTGAGCCGCTTCGAGGACCGTCTCCCGCCCGAGCTGGCCCAGTTCTACCTGGCTGAGATGGTGCTGGCCATCCACTCGCTGCACCAGCTGGGTTACGTCCACAGGTGGGGCCCCAGCCCCGCCGCCCTGCCCAACCCCTGCCAGCTGTGCTGGGGACAGCTGATGTCAGCTGAGCACTCACTATGTGCCAGGCACTTCTCTGGGTGCCTCATCCGTGTGCTTCCTTGGAATCATACCAAAGAGCCCTCTGTGGCAGGGGCTGCTGCTGTGTCCGGCCTACAGCTGAGGGGGTCAGAGCTTAGAACAGGGAGACACCTGTCTCAAGGTGACTCGCCTCACGGGTGGCCAAGCCGTGGTCTGCACTGGGGAAGTCTGACTCCTGTGTCCCCCACAGCACACTCTGCCACCTCCAAGGGTTGTCCCCACACATTCTTTCTACAATCTAGCCATCTTCCTCCTTCTGGCCTGTGGGACCATCTACACGCACACACGTTGCTTATCATATGAGCACCTACACACAGGAATGTGTGTGAGCTGGTGCTGGCACACACCGTCGTGCATGTGCACCTGGGCGTGTGCCTAAATGGCCACTTACACACAGGTCAAGCCCCTCACTCTCCCTGCCTGCCATCCCCCAGGGATGTCAAGCCAGACAATGTCCTGCTGGATGTGAACGGGCACATTCGCCTGGCTGACTTCGGCTCCTGCCTGCGTCTCAACACCAATGGCATGGTAAGGACCCCGCCCCAGAGTGGGAGCAGGGGATACCAGGTGGGCCAAGCTCTCAGGAAAATGGGAGGCCCCAGGCCTAGTGCAGAGGCATCAGGCTCCCTGGGGAAGGTGGGTGAGACCCAGGCCCCAGGTGGGCAGCAGCAGGCCAGCCTGGCAGAGTAGGGGTGACGGCCATCGCGAGGGGCCAGCAGCCCCAGCCAAGCCCAAAGCTGTCCTCATGGCTTCACCACCACCACCACCCACAGGTGGATTCATCAGTGGCAGTAGGGACGCCGGACTATATCTCCCCTGAGATCCTGCAGGCCATGGAGGAGGGCAAGGGCCACTACGGCCCACAGTGTGACTGGTGGTCGCTTGGAGTCTGCGCCTATGAGCTGCTCTTTGGGGAGACGCCCTTCTATGCCGAGTCCTTGGTGGAAACCTACGGCAAGATCATGAACCACGAGGTCTGGACACCAGGCACTGGGCTTCCAGAGGGGGCAGTGGGACCCCCGAGTCTGTGTGGTTGGAAATACCTGCAGGTGAGGCTGGGTTCTTGGACACTTGACCCAGCCTGCCCCCTCCCCTGACCCACAGGACCACTTGCAGTTCCCCCCGGACGTGCCTGATGTGCCAGCCAGCGCCCAAGACCTGATCCGCCAGCTGCTGTGTCGCCAGGAAGAGCGGCTAGGCCGTGGTGGGCTGGACGACTTCCGGAACCATCCTTTCTTCGAAGGCGTGGACTGGGAGCGGCTGGCGAGCAGCACGGCCCCCTATATTCCTGAGCTGCGGGGGCCCATGGACACCTCCAACTTTGACGTGGATGATGACACCCTCAACCATCCAGTGAGTGGCAAAGGCCACTGCAGGAGGGGAGCTGCCCTACCCCCTTGTTGGCTGAGGGAACCCTCCCTCTGAAGTCCCCTGGGGTGGGCTGGGGGTGAGGCCTTCAGACACCAGGGCTTATGATTTATGGACTCCCAGACTGACCCGTTCCAGCTGCCATCCCCTGGCCCAGCCTCTTCCAGCCAAACGGGTGGGGGAGCATCTCCCACAGGCTCCCCATGCTCGCCTGCACTGAGGTGGGCTGTGTCAAGGGAAGGCCCTCTGACCACAAGTATCATCCTATTAACTAGAATCCATATAAGGAAGAAAACTCCCAGCAGCTCCTAGGAGACTTGTGGGAGCTGAGGGTCTGTTTGGGTTGGGCCGTGTTACCACCCTGAGTTCCCACCTGAGCAGGAGGTGGTCGCACCTGGTCCCAGGGGGCTCCTGGGCCTCGGGTCTCGGGCCTCGGCCTGTGGACTCTGACTCTCCTTCCCTCTCCCTCTGCAGGGGACCCTGCCACCGCCCTCCCACGGGGCCTTCTCCGGCCACCACCTGCCATTTGTGGGCTTCACCTATACCTCGGGCAGGTGAGGCTAGTCCTCACACACCTGGTGGGAGGCTCAGGGTTGCCTGACCTGGAGCACACTGGGCGCGTAGCCCATTGGGGCCCTGGGAAGGAGGGCAGAAGGGTTCCCCAGCGCCTGCATGTGGCAGGTGCTCTAGCCCTCATCCTCGGGGTCCTGGTGAAGCCACACCCAGGTCCCGCTGGGCCACATGCCAGCACGTAGCTCTCGTGGCGCCTTCCACGAAGGGCAAGGGTGCGCTGCACCTAGAGCCAGAGGTGTAGGGTTCGAAGGCCCCTACTGCTCCCGGGCCTCACTTTGTGGCTCTGTAAAGTGGGTGGGATGGACCAGGCGTGGTGGCTCATGGTTGTAATCCCAGCACTTAGGGAGGCCGAGGTGGGTGGGTCACCTGAGGTCAGGAGTCCGAGACCAGCCTGGCCAACATAGTGAAACCCCATCTCTTCTAAAAATATAAAAATTAGCCGGGCATGGTGGCAGGCGCCTGTAATCCCAGCTACTTGGGAGGCTGAGGCAGCGAGAATCGCTTGAACCCGGGAGGCAGAGGTTGCAGTGAGCTGAGATCACGCCATTGCACTCCAGCCTGGGTGACAGAGCGACTCTGTCTCAAAATGGGTGGGATGATCTCCACCTACTCCCATTCGAGGGGCTGGCCTGAGACCGCAGTGAGGTCCTGGTGTGGTGTGCTCTGAGGTGGAAGGAAATGGGTCAGATCCCCACTCCTCGGGACCAGCCAGGCCACCGTCACCACATCCTGTCCTCGACAGCCCTTGGGAGAGGCCTTGTCACCACCATCTTCCCCTGGGGAAACTGAGGCTAAAATACATTGGGTTCGAGGTGATACAGCTTGTAACGGCCAGGACCAGGGCTTAAACCTGGGCCTGGGGACCCGGAGCCTGTGCCCTGAAGCTGCTGCCCTGGGCTGCCAGCCATGGCACCAGTCTGGGGTCTCCCGAGGGCAGGGTCTGTTTTGGCTGTTTCACAATTAATGAGTGATTCGATCCAGGAGGATGGAGGAGACTCTGTGGGGTGAGGTTTCTACCAACACACATGGCTCCTGTCTCCCTGCAGTCACAGTCCTGAGAGCAGCTCTGAGGCCTGGGCTGCCCTGGAGCGGAAGCTCCAGTGTCTGGAGCAGGAGAAGGTGGAGCTGAGCAGGAAGCACCAAGGTACTGGGAGCGGCTGGGCCGGGCCTGGGTGTGCTGGCCCTATGGGCTGCTGCTGCGGGAGTGGACTCACCTGTGGGTACCACCTCCCCTCCAGAGGCCCTGCACACCCCCACAGACCATCGGGAGCTGGAGCAGCTACGGAAGGAAGTTCAGACTCTGAGGGAGAGGCTGTCAGGTATCCCTTCTGACCACCCCCCCTGGGGCTGAGTCCCACCTGGGCTCGGGTCCTGCCCCTGCCCTGGACATGCTGTATGATCCTGGGGGAGCATTTTACACTCTCTGAGCCTGTGTGTGGAAAACAGGCCAAGGAGACTTGCTCCTGGGCTGAGAGGCTGGGGCCGTCAGCACTTGAGGTCTCAGTGACTCTTCCCGGCAGAGATGCTGAGGGACAAGGCCTCATTGTCCCAGATGGATGGGCCCCCAGCTGGTAGCCCAGGTCAGGACAGTGACCTACGGCAGGAGCTTGACCGGCTTCACCAGGTGAGGGCTGGGTGAGGTGGGTGAGGGCTGGGTGAGGTGGGTGAGTGGCCCTGGGCTCCATGGACGGTTCATGCCTGACCCTGGGCCTCCTCCTGCCCCGCTCCCTCCCCTGCCTCCTCAGGAGCTGGCCGAGGGTCGGGCAGGGCTGCAGGCTCAGGAGCAGGAGCTCTGCAGGGCCCAGGGGCAGCAGGAGGAGCTGCTTCAGAGGCTGCAGGAGGCCCAGGAGAGAGAGGTGGCCACAGCTAGCCAGACCCAGGCCCTGAGCTCCCAGCTGGAGGAAGCCCAGGCTGCCCAGAGGGAGGTGGGTGACCAGGGTGGGTAGGGACAGCACCTGGGCCGTACCCCCAGTGTGGCTGGAGGGAGCATGGGGAGCTTGGTGGGAGATGCTGCCCCTCGGTTGTAGCTGGCAGAGGCTAGGCCAGGGAATGGTGGCTGGGACGGGGCAGTCTGGAAGTCCATGCCTCCTCACATCCACTGTGGCTGGCAGAGTCTGGAGTCCATGGCAAGGTGGACAGAGGGGCTGCCGAGGGCAGAGTTGGCAGTGGCCTGCCTCTGCACTCCTCACAGCTGGAGGCCCAGGTGTCCTCCCTGAGCCGGCAGGTGACACAGCTGCAGGGACAGTGGGAGCAACGCCTTGAGGAGTTTTCCCAGCCCAAGGTAGTCAAGTCCTACCCCCTTGGCAAGAGGCGCTTCCCCACCAGCCTGACCCCACTCAGAGCCTCAGGGCCAGGCCTGTGTCCCGGGTGGGGGGCCATGGCATCTTGGGTCTCTGCCCTGACCTCCTCCATGTCCCCAAGACCATCCACACAGCCTCTGAGACCAACGGGATGGGACCCCCCGAGGGTGGGCCTCAGGAGGCCCAACTGAGGAAGGAGGTGGCCGCCCTGCGAGAGCAGCTAGAGCAGGCCCACAGCCACAGGTGAGCCAGACAGCTGGTGGCAGGGAGGGGCCGGGCCTGGCCTGGGTGGTGAGTCACGGCCTTGGCCTTCTCCTCCCCAGGCTGAGTGGTAAGGAGGAGGCTCTGTGCCAGCTGCAGGAGGAAAACCGGAGGCTGAGCCAGGAGCAGGAGCGGGTGAGCAGGGGGACGGACGGAGGGCACGACAGACGGACAAGGCAATGGGGAGCCAGTGGGCGGGTGGGCAAGCTGTAGCCAGCGAGCAGAGTGGACATGGACGGGGCTCGGGGTGCTGGGGTACCTGCAGGGAGACGGCAGTCCCAGAACTGCTGGGACCTGGGGCTGACCTTTCCTCTGGCCGGCCCCAGCTAGAAGCAGAGCTGGCCCAGGAGCAGGAGAGCAAGCAGCGGCTGGAGGGTGAGCGGCGGGAGACGGAGAGCAACTGGGAGGCCCAGCTCGCCGACATCCTCAGCTGGTGGGTGTCAGGGGTGGGTCGGGGTGGGGAACGCAGGCGAGACTGAGGGCCCAGCCCATGACCCTGAGCCCCTTCCCAATCAGGGTGAATGATGAGAAGGTCTCAAGAGGCTACCTGCAGGCCCTGGCCACCAAGATGGCAGAGGAGCTGGAGTCCTTGAGGAACGTAGGCACCCAGACGCTCCCTGCCCGGCCACTGGTAAGCCCCAGAGATGCCCCTGGGGGCTGGCTTGGGCAAGTCACTGACCTTCCATGAGCTCAGCATCCCTGCTACTGAAGGTCACTACTGGAGGTGGGGACACTGAGCTCATGGGAGACAGTGACTTCCCTGAGCTCACAGTGGGTCAGTGGCTGAGCTGGAGCTTTGAGCCTGGCTGGGTGGCATGGGTAGCAGGATGCTCTGGTAGGAGGGGGTCCCTGAGGCAGCCAGGCCTAGAAAGCATCTTATACGGGTGCTCCATGGCCACCAGGACCACCAGTGGAAGGCGCGGCGACTGCAGAAGATGGAGGCCTCGGCCAGGCTGGAGCTGCAGTCAGCGCTGGAGGCCGAGATCCGCGCCAAGCAGGGCCTGCAGGAGCAGCTGACGCAGGTGCAGGAGGCCCAGCTGCAGGCTGAGCGGTGAGGCTAGGGGCAGGCGCTGGGGGCCAGGGCCCGCACAGGGGCTGGTGGCGAGCCTTTGCCGTTCTCCCCAGCCGTCTGCAGGAGGCCGAGAAGCAGAGCCAGGCCCTGCAACAGGAGCTCGCCATGCTGCGGGAGGAGCTGCGGGCCCGAGGGCCAGCGGGTGAGTGGCTGCCAACTGCTTGCCCTGGAGCCAGGCTCTCCCACAGCCTCCCACTTGCCAAGGGGGTTCCACGATGGCCTGGCAGGGTGGTGGAGACAGGAGTCTGTTCCTGGACTCTGCCGCTTACTCCATCATCTGTAACCAGCACTTCTTGAGTGCCTGCTGTGCCCAGCCCTGCCCCACGCCTGTGGTCATTTCCCATTTTACTGAGGTGGGAACTGAGGCCCCTCCTGGCCCCTAGTTCCTCAGGCCAGGGACCCCAGGCCAGTGACCCACCCTCTCTTTGCAGACACCAAGCCCTCAAACTCCCTGATTCCCTTCCTGTCCTTCCGGAGCTCAGAGGTAAGGACCAGGCCGAGGGGCTCGTTGGGGAGAAGTCCTGGGAGAGGCACAGGGACCTTGACTTTGCTCCTCTCTCTCCCATCCCCAGAAGGATTCTGCCAAGGACCCTGGCATCTCAGGAGAGGCCACAAGGCATGGAGGGGAGCCAGAGCTGAGGCCGGAGGGCCGACGCAGCCTGCGCATGGGGGTGAGGACAGGTGGGTCCATAGTAGGGGGCCTGGGCCCCGCCCTTGCCCGTCTCACCTGCTGCCCCGCCCTCCTGCAGGCTGTGTTCCCCAGAGCACCCACTGCCAACACAGCCTCTACAGAAGGTCTTCCTGCTAAGGTCAGTGCCCAGAGGGGCAAGCGGGGTGGGGGCACCAAGCAGTTCTGCCAGGCTGAATGGACACTGTGCATCGTGGCCAGCAGGCACAATTGGGGTGGAGGTGGTGGCAGTGAGCTTGCCTGCTGCCATAGATTGGCTGGGACTCGGAGGTTACTGTTGCCTGGCTCAGCCTCTTGTCTTGCCTGACCCCTCAGGGATGGGGCATGGGGCCCTGGGAGGCCTTGGGTAATGGCTGTCCCCCTCCCCAGCCCGGCTCACACACGCTGCGCCCCCGGAGCTTCCCATCCCCAACCAAGTGTCTCCGCTGCACCTCGCTGATGCTGGGCCTGGGCCGCCAGGGCCTGGGTTGTGATGGTGAGAGTCCCCACCCCACCGCACACCCACCCACTATGCTCCAGCCATGGTCGCAGGTGTGTGGCCCTGGCACACCCAGGCTGTTTCTCCCATCCCAGGGTTACTGGCACCTGCTGGTCAAATTTCCTACTGCTCAGCTTTGTTCCTTTTCTCACTTGATGAGGAATTGGGGACAGTTCAGGTGCCACTGTGGCTTAGGGAAGCTGGCCCTGGACATGCTCCAGTCCTGGTTTGGGGCTGTCCCCTCCCAGCCTCACGTCGTCCACCTTCTCCATTTTCCCCACAGCCTGCGGCTACTTTTGTCACACAACCTGTGCCCCACAGGCCCCACCCTGCCCCGTGCCCCCTGACCTCCTCCGCACAGCCCTGGGAGTACACCCTGAAACGGGCACAGGCACTGCCTATGAGGGCTTTCTGTCGGTGAGTGGGGGCCGAGGGAGGGGAAGACAGGCATGGGGGTGCTGAGGGCCCCTGCAGCCCTCCCATGCTTGCCTTTCCGCCAGGTGCCACGGCCCTCAGGCGTCCGGCGGGGCTGGCAGCGCGTGTTTGCTGCCCTGAGTGACTCACGCCTGCTGTTGTTTGACGCCCCTGACCCGAGGCTCAGCCCGCCCAGCGGGGCCCTCCTGCAGGTCCTGGATCTGAGGTGGGTGCCGGGCAGTGGCATGGGGCAAGGGACTAGTGGTGAGGGGGGCAGTCAGGGACAGGGAGACTTCTGACCTGTTCTGTGAACCTCCCAGGGACCCCCAGTTCTCGGCTACCCCTGTCCTGGCCTCTGATGTCATCCATGCCCAATCCAGGGACCTGCCACGCATCTTTAGGGTGAGTGCCTGGGATGATATGGAGCAGCCACCATCCACCTCCCCATGCTGTCCCCGCTCTGGCCACTGTCCCCCCACTCCATACTACCCTCTTGGGCCAGCCCACAACCACAACACGCTTTCCATGTGAGCACCTGGCCAGGTCTCACCTCGTCTAGGATCTGCCGTGACTTCCCATCATCTGCAGGGTGCGGGTGCTCCTGACCTAGCCCTTGAGGCCCCAAGGATCTGACCCTGCAGGCCTCCCCAGTCCTCTCCCTTGGCACCTCTCTCTGCTCTGGCCACACCTTGCTTTCTCCAGTTCTGAGGGTACCCTGTGCCTGTGTGCGCCACATTCTCAGTCCTTCACGTCTGTCTTTGCACGGAATTCCCGGCCCTGCACTGGCGCCCAGCCCCTCACCTACCTTGACTACTCCTGGTTAGTTACTCGTCCCTCAAGCTCCAGCAGAAATGTCTGGTCTCCTGGGAAGTCATCCTTCACCTCCTGGCCCGGGTTTGGGGCCCTCTGTGTTCCCACTAGGCCCGTCCTTGCCCCATTACGGCGCTGGTCACATGGCTCTGGAGTTGTCTGTATGCCTGTCTGGCCTACTCCCTGCTGCTGACAGTGCACGCTAGGCCCCCGGGGCACAGCGGCTGCCGGAGGCAGGAAGGGAGGGAGGACAGATGGCTCTGGCCCACGGCCCTCCAGCTGGGGTCCTTGCCTGCAGGTGACGACCTCCCAGCTGGCAGTGCCGCCCACCATGTGCACTGTGCTGCTGCTGGCGGAGAGCGAGGGGGAGCGGGAACGCTGGCTGCAGGTGTTGGGTGAGCTGCAGCGGCTGCTGCTGGATGCGCGGCCAAGACCCCGGCCTGTGTACACACTCAAGGAGGCCTACGACAACGGGCTGCCGCTGCTGCCCCACACGCTCTGCGCTGCCATCCTTGGTGAGCTGATGGAGGGGACTGGAGGGAACAGTCCAGGCCTGCAGGAGTGCTGGTGTCTAGGAAAATAGTCCCAAGGGCCACTGCTACTGCCCATTCCCTGCAGCCACGAGACACAGACTGCCTCACACCACGTATGTGCTCCAGCCTCCTGTGTGCATGGCTGGGTCCCCAGGTAGGGGCCTGGCTTATCCCCACTCCATTTCGCTGTGCCTCAGTTTCTGCTTTTTCCAAAAGAATCTCAAGGGAGTAGAAGGAACAAAGGCTTTTTTTTTCTTTTTTTTTTGAGACAGAGTCTCGCTCTGTCGCCCAGGCTGGAATGCAGCAGTGCAATCTCAGCTCACTGCAACCTCCGCCTCCCAGATTCAAGCAATTCTCCTGTCTCAGCCTCCAGAATAGCTGGGATTACAGGCATGCGCCACCTCGCCTGGCTACTTTTTGTATTTTTAGTAGAGAAGGGGTTTCACCATGTTGGCCAGGCTGGTCTCGAACTCCTGACGTCAGGTGATCCACCCACCTTGGCCTCCCAAAGTGCTGAGATTATAGGCGTGGGCCACCGTGCCCAGCTGGAACAGAGGCTTTAGAAAGAGAGAAACGAGGGTTCAGTCCTGGCTGTCTCACTACAAGCTGGGGGACTGGGGGAGCAGCTGTAGAAACCACCCAGAGCCTCATAACATCTCTTGGGTGGAGCTGCCAAGAGCTTCACTTGTGGTCAGCCTTGAACCTGGGGCTCAGCAGGGCTCTTCTGTAACCAAGGCTGGGAAAGAGGCATGAAACAGAGCTCCTCAGCATCCCCCAGCAGCAGAGGCCCTGAGCCCAGCCCCGCTCTCAGGGCAGGAGCCACAGGAGAGGTTGTGCGGGTCCCTGGAGCAGTCAGGAACCAGAGGGGAGGGGATTTATTGAGCAAGGGGCTCTGCTGAACCCTCCCCTGCATCACTTCCTCGCTTCCTCAGAGCTGCTCTGTGAGGAAGTACCATCGTTGTCCCCAGTTTACATAAGGGAAAACCAAGGCTCTGAGAGGTGACGTGACTTACCTGAAATCCCACAGCTCAAGGTGATGGGCCTCACCCCAACCCCTCTGGAAGAGCCTGTCCAGACTGAGAGAGAAGGGTCAGTGAGGCAGGGACAGCGGGATTATGGCCACCCCCATTTCCTCAAGAGAAACAGGCACAGCAGGGCAGGTGGACTGCCCAATCTCCATGTTATTGAGTGGGACTTCTGACCTCTGACCCTCTGCCTCCCTCTACCAGACCAGGATCGACTTGCACTTGGCACCGAGGAGGGGCTCTTTATCATCCATCTGCACAGCAACGGTACCCATCAAGGCTGGGCTAGGGTGGGCGTGGGCAGGGGCAGCCCCAGCGGGCAGAGGAGGATGGGGATGGGTCACTCTTCAACCACCTGCCAGTGACACTTTCCCCTCGCCAACCATGCAGACATCTTCCAGGTGGGGGAGTGCCGGCGCGTGCAGCAGCTGGCCTTGAGCCCCAGCGCAGGCCTGCTGGTTGTGCTGTGTGGCCGTGGCCCCAGCGTGCGTCTCTTTGCCCTGGCGGAGCTGGAGAACGTAGAGGTAGCAGGTGCCAAGATCCCTGAGTCTCGAGGCTGCCAGGCGCTGGCAGCTGGAAGCATCCTGCAGGCCCGCACCCCGGTGCTCTGTGTAGCCGTCAAGCGCCAGGTGCTCTGCTACCAGCTGGGCCCAGGCCCTGGGCCCTGGCAGCGCCGCATCCGTGAGCTGCAGGCACCCGCCACTGTGCAGAGCCTGGGGCTGCTGGGCGACCGGCTATGTGTGGGCGCCGCCGGTGGCTTTGCACTCTACCCGCTGCTCAACAAGGCTGCACCGTTGGCGCTGGGGGCCGGTTTGGTGCCTGAGGAGCTGCCACCATCCCGCGGGGGCCTGGGTGAGGCACTGGGTGCCGTGGAGCTTAGCCTCAGTGAGTTCCTGCTACTCTTCACCACTGCTGGCATCTACGTGGATGGCGCAGGCCGCAAGTCTCGTGGCCACGAGCTGTTGTGGCCAGCAGCGCCCATGGGCTGGGGTAAGGCCTGCGGAGGGCTTGGCAGGGGCCTAGGCACCTTCAGTGGGTGGGTGAAGACAGGGTCCCGCCTCAACTCATGCGCCTGGCATTGGAGGCCTTTGGTGCCAGTTTGCATCCTCCAGCCCAACAACACCCTGTCCCGCCCTCCGTGGCTTGCAGGGGACCTTCCTTTTCCATGGCTGAGCTCATGCTCCTCTCCTGCCTGAGCCGCTCTCCTTTTGTTTGTACCCAGCAAACTTTTTTTTTTCTTTTGAGACAGGGTCTCCCTCTGTCACCAGGCTGGAGTACAGTGGCACAATCTTGACTCACGGCCACCTCCGCCTCCTTGGGTCAAGTGATCCTCCCACCTCACCCTCTCAAGTAACTGGGGGCACAGGTGTGTGCCATCACGCCTGGCTAATTTTTGTTTTGTTTGAGACAGAGGAGTCTCACTTCTGTCGCCAGGCCGGAATGCAGTGGTGTGATCTCGGCTCACTGCAACCTCCGCTTCCTGGGTTCAGGCGATTCTCCTGCCTCAGCCTCCCTAGTAGCTGGGACTACAGGTGCACGCCACCACACCCAGCTAATTTTTGTGTTTTTAGTGGAGACGGGGTTTCACCATGTTGGCCAGGCTGGTCTCGAACTCCTGACCTCATGATCCACCTGCCTTGGCCTCCCAAAGTGCTGGGATTACAGGCGTGAGCCACTGCGCCCGGCCTAATTTTTGTATTTTTTCGTAGAGACGGGGTTTCGCCATATTGCCCAGGCTGGGAGTCTCAAACTCCTGGACTCAAGCAATCCTCCCGCGCGGCCTCCCAAAGTGCTGGGATTACAGGTGTGAGCCACCGGCCCCGGCCTGTACCTGGCAAACTCTTAACTAGGTCCCGCCCCAGTGTCAGCTCAGGGCCTGGAGCTGGTAGGCGCTCCAGAGATGACTGCTGCGATTGCTGTGGTCACCATTGCCTTCGTGCTACCCGCCCTGCCTCCCCATCATTGGTCCTTTCCTTCTCTTTGCCCCACTATCTCTCCGTCCAGACCTGTGTCATGGCTCTCATCACCTCCACTTCATGACTGGCTTGGTGCACTGGGGTCCCACAGAATGGGCCGGGGCTGGTTTCCTTATCCACATCAAGCACCCAGCCCAGGGTGGCACACTCCAGGGGCGATGGGTTTGGAGGAATGAGTGGAAGAGTGAATGAATGAATGAGGCAGTGGGGCAGTCTGGTGCATGCACAAGTAACTAGCATGATGGGTAAGGGCTGGAAGAGAGGGGCAGAGTGCCCTTCGTGAGCAATGGCTCTTTGGGGAGGGCCTGCAGATTGGGTGCCGCATATCACCCAAGCTGCCCAGGGCCAAATCGCAGCTCTTAGGACCAGCTGAGTGACCTGACCTTGACCATCACATGGCTCCAGGGGTTCCATTCCCTCATCTGGAAATTAGGGGTTATAACAGTAGTACCTGCTCAGAGTTGTTAGAAAATTAAGGGAGGAAAAGCATGTCGTGTTTAGAACTGAGCCAGGCATGTGGTGAGTGGTCCAGGGTTATCTCTGATTTGATGTGGAGGCTGGGCCGGGCGACAGGGAGTCTTCAGAGGAAGGACCTCAGCGTGGGGCGTGGTAGTTACTGTGCTGTGGCAGGGGACAAGGTATTCCCTGGGGAACAGAGGGGGAAACAGCTCAGAGGTGCCTGGCGTGCCCGCAGGGTATGCGGCCCCCTACCTGACAGTGTTCAGCGAGAACTCCATCGATGTGTTTGACGTGAGGAGGGCAGAATGGGTGCAGACCGTGCCGCTCAAGAAGGTGAGGGTCCGCCAGAGCCCTGGGGTAGCGCCGGGGGGTGGGGGCGTGGCCTGACCGCTGTGCCTGCTGCTTCAGGTGCGGCCCCTCAATCCAGAGGGCTCCCTGTTCCTCTACGGCACCGAGAAGGTCCGCCTGACCTACCTCAGGAACCAGCTGGCAGGTGAGGGAGTGCGCGTGTAACGGGTGCGTGCGTTCACCAGTGCGCACGTGTGGCTGTGTGGCCCTGAATGCCAGCTGACTGGGCCCCGGGAACGTGTTGAGCACAGCCCAGCTCTCCACTTCTCCCACAGAGAAGGACGAGTTCGACATCCCGGACCTCACCGACAACAGCCGGCGCCAGCTGTTCCGCACCAAGAGCAAGCGCCGCTTCTTTTTCCGCGTGTCGGAGGAACAGCAGAAGCAGCAGCGCAGGTGCGCGTGCACGACGCGGGGGGCTGAGGCTGGGCGGGGCCTCCTCCGCTTGTGGACGGGACGAAGGGAGGGTGGAGCTTCGCCACCCACTCCTTACACCTTCTCCGCCCGCAGGGAGATGCTGAAGGACCCTTTTGTGCGCTCCAAGCTCATCTCGCCGCCTACCAACTTCAACCACCTAGTACACGTGGGCCCTGTCAACGGGCGGCCCGGCGCCAGGGACAAGTCTCGGGTTAGTCCCCTAGAGCCAATCACAAGCCACTCTGGTGAGGCTGAGCCAATCACCGGCCTCTGTGGTGAGCTCTAGCGAATCACGGGCCGCTGTAATTACTCCTAAGGCCTGGGACTCACCCTTCTGCTACCTGGGACTTAAGTACAACCAGGCTGGGGGCCCAGTGGCGTTCATTTGTCCTGGTCTGTTGTGACTTGGGCTTCTTGTCCTCCTTGTGCCTCCTAGTCCTAGCCCCTCCGCACTGTCACCCAACAGGCTCCCGAAGAGAAGGGCCGAGTTGCCCGCGGCTCCGGCCCACAGCGGCCCCACAGCTTCTCCGAGGCGTTGCGGCGCCCAGCCTCCATGGGCAGCGAAGGCCTCGGTGGAGACGCAGACCCCAGTAAGGGCAGCCCCTCGGCCTCCAGTGTGCTACCCCCCACCCCAAGTTTCCATCCCCTTTGGATCCCTGAAATCTGATCTCGGTATTTTTGTCTCCTCGTCTGCTGCTGGAGCAGTGAAGAGAAAACCTTGGACATCCCTGTCCAGCGAGTCTGTGTCCTGTCCCCAGGGATCGCTGAGCCCTGCAACCTCCCTAATGCAGGTGAGCGGGTCCAGGAGGCTTGTCTTCCCCTATTCAAACGTCAAGCAGTTCTGTTTTGTGCTAGGCCTTGCACAGTGACCTAGGCTAGGGAACAAGCTGAGCCCATCCCTGCCCTCGATTCTACGAGATGCAGATTCTTACCTGTCTCACTCCACCAGTGGGCACCAGCAGGATCCTGGAGGCAGGCCAGCCTAGGTGGGAATCTGGGCTCTGACTGTTCCAGCTGTGTGGCTCTGGGCAAAATGCCCAACCTCCCTGATGTTGTCTCACCTGTAAAATGATGTGGTTTCTGGGAGGCCTGCATGAGCTGATGATACCTGCGAAGGGCTCAGCATAGTACCTGGCATGGGGAAGGTGCCACAAAAGGGGAGCTCTTGGGATTCTTTTTTTTTTTTTCAGACGGTGTCTCACTCTGTCACCCAGACTGGAGTGCAGTGGCACAATCTCAGTCACTGCAACCCCCACCTCCCACATTCGAGCAATTCTCCTACCTCAGCCTCTCCCAAGTAGCTGGTATTACAGGCTTGCATCACCATGCCCAGCTAATTCTTGTATTTTAAGTACAGATGGGGTTTCATCTCTACTTGTTGGCCAGGCTGGTCTCGAACTCCTGACCTCAAGTGATCCGCCCACCTTGGCCTCCCAAAGTGTTGGGATTACTGGTGTGAGCCACCACACCCGGCCACTCTTGGGATTCTTAATAGAGGCCCAGTCCACAGCAGGGAGTTGGGGAGTCAGAGGAGGGAGCAATCCATTCTGAATGAGGACAGGGAAAAACCTAAGAGAAGCTGGGGAGGTTCCCATTCCCCCTGCAGCCACGTCTACAGCACACACATCCACCCACTCCCGTCACACCAGGCCACTCGGAGCCCTGGGGCTTGCCATGTTCTTCCACACCTGCAGGCTCTTGCCCCTGCAGTCCCCTCTGTTTTGAATGCCTTTTCTCTATCTTCACCTTAACTAACACCAGACTGCCCTCCAGGTGACCCACCAGGATCATCTTCAAAGGAGCCTTCCTGGCCGCTTGGTCAGGTAGTCATTGCCTCCCTGGGGCTGGTGCCACCTTTGCCACCCCGCTCCCTCCACACCTTCCTTGCAGCTCCTGCTGTGCCGTGGGTTTCTTCTGGTGCCTGTTCTCCTCCCCTGACTGTGGGCTCCTTAGTGGTGGGGGTCAGGCTTCATTCTTCTGCCCAGAGTAAAGCATGTGTGTCAACTGAAGGAAGAATGGAGTGAAGGAACAAAGGGACTTTGAGGCTGGGCACAGTGGCTCACCCCTGTAATCGCAGCACTTTGGGAGACTGAGGCAGGCAGATCACTTGAGGTCAAGAGTTCGAGACCAGCCTGGCTAACATGGTGACACCCTGTCTCTACTAAAAATACAAAAATTAGCTGGGCCTGATGGCTCATGCCTGTCATCCCAGCTACTTGGGAAGCAGAGGCAGGAGAATCACTTGAACCTGAGGCAGAGGTTGCAGTGAGCCAAGATCATGCCATTACTGCACTCCAGCCTAGGCAACAGAGCAAGACTGTCTCAGGAAAAGAAAAAAAAGGACTTTGAGTCCATTCAAAGTTAAGTAGGAGCTCTCCAGGTTCTTCCAGTGACCCATTTACCACCTCCACTCCCCACCTCACATCTGGCTTCCTCCAGGGGCCCTGATACAGTGGGTGATGGGTCCTAAGGGGGCCTCTGGGAGCCACCGGCCCTGTGAGGAAAGAATCCTCCCTGATTCTACCCCTTGACTTCCTTTTCTTTCTCCTGCAGGTTTCAGAACGGCCCCGAAGCCTCCCCCTATCCCCTGATTTGGAGAGCTCTCCTTGATGCCCTCTGTTAGGGCCCACCCCAATCCCAGGGCAGAAGGACATGAGGGAGCGAAGAGCTTGAGGAATGCCATACTCCGGCTGGTCCGGGACATGGAAATTCGGACTCAGGGAGGGCCTGGGCTGGGCAATGACTGGGAGGCTTGCCTGGGTTCCCAGGACTTGGGGGTCCTGACTCCCAGCCCTCATCCTGCCTTACCCCTCTGTTCCCAGCCCCAGCCTTTGTAAGCCATTGGGAATAGAATGGCCCCTTTTGTCCTGGTGTCCAGGGGTGATTGTGCCAAAGCTCTTATTTCCAGTGCCAAGCCCCCAGAGGCTTGTAAGAGTTGGGATGAGGGATGGAGAGGGACTGGGTCTCTGGGAACAGGTTGGAGGTCTTATCTGTGGACTGTCTGACTCCCAGCTGAGGCCAAGATGGGGCATGTCCTGATCTCTGCTTAGCATCTGGGTGAGAAAAACAGGCTGCGATCCAGAGGAAGGGAAGATAGAGAAGGAGGGAAAGGATGTAGGCGAAGGAGGTGAGAGGATAGGAGGAAGGAAGTGGAGGAGGAGGTGATAGGAATTGGAAGGAGGTAGAAGCTGTGCAGAGGAAGAGGGGAGAGGGACAAAGGAGGAGTGATGAAGAAGAGGAGGGAGACAAAAAGAGGGATGGAGGAGAGAGGGAGTCTAGAGAACAAAGGGTCCTTTTTCTGGGGAGGGATGTGGTGGGCAGGGCTGACACTGTCAGCCAATCCTCCCATCGGGGAAGAGAATCCTGGACAGGGACAGGATGGAGAGGGTATTTATAAGGGCTTTTTGGTGGGAGATGGGTACCCAGTGGGGGCCACTGGAGGGTCTCCGGGCACACTCTGGCCCTTCCCAGAAAGGGGGTCCTTTTTCTCGAAGCTTCAACCAGTTGTGTGTTAGGGGAACCTAGGGGGCATTTTACTATTGATCACAGTCATTATATTGTTATTATATTACTATTTTTATTAAACCTCCCCCCACTGAAGTGTGGGGGGCAAAATAAGTATTTATCTCCTCAAATGCCACATTCCCAGGAGGGACAGACCCTGATGCTCTGTGCAGCAGCAAGAAACCAATAAAGACAGCTTTGTAAGCTGCTGGCCTCCTTGCCTGGATCTGTCCTCTGGGGTTCAGAAGGTGGGGGGTTAGGAATGGAGGGAACAGTGCGGGTGTCACAGACGGTTAAAGACCAGATTGTCTTCCCTGCGTTTTCAGGAATCAGGTGACGTTCAAATGGGGTAAATGAAGGGACTTGACTAACGAAGGGCAGTTTACAGAAGCATGCACAGTGCTAAGGGAACACACCAATGAGTGGCAGTGCCTCAGGGCCCAGGCAGCAGAGAGGAGCTGTTAGGACCCCCACGCCACCCAGGCAGGAAGAGGCAGTGGTGCTGCCTGACAGGAGCTCTAGCTTTTGGTAGAACTTGACCATTGCTGAGCTGAAAGGCAGCCTAGGAAATAAATTCCTCCACTTCACTGCCTCCCATCTTCTGCCTCCCTTTGTCCAAATTCAACAAGCAGCAGCCAGAGGCTCCAAGAATTCAGTGAACTGGCTGGGCACGGTGGCTCAAGCCTGTAATCCCAGCACTTTGGAAGGCCAAAGCGGGCGGATTGCACCACCGCACTCCAGCCTGAGTGACAGAGCAAGACTCCGTCTCAAAAAAAGAAAAAAAAATCCTGGCTTGGTGGCTCACGCCTGTAATCCCAGCACTTTGGGAGGCCGAGGTGAGTGGATGAGTTCAAGACTAGCCTGGCCAACATGGTGAAACCCCGTCTCTACTAAAAATACAAAAATTAGCCGGGTATGGTGGCGGGCGCCTGTAATCCCAGCTACTCAGAAGGCTGAGGCAAGAGAATGGCTTAAACTCAGGAGGCAGAGGTTGCAGTGAGCTGAGGTCGTACCGCTGCACTCCAGCCTGGGTGATAGAGCAAGACTCTGTCTCAAAATAAAATAAAACTTATCACAGGCTGGGTGAAGTGGCTCACACCTATAATCTTAGCACTTTGGGAGGCTGAGGTGGGAGGATCTCTTGAGGCCAGGAGTTTAAGGCTGCAGTCAGCTATGTTTGCACCACTGCACTCCAGCCTGGGCAACAGAGAAAGACCCTGCCTCAAACAAACAACAACAACAACAAAATCTCATGGGAGGTTCTGGTGAGATCATACTGGAAAATGCCTTCGGCCCACTCAGGAAATATTCTTCGGCCTACTGAGGTGCAGAGACTCAAAGAGAGAGCCCTGTGCAGAGATACTCAGGCCTGTGGCAAGCTGAGGCCTGCAGCCGTCCCTCACTAAACTGGAGAAATGACTGCTTCCCAGTGCCCAGCAATAAATAATTCAGCCAAAGGACTTTCAGATTTACAAATGTTTACACTTCTAAAAAATTAATTTTCTCCCAATATTTTATGTTAAATTTCAAACCTGCAGAAAGATGGAAAGAATATGAACTCCAGCCAGGCACTGTGGCTCACGCCTATAATCCCAGCACTTTGGGAGGCTGAGGCAGGCAGATCACCTGAGGTTGGGAGTTCAACATTGGCCTGGCCAACATTGTGAAACCTCGTCTCTGCTAAAAATACAAAAATTAGCTGAGCATGGTGGTGTGCACCTGTAATCACAGCTACTCAGGAAGCTGAGGCAGGATAATCACTTGAACCAGGGAGGTGGAGGTTGCAGTGCTGAGATCATGCCACTGCACTCCAGCCTGGGCAACAGAGCGAGACTCCGTCTCTAAATAAATAAATAAAAATAAAAAAAGGCCAGACATGGTGGCTCACGCCTGTAATCCTAGCACTTTGGGAGGCTGAGATGGGTGGATCACCTGAAGTCAGGAGTTCAAGACTAGCCTGGCCAGCATGGTGAAACCCTGTCTCTACTAAAAATACAAAAAAAAAGCCGGGCGCAGTGGCTCACGCCTGTAATCCCAGCACTTTGGGAGGCTGAGGCGGGCGGATCACAAGGTCAGGAGATCGAGACCATCCTGGCTAACACGGTGAAACCCCGTCTCAACTAAAAAAAATACAAAAAATTTAGCCGGGCACAGTGGCGGACGCCTGTAGTCCCAGCTACTCGGGAGGCTGAGGCAGGAGAATGGCGTGAACCCAGGAGGTGGAGCTTCCAGTGAGCCGAGATCGCACCACTGCACTCCAGCCTGGGCAACAGAGCAAGATTCCGTCTCAAAAAAAAAAAAAAAGAACTCCGTATACTCTTCCCCTAGATCTACCAATAAACATTTTGCTGCTTCTGCTTCCTATCTATATAGCATGTATTTTGCTAAACCATTGAAAGTAAGTTGCAGACATCTTGAACTTCACATCTAAATATTTCAGCAATTATGTCTTAAGAATAAGAAGCCAGGCCTGGTACAGTGACTCACACCTGTAATCACAACACTTTGAGAGGCTGAGGCGGGAGGATTGCTTGAGCCCAGAGTTCAAGACCAGCCTAGGCAATACAGCGAGACTGTCTCTACAAAAAATAAAAAATTGGCCATGACAATTAATTTATGTTGTTTAAGTCACCTACTTTGTGGTACAGTTGTGTCAAAAATGTTATTTGGCAGGGTACCATAGCTCACGCCTGTAATCTCAGCACTTTGGGAGGCCAAGGTGTGAGGATCACTTAAGGCCAGGAATTTGAGACCAGCCTGCACAACATGGCACGATCCTGTTGCCTCACATGGCCCTGTCATCCAGGCTGGAGTGCAGTGGTGCAATCATAGTTCATTGTAGTCTTGAATTACTGGGCTCAAGTGATCCTCCTGCCTCAGCCTCCCAACTAGCTGGGATTACAGGCCCATGCCTGGTGGATTTTTTTTTTTTTTTTTTTTTTTTTGTAGAGACAAGGTCTTATTATGTTGCCCAGGTTGGTCTTGAGCTCCTGACCTCAAGTGACTCTCCAGCCTTGGCCTCCCAAAAGTGCTGGGACTACAGGGGTGGGCCACTGCACCTGATCTAGATTAAACTTTGTTTTTATTTATTTATTTTTCCATTGCCCCCTAGATTAAACTTTTTAAGTCAAGAATATTACCTAGCTGGGCGCGGTGGCTCACGCCTGTAATCCCAGCACTTTGGGAGGCTGAGGTGGGCAGATCACAAGGTCAGGAAGTTGAGACCATCCTGGCCAACATGGTGAAACCCAATCTCTACTAAAAATACAAAAATTAGCTGGGCATGGTGGCGCCTGCCTGTAGTCCCAGCTACTTGGGAGGCTGAGGCAGGAGAATCACTTGAACCCAGGAGGTGGAGCTTGCAGTAAGCCGAGATTGTGCCATTTCACTCCAGCCTGGCGAACAGAGTGAGACTCTATCTCAAAAAAAAAAAAAAAAAAAAAAAAAAAAATATATATATATATATATATATATATATATACCTAGCTGGTGTTATTTTAAATTAATTTTAATTACAACAATACACAAAATTTTTTGGAAAAGAAATTAGGAGCTGAATTCCCCTTTGACTCCCTCCCCTCCACCCATGAGATTACTTTCTGTTAGCTTGTTCCATGCATACCCGTATTGGCGATGTCCAGAGGGACCTCCCTCCCAGGGCCTCCTTGTCTTTAGCAGCGGAAATCCCACTGGAGCTTCAGACCGTTCCATCCCCTGTCCTCACACTCACGCTGGGCCCCTCAACCCCCAGCCAACCTCGAGACCCTCAGAAGTGGTCTTGCCCTTTATTGCTGTGCGCCATTTCACCACAGGAGGCTCAGATGTTCCAGGGACAACTCTGGCCCTCCCCTTTTCTGACCCCATCTCCACCCCTCCCCAGCTCCTGGCAGATGTCCTCTGTCCCCTCTGGGGGTGATGGTCCATCATTAGCGAAATCTCCTGGTCTTCACTACCTTCTCCAAATAGTTCCTATCCGTCCTGCGCTAGCAGAAACCTTGGACTCCTGAGGTCACCGCCACTCCCGTCTCCCCTGCAAAACCCCCCGCAGGCTTTCCTGCACCCCTCCTGCGATGGGCCTGGAAGAGTTGGGGTAGGCATCCTCCATAATCCTCATCACTTATAGACATTCTGCTCCCTCCTCTTTTGCTTTCTTTTTTATTTTTTTTTCTGTGCAAGATAGTACTTCACCTCCTCCTTTCAAACACTCAGGTTTGAACTCCAATTATCAGCTGACACCACCCACTTGGTTTCTGACATCTCCCAACCTATGACGGCCCAGTTCTAGATCATTTTAGCTCCTGGCTTGCCATCACTCCAACCTACTTCTGTCTTAATTCTTAGACGTGTTGATATCTATGCTGGGCCTCCCAGTTCCTTGAAGCCCTCTTCCCACCGGATCTTGTCGTCTATCCTACCTCAGCCACTCACTCCCACAATCACCCTGGAGAGCCACACTGTCCTCTACAGGAGCCCAGCCATGTATGGGCACAGAGCGCTGCATCTCTCCTGAACTGAGATATGCTGTGAGTGCAAAACACATACTAGATTTCAAAGAGACTGTGTGAAAGAATTGTAAATTATCATTCATAATTTTTATTATTTTATTTATTTATATATTTTGAGATGGAGTCTGGCTCTGTCACCTAGGCTGGAGTGCAGTGGCGTGATCTTCGCTCACTGCAACCTCTGCCTCCTGGGTTCAAGCGATTCTCCTGCCTCCGCCTCCCAAGTAGCTGGGATTACAGGTGCACGCCACCACACCTGGCTAATTTTTTTGTATTTTTAGTAGAGATGGGGTTTCACCATGTTGGTGAGGCTGGTCTCGAACTCCTGACCTCAGGTGATCCACCAGCCTCACCCTCCCAAAGTGGTGAAATTACAAGCATGAGCCACTGCACCCAACAATAGTTTTTTTTTTTTATTAGATGGAGTTTGGCTCTGTAGCCCAGGCTGTAGTGTAGTGGCGTGATCTTGGCTCACTGCAAGCTCCACTTCCTGGGTTCAAGCAATTCTTCTGCCTCAGCCTCCTGAGTAGCTGGGACTACAGGTGCCCGCCACCACACCCACCTAATTTTTTATATTTTTAGTAGAGACGGGGTTTCACCATGCTAGCCAGGATGGTCTCGATCTCCTGACCTTGTGATCCACCCACCTCGGCCTCCCAAAGTGCTGGGATTACAGGCATGAGCCACCGCGCCTGGCCCAATAATTGTTATATTTATTACAAATTAAAATAGCATTTTCAGATATATTGGGTTAAACAAGATATGGGATTAAAATTAATTCCACCTCTGTCTTCTTTTATTTTTATTTTTATTTTTTTGAAGACCGGGTCTCACTCTGTTGCCCAGGCTTCATTCAGTGCAGTGGTGTGATCATGGCTCACTGCATCACTGCAGCCTCCAGCTCCTGGGCTCACGTGGTCCTCCAGTCTCAGCCTCCTGACCTGAGTAATTGGGACCACAGGTGTGAGCATTTGGCTAATTTTTTTGTGGTTGTTAGAGACAGGGTTTCACTATATTGCCCAGCCTGGTCTTGAACTCCGGGACTCAAGCGATCCTCTTGCCTCAGCTTCCCAAAGTGCTGGGATTACAGGCCTGAGCCACTGTGCCCGGCTTCCTACTTTTTTTTTTTTTTTTTTTTTTTGAGACGGAGTCTCGCTCTGTCACCCAGGCTGGAGTGCAGTGGCGCGATCTCGGCTCACTGCAAGCTCCACCTCCTGGGTTCACGCCATTCTCCTGCCTCAGCCTCTCCGAGTAGCTGGGACTACAGGCGCCCGCCACCACGCCCGGCTAATTTTTTGTATTTTTAGTAGAGACGGGGTTTCACCGTGGTCTCGATCTCCTGACCTCGCGATCCGCCCGCCTCGGCCTCCCAAAGTGCTGGGATTACAAGCGTGAGCCACCGCGCCCGGCCCGGCTTCCTACTTTTAAAAATGTGCCCGGCTTCTTACTTTTAAAAATGTAGCTACTTAAATTAGCTGGGCGGTGGCCCCCCCCCCCCCCCCCCCCCCCCCCCCCCCCCCCCCCCTCGGGTGGCACACACCTATAATCCCAGCTACTCAGGAGGCTGAGGCAGGAGAATTGCTTGAACTCAGGAGGCAGAGGTTGCAGTGAGCCTAGATCGCGCCACTGCACTCCAGCCTGGGTGACAGAGTGAGACTCTGTCTCAAAAAATAAATAAATAAAAGTAGCTACCAGAAATGCCAAAATCCTACTGTGGCTCGTGTTATATTTTTGCTGAAAGCTCTGCTCTAGATCTTTTCATTGCCAATAATGACAACCCCTTCCCCATAATCTCAGTCTCAAGCATCCTACTCTCTCTCTCTTTTTTTTTTTTTTTTTTTTTTTTGAGACGGAGTCTCATTCTGTCACCCAGGCTGGAGTGCAGTGGAACAATCTCAGCTCACTGCAACCTCCGCCTCCTGGGTTCAAGCGATTCTCCTGCCTCAGCTTCCCGAGTAGCTGGAACTACAGGCGCGCGCCACCACCCTCGGCTAATTTTTTAGCCACCTCGGTTAAGTGCTGGGATTGCAGGTGTGAGCCACTGCCCCTGGCCAAGCATCCTAATCTCTAATCAACACCACTCTCTTTCCAGCCCATTCTAGCACCCCAATTCCAATTGACGGTTGACCCCACAGAAACCTGCAATCCATTGATATTACTACACATTTGCTGTCTCTCACCCTTCCCTTGTCCTTACATACCTCCTCACCCAGCCTACATTCCAGGTCAATCATTAATCATGACTGCTTTGGCCAGGTGCAATGGCTCACGCCTGTAATCCCAACACTTTGGGAGGCCGAGGCAGATGGATCACCTCAAGTCAGGAGTTTGAGACCACCCTGGCCAACATGGCAAAGCCCTGTCTCCACTAAATATACAAAAATTAGCCGGGCATGGTGGCAGGCGCCTGTAATCCCAGATACTTGGGAGGCTGAGGCAGGAGAATCACATGAATCCGGGAGGTGGAGTTTGCAGTGAGCCTAGATTGCACCACTGCACTGCAGCCTGGGAAACAGAGGGAGACTCCATCTCAAAAAAAATAAAAATAAAAATAAATAAAAAAAGAAAAACAAACAAAAACCCTACTGCTTTGCATGCATGCATGTATTTCTTTAGCAAATATTTGTTGAACACCTATTATGTGCCAGACACTATTCTAGGCCCAGGGGACACATCAGTGAACACGGCAGACACATTTCCTGTCCTGTAGAGCTTATCTTCTGGTGGTAGGGGACAAACAATAAATAAATCAAGCCGGGCACGGTGACTCATTCCTGTAATCCCAGCACTTGGGAGGCTGAAGTGGGAGGACCGCCTTGAGCCCAGGAGGTCAAAGCTGCAGTGAGCCATGATTGCACTACTGCACACCAGCCTGGGCAACAGAGCGAGACCTGTCTCAAAACAGAGAAACAAAGTGGTCATATCATATGTTAGAACAGTGGTTCTCAACCTGGGGCTATTTTGGCATCCCAGGGGACATTTGGCAACGTCTGGAGACATCTTTAGTTGTCCCCCCTGCGGGAGCTGAACTGATAGCATCCAGTGGGTAGAAACCACAGATGCTGCTCGTCATCCTACAATGCACAGGACAGCCCCAGTCACGGAGAATTACCCGGCCTCAAGCGTCAACAGTGCCTCCTTTGAGAGCCCCTGTCTAGAAGGTGTTAATGCTAACAAAACAAACAAACAAACAAACAAACAACAACAACAACCAAAAAAAAAACGTAGAGCGGGCTGGCCTCGGTGGCTCATGCCTGTAATCCCAGCACTTTGGGAGGCTGAAGTGGGCAAATCACCTGAGGTCAGGAGTTTAAGACCAGCCTGGCCAACATGGCAAAACCCCATCTCTCCTAAAAACACAAGAATTAGCCAGGTGTGGTGGGGTACACCTGAAGTGCACCTGAAGAGGCCAAGGCAGGAGAATTGCTTGAACACGGGAGGCGGAGGTTGCAGTGAGCCAAGGTCGAGCCACTGCACTCCAGCCTGTGCGACAGGGTGAGACTCCGTTTCAGAAAAACAAAACAAAAAGAAAAAAAAAATGTAAAGCAGCGTTGAGGGATGGATAGAGGAATTTCGAGTGGAGGGTGTGATTTGAAGTAGAATGGTCAGGTCTGTGTCAGCCTTTTTGAGGTGACGTTTGAGCAATATTGTGAAGGTGGGGAACCCGGTAGACATCTGGAGAGGAGGTGGTAACCCACTGGGCTTCCTATTTAACTGAGAAAATCTAATTACCCACCACATATGCCCAGGTAGTAGGCCTTCTTTCCAGTCCTCGCGGATAAACTGCCTGTGCTCCTAGCCAAGGCCAAACCTGCCACTCAGGAATGCATTCTCACTCTCTGTCCAAGGCCATCACTCCCGCAATTCTCTTATTAACCAGCAATAATCTTTTTGACCCCCCTCTTCTCCAGCTATTTAATGCGCTCTCATTTTCCTCCTTCCCTTTGCTGCAAAGATCCCAAAAGACTTCTGTATTATCACTGTCTCCAATTTCTTTCCTCCCGTTGGTCCTGAGCCCAAGCCTACAAGAATTTTGCTCCCAAAGTGCTTTTTATTTTTTAATTTTTTTTTTTTTTATTTGAGACAGAGTCTCGCTCTGTCACCCAGGCTGGAGTGCAGTGGCAGGATCTCAGCTCACTCCAACCTCCACCTCCCAGGTTCAAGCGATTCTCCTGCCTCAGCCTCCCGAGTAGCTGGGATTACAGGCACATGCCACCATGCCTGGCTAATTTTTGTATTTTTAGTAGAGACGGGGTTTTGCCATGTTGGTCAGTCTGGTCTCAAACTCCTGACCTCGTGATCCACCCGCCTCAGCCTCCCAAAGTGCTGGGATTACAGGCGTGAGCCACCGTGCCTGGCCACTTTCTCGGCACTCCTATCCCTTTTCTTTGCTTTATCTTTTTTTTCCTTATCAATGATTAACTTTATGCTGGGCATGGTGGCTCATGCCTGTAATCCCAACACTTTGGGAGGCTGGGGCAGGAGGATCACTTGAGGCCAAGAGCTCCAGACTAGCCTGGGCAATATAGCAAGATCACCCTCACTACAAAAATTAAAAAAATAAAACAATAAAACAATGACTATTTCCTAATATATTACACATTACATTTATTTCATGTACATCTTGTCTGTCTACTCCATTAAGTATAACTTTGCTCTCAATTCAATCAGTGGCCTTTTTTAAAAAACCTTAAATATTATTTATTTTGAGACAGGATCTTGCTTTGTCACCCAGCCTGGTGTGCAGTGGCATGATGTAGGCTCACTGCAAACTCTACCTCCCAGGCTCAATTGATCCTCTCACCTCAGCCTCCTGAGTAGTTGGGACTACAGGCATATGTTAACATGCCCAGATAATTTTTTTTATTTTTTTGTGGAAACGAGGTCTCTCCATGTTACCCAGGCTGGTCTCAAACTCCTGAGCTCAAGAGAGCCTTCCACTTCCGCCTCTGGAGTAGCTAGGACCACAGGCACACACCACCACACCCAGCTAAAATGCTTTTTTTTTTTTTCTTGCTCTGTCGCCTAGGCTGAAGTGCAGTGGCATAATCTCGGTTCACTGCAACCTCCACCTCCCAGGTTCAAGCAATTCTCCTGCCTCAGCCTCCTGAATAACTGGGATTACAGGCGCCTGCCACCACATCCAGCTAATTTTTGTATTTTTAGTAGAGATAGGGTTTCACCATGTTGGCCAGGCTGGTCTCAAACTCCTGACCTCAAGTGATCCGCCCACCTCAGCTTCCCAAAGTGCTGGGATTACAGGGTGAGCCACCGCGCCCAGTCTGGTTTTTGTTTTTGTTGTTGTTGTTTTTAGGGATAGGATCTCACTGTGTTACTCAGGCTGGGAAGCAGTGGTGCAATGACAACTCGCTGCAGCCTCGAACTCCTGCCTGAGCTTCCTGAGTAGCTGGGACTACATGGTGCACACCACTGTGCCTGGCTAATTTAAAATTTTTTTTTTTTTTTTTTTTTTTGTAGAGACTGGGTCTTGCTTTGTTGCTCAGGCTGGTCTGGAACTTTCGGCCTCAAGCAGTCTTCCTGCCTTGGCATGTCAAAGCCCTGGGATTACAGGTGTGAGCCACTGAGCTTAGCCTTGACTGTTTTTAGAACACAAAGTGGCTAAGGCCTATAATGCCAGCACTCCTGGAAGGCTGAGGTAGGTAGATCGCCTAAGGCCAGGTGTTCAAGACCAGCCTGGCCAACATAGTGAAACCCCATCTCTACTAAAAATACAAAAACTAGCTGGGTGTGGTGGCGGGTGCCTGTAATCCCAGCTACTCGGGAGGCTGAGACAAGAGAATCACTTAAACCTGGGAGGCAGAGGTTGCAGTGAGCCAAGATCGTGCCATTGCACTCCAGCCTGGGTGACAGAGCGACTCTGTCTCAAAAATAAATTAATTAATTAATTAAATTAAATAAAACACAAAGTCGCATACTCCCGAGTAGCCTCAGTTCTGGGCCAACTTGGAAGGCTGGTTACCCTGTTTACTAGTTTTTCTACTGACGTCCTTTTTCTGTTCCAGGATTTGATCCAGAACACCACATTGCGTTTAGTTGTTCTGCCTCCTTAGTCTCTCATCTGCAATGATTTGTGGGTCTTTCCTTATCTTTCATGACCTTGGCTCTTTTGATTTGTTTTGCTTTTTGTTTCTGAGGCAGGGTCTCGCTATGTTGCCCACGCTGGAGTGCACTGGCGTGACGGCTCACTGCAGTCTTGACCTCCTGGGCTCACATGATCCTCCTGCCTCAGCCTTCTGAGTAGCTGGGACTACAGGTGAGCATCACCACACCTGGTCAATTTTGTGTTTTTGTAGAGTCCGGGTCTCCCTATATTGCCCGGGCTGGTCTTGAACTCCTGGCCCCAAGCAATCCTCCTGCTTCAGCTTCCCAAAGTGTTGTAATTACAGGCATGAGCCTGGCATGAACTTGACACTATTGAGATACACTGGTCAGGTATTTTGTAGAATGTCCCTCAACTCTGTTTTGCCAGATGTTTTCTCATGATTAGAGGAGGGTTATAAATTTTGAGGAAAATCCAGAGAGGTGAAGAGGTGAAGTAGGGCAGGAATTTAATCTGTTTTATTTACTGCTATATACCCAGTGTCTGGAACTTGGCCCATGGTAAGTACCAAAAATCTGTTTTTTTTAATGAATAAGCAAATAAATGAGTGACCGTGGAAATTTAGTATTATTTCAAAGTTTTAAAGTGTTGTTGATACAGGCCGGGCACAGTGGCTCACACCTGTAATCCCAGCACTTTGGGAGGCCGAAGTGGGAGGATCACTTGAGGTCAGGAGTTCGAGACCAGCCTGACCAACATGGTGAAACCCCTATCGCTACTATGTAAAATACAAAAATTAGCTGAGTGTGGTGGCAGGCGCCTGTAATCCTGGCTACTTGGGAAGCTAAGGCAGAAGAATCACTTGAACCTGGGAGGCAGAGGTTGCAGTGAGCCAAGATAGCGCCACTGCACTCCAGCCTGGGTGACAGAGCAAGACTCTATCTCAAAACAAACAAATAACTACTCTTTGGCCGGGTACGGTGGTTCACGCCTGTAATTTTAGCACTTTAGGGGCTGAGGCGGGCAGATCACTTGAGGTTAGGGGTTCGAGACCAGTCTGGCCAACATGGTGAAACCCCATCTCTACTTAAAATACAAAAAATTATCTGGATGTGGTGGCAGACGCCTGTAATCCCAGCTACTCGGGACTTTTTTTTAAGACAGAGTCTCACTCTGTTGCCCAGGCTGGAGTACAGTGGCAAGATCTTGGCTTACTGAAATCTCCGCCTCCCAGGTTCAAGGGATTTCCCTCGCCTCAGCCTCCCAAGTAGCTGGGAATCCCTGTCTCTGAAAAAAAAAAAAAAAAAAAAATATATATATATATATGTGTGTGTGTGTGTGTGTTTTATATGTATATATATATGTATATGCACATACACACAAAATTAGGAGGGAGTGGTGGCGCACGCCTGTGGTCCCAGCTACTCGGGAGGCTGAGACACGAGAATCGCTTAAGCCTGCGAAGTCGAGGCTGCAGTGAGCCCAGATTGAGCCACTGCACTCCAGCCTGCGCGAAAGAGAAAGACCGTGTCTCAAAACAAACAAACAAACAAACAAAAGCTACTCTTGGCACGTGTTAGATTATCTCGCGGGCAGAAGTGGGAAAGGAGTGCTGGACACAGAGTAGGCATCTTTATATGTTAACAGACACTGATACCCAGCTAAAGCGGCTGAACACATTTACTCTCCGGCAGTGTTTAAAAATATCTGTTTTCCTCACATCGTTTTATTTTAATTTTTTCTGGATCAAGCAACCTGATCTTTTTCCTCATAACTTGCCGACCGACCCGTGACAGCAAAACCGGCAGAAGCTCGGCGACCTCCCACCCCGAGTCTGCAGGTAGTGCCCCCGGACTACATCTCCCAGAAGGCACTGCCGACGCGCTTCCTGCCTGGTCGGCCCGAAGGGAAGGACCAATCCCTGAGTATCTCGGGAAGGAGGCGCCCGGAGCCGCGGACCTAGAGATCCCAGAAGCCACCGCGCAGCGGCCCGGCCCGCCACTATTTCCAGGCTCAGCAGGGGCAGGGGGTGGGCCTAGACTCCACTTCCCGGCGGGTAGTGCGACCCTAGGGGCGGGACTTCATGTCCCAGCAGGCTCCGGGCGGCGTGCGCCGCGGTGCCTTGTGAGGGATGTAAGCGCGGAGGTGGGCGAGGGGGACAGAGGCCAGGACTCTCCTTGGGGTTTGGGGGCTTGACCTGGGTGCGCTTTCTGGACAGACTTTACGGCCCCGGGGGCACAGTCGTAGAGAGGGGGCGGGGCGGCCATTGGGGCTCCTCACTGGGGTCTTTGGGGCGCACCCCATCGGGTACCGGGCGTCCCGGAATTGTAGGGGACAAAAAGGCTCTGCAGTCTCGGCTGAGGGGTCTCACCGACAAAAGAGGGGAAGCCGGTGAGCAGAGGCTCTAGAGGGTGGGGAAGCAGGGGAGCTGTGCGTGTGTCGGGGGGTGGAACCTTAGCGGACCCTGGGAGGGGGCTCCCCGGCCGAACCTGCCCGACCCTCCCTCCCACGGCTTGCCTGCAGGCCGCCGCCCACCGCCCGCCGCCATGGGGCTGAAGGCCGCCCAGAAGACGCTGTTCCCGCTGCGCTCCATCGACGACGTGGTGCGTCTGTTTGCTGCCGAGCTGGGCCGAGAGGAGCCAGACCTGGTGCTCCTCTCCTTGGTGCTGGGCTTCGTGGAGCATTTTCTGGCTGTCAACCGCGTCATCCCTACCAACGTTCCCGAGCTCACCTTCCAGCCCAGCCCCGCCCCCGACCCGCCTGGCGGCCTCACCTACTTTCCCGTGGCCGACCTGTCTATTATCGCCGCCCTCTATGCCCGCTTCACCGCCCAGATCCGAGGCGCCGTCGACCTGTCCCTCTATCCTCGAGAAGGGGGTGTCTCCAGCCGTGAGCTGGTGAAGAAGGTCTCCGATGTCATATGGAACAGCCTCAGCCGCTCCTACTTCAAGGATCGGGCCCACATCCAGTCCCTCTTCAGCTTCATCACAGGTTGGAGCCCAGTAGGTGGGAATCTTATCCATGACCCAGTTCTTCAAAACCCTCCATGGTTTACAGAACCCTTTTGAGAAGTGTAAGCCTTGTGAGGTTGGGCAGGTGTTATTTTCCTCTTTGCAGTTGGGAACTGAAGCCCAGAGAGGGGAAATGATGTGCCAAAGTCACACACGGCATGGCAGGGCTGGAAGTGAAGCCTGATCACTTTGCTCCAAATTATCAACCTCACCTCTGCCCCCACAGAGAAGGGGCTTGACCTCAAAAGGCTTAAGACTTAGGGCTTGCAAAGAGCTTCTTTGCACCAAGCCCGGTTGACTGGCAATCCCGTCCTGGTGTGCCATATTGAGAAGGAATCAGAGGCTGCTTCCCAGCTTAGCAGGAAAAGAGTGCAGAGATAAATGAGGGTTATCTGTTGGTGGGTGTATAGCGAGAGAGTGTTGGCCAGTGTCCTGTTTTTGACATTCCTGTTTTAACCTAGTAAGTGCAGTAAAATGGAATCCTTAAATCCGTAGAATATATAATAGAGTGGCACAGAAAGACGAGATAGGGCCAAAGGCTGGGTCAGCTACAGGAGATCCAGAAAGGTATCTTGTTGGACATAGAGGGTGTAAATAGGGAGAGAGTCTTTGAACACGTGGGAGGGAAGGGATGGTGGGCAGGAGAATCTGAGGTTGGGGCACAGGCTTGGAAAGGGAGTGGGAGGGAGTGTGGCCCATCAGTACCTGGCCCCCTTCCCCCATGTTAAAGCATAGAGGACCCTCTTTCATTATCTCCCCCTTCCACAGGCACCAAATTGGATAGCTCTGGCGTGGCCTTTGCTGTGGTTGGGGCCTGCCAGGCCCTGGGTCTCCGGGATGTCCACCTCGCCCTGTCTGAGGATCATGCCTGGGTAGTGTTTGGGCCTAGTGGGGAGCAGACAGCTGAGGTCACCTGGCACGGCAAGGGCAACGAGGACCGCAGGGGCCAGACGGTCAACGCCGGTGTGGCTGAGCGGGTATTTTTCCCTCCCCCCAGCCTTGTCCCCTTCATACTCTAGTAGCCCAAGCCACCCAAGGGACTCCATTTTCTTGGGCCACACCCCTTTCGTCCCATGACCACCTACATAGGAAGGGAAGACAGAAGAGCCCCTGTCTTTCCCTGAGCAGGCACAGGGTGGACTATCATGAGATATAATGATCTTGTCCCCTCCCAAGAGTTGGCTGTACCTGAAAGGATCATACATGCGCTGTGACCGCAAGATGGAGGTGGCGTTCATGGTGTGTGCCATCAACCCTTCCATTGACCTGCACACTGACTCGCTGGAGCTGCTGCAGCTGCAGCAGGTGAGGGCTGAGCCAATGGGGCAGGACTGGACTAGGCCAGACTTGACTTGCTGTGGGACCCTGAGCAGGGGCACTTTCCCTTCCTGAGCTTCAGCTTCCCCCGCTGGAAAATGGGTTAGTAATTCCTGGCCTGGCCTTTCCCAGGGCTCTTGGGAGAGTAGAATTGAGATGTGAAATTGCTTTGACTCCATTAAAGGGCTGGTCCCAGAATTTTGGCCCTTCAACATGGTGGGTGGTCCCTGTCGGTTCTGACCCCCACCTCTGCCCGATAGGCTAAGGACCCGTTCTCCTCCCTGTTCTGTAGCTCATAACTCTCTCCTTCGGCTCCTAGAAGCTGCTCTGGCTGCTCTATGACCTGGGACATCTGGAAAGGTCAGTAGAGGGAAGTGGCCAGGCTGGGCCTTGTGAGGCCAGGGGGCTGGGTGGCAGCCTGAATTATGATCCCTTCCTAGGTACCCCATGGCCTTAGGGAACCTGGCAGATCTGGAGGAGCTGGAGCCCACCCCTGGCCGGCCAGACCCACTCACCCTCTACCACAAGGTGGGGCATCTAAGGAGGGTACAGAAGGGAGACCCTAACAGTGGCTGAAGCAGGAGCCCTCATCTGGGCAGATGAGAAGAGAACTTTGTATGTTGGGGGGTATCGCCCATCCAGTCTCACTTTGTGTCAACTGTGTGCAGAATCAGTTCAGTCAGTGCTGTCTGAGGGGTGTCCAGGGTTCCCCAGCCTGGGAGTGGCAGGGCCTGCATCTGTCCCCTCAGCCCTGCCTTTTCTGCCACTGTTTACTGTCCTTCCTGGAGTATAACAGAGGTCAAATGTGGTAGGAGCACTGAAGAGGGGGTGTTCACTTGGTGGGTGTTGGTGGGGAGGAGGGCCATTGGGCTGGACTTGGAAGTCTTTGGTGTGTGTGTAGAAGAGTGTCTGGGAAAGAGAAGGCCCCTGAGCTCGGAGGGCAGGCCCCACCCCTGCAGTCTGCCCCAGGCCTCAGCCAGCAGTCCTGTAGACTCAGGGAGGAGACCAGGTAGAAGGGCTGGCAGCGAGTAGAGGTGGGAGTGGAGAGGGAGAGGACTCCCTGGGATCTTCCTGTGGCCCCTTCTGGGTGTGCCTTGGTGGGGCATTTGTGCCAGCAGGACAGCTGGGGCTGCCTCCCTGAGGATCCTCTGCCTCACCCCCAGGGCATTGCCTCAGCCAAGACCTACTATCGGGATGAACACATCTACCCCTACATGTACCTGGCTGGCTACCACTGTCGCAACCGCAACGTGCGCGAAGCCCTGCAGGCCTGGGCGGACACGGCCACTGTCATCCAGGAGTGAGGATCCCCCTACTAGGGCCTGCAGCCTGTCCTTTTTTCCCCTCTATCAGTTTCCAACCACCCTCATCCAGGACTGAGGCCTGGCTCCCACGCCCCATCCCCTTTCCATCCAGTCCCTAGGCAGCAAGGCCACCGTCACCCAGGAGGCAGGGACCCTGATTAAGGCGTCACATCTTTCCCTCCCTCCCCTCTCCTCCTAATTTTTTTTTTCTCAGAACAGTCTCAAATCTCCTCCCAATGTTTAACCACCATCATCCAGCAGTGGGACTTCCACCCTTGGCCCCGTGCCCCCTCCTCATTCTTGCTTTCTTGCTCTGGGCTGACCCAGACAGCATCATTTTGCAGTGAGAACCCCACCTACTCCCCCAGCCCCTGGGGGCTCCATCCTCCACCAGGTCCCTGGGGCTACCCCTCATGGTGAGACCCCTTCAGACCCTACAGAGACCCCACTGCTCTCACAGCTACAACTACTGCCGGGAAGACGAGGAGATCTACAAGGAGTTCTTTGAAGTAGCCAATGATGTCATCCCCAACCTGCTGAAGGAGGCAGCCAGCTTGCTGGAGGCGGGCGAGGAGCGGCCGGGGGAGCAGAGCCAGGTGAAAGGCTGGAGCTCCAGCCTGTGTCCAGCCTCCCACCTGGGCAGGGCTCTCTGCCACAGGCCATGGGGGCTGCATGTACAGGACTAGGGATGCTAGGAGGAAGGTGGCCCTGAGCAGAGAGCTATGTTCCCTTTTGCTATAACTGAGGTCCTGGGCCCACGTTGGACGGGGCTGAAGGTATTTTAGAGGTTTCTACCCTGTGCCTTCAGTTTCATGGCCAGACTCCCTCCCTCAGCTGAGGGGTGGAGGTAAGGGATGGTACCTCCTGGCTACGGATTGGCTTTGTAAAAGGAAAGAGTTTCTAAGAATGTTCCCAACCTATGCTTACCTTTTCTGGAGCCAGGGGTCTTTGCCTAGGTGGGGGGCCTGGCCTGTGCCCTCTGCTAAGGGGTGAGTAAGACACTGACCTGTGCCCTCCCTTCCCCCTCGTCCAGGGCACCCAGAGCCAAGGTTCTGCCCTCCAGGACCCTGAGTGCTTTGCCCACCTGCTGCGATTCTACGACGGCATCTGCAAATGGGAGGAGGGCAGTCCCACACCTGTCCTGCACGTGGGCTGGGCCACCTTTCTTGTGCAGTCCCTAGGCCGTTTTGAGGGACAGGTGAGGGACAGCTGCACAGAGGTCTGGGCACTACAGGTGGTGACAGCAGCCACGGGCTTGTCAGACTTTTCTGGCCCAGGGGCAGCATCTGCCCATCCCCTTGGGTGCCGATGAGACTGAGACCCCCTGGGTGGGATGGGATGGCCAGAGCAAGGTCCTGGAGTTCCAGCCACTGGCCAGCAACCTTGCTCTCACCTTGGTCTCCCCACTGGCCCAGGTGCGGCAGAAGGTGCGCATAGTGAGCCGAGAGGCCGAGGCGGCCGAGGCCGAGGAGCCGTGGGGCGAGGAAGCCCGGGAAGGCCGGCGGCGGGGCCCACGGCGGGAGTCCAAGCCAGAGGAGCCCCCGCCGCCCAAGAAGCCAGCACTGGACAAGGGCCTGGGCACCGGCCAAGGCGCAGTGTCAGGACCCCCCCGGAAGCCTCCTGGGACGGTCTCTGGCACAGCCCGAGGCCCTGAAGGTGGCAGCACGCCTCAGGTGCCAGTACCTGCAGCATCACCACCACCGGAGGGTCCAGTGCTCACTTTCCAGAGTGAGAAGATGAAGGGCATGAAGGAGCTGCTGGTGGCCACCAAGATCAACTCAAGCGCCATCAAGCTGCAACTCACGGCACAGTCGCAAGTGCAGATGAAGAAGCAGAAAGTGTCCACCCCTAGTGACTACACTCTGTCTTTCCTCAAGCGGCAGCGCAAAGGCCTCTGAACTACTGGGGACTTCGGACCACTTGTGGGGACCCAGGCTCCGCCCTTAGTCCCCCAACTCTGAGCCCATGCTCTGCCCCCAGCCCAAAGGGGACAGGCCTCACCCATACCCAAACCCTAGGTTCCAGGTCCCGAGTACAGTCTATATCAAACCCACGATTTTCTCCAGCTCAGAACCCAGGGCTCTGCCCCAGTTGTTAGAATATAGGTCTCTTCTCCCAGAATCCCAGCCGGCCAATGGAAACCTCACGCTGGGTCCTAATTACCAATCTTTAAAGGCCCAGCCCCTAGAAACCCAAGCTCCTCGGAACCGCTCACCTAGAGCCAGACTAACGTTACTCAGGGCTGCTCCCAGCTTGTAGGAGCTGAGGTTTCACCCTTAACCCAAGGAGCACAGGTCCCACCTCCAGCCTGGGAGCCTAGGACCGCTCAGTCCTAGGAGTATATTTCCGCACTTCAGAATTCCATATCTTGCGAATCCAAGCCCCCTGCCCCAAATAACTTAAGTCTTGCTCCAGAATTTGGAAATCCTAGTTTCCTTCCTATCCCGAGTCTGGGACACAAAACTCCGCCCCAAGCCTATGAGCATCCTGAGCCCCGCCCTCTTCCTGACGAAACTGGCCCCGGATCAGAGCAGGACCTCCCTTCCGACCCTCTGGGAACCTCCCAGAGGTCCAGCCCATCTCGGAGCATCCCGGAGGAAATCTGCAGAGGGTTAGGAGTGGGTGACAGGAGCCTGATCTCTTCCTGTTTTGTACATAGATTTATTTTTCAGTTCCAAGAAAGATGAATACATTTTGTTAAAAAAAAAATACAAAGCGCAAGTCCATGTTTCATCTGGGAAATTGGGGATGGGGCGGTGAGTGGAGCGCCCCCTTTTCCCTCTGTCTTCTGGCTCCCAAGACTTTGCGCTCCCTACCTGTGGAGCGTGAGCGACGGTGGCGGCGGAAGGACGTAGGCTCCGCCCCAGCTTCGGGGCTTCCCCGCGCCGCCGAGGGCCAGTCCCGCGGGCGCCTCCTCCCGGCCGGGCGGTGGGGCATCCCCTGCGCGGCCCCGCCCCCACGGCCTCGGAGCCACGGGCGCCCGCCCCGCCCCGCCCCGCCCCGCGCCTCCCCGCGCCGGCTCCGCAGCTCGCGCCTGCCCGCCTGCCGGCCCGCCCGGCGCCGGGCCATGGCGCTGCTGCGGGATGTGTCGCTGCAGGACCCGCGGGACCGCTTCGAGTTGCTGCAGCGCGTGGGGGCCGGGACCTATGGCGACGTCTACAAGGTGCGCCGGGCGACGGGACGGGCGGTAGAGCCGGGAGGAGGGTGCCAGCCCCACACCCCGCGGCGGGATCTAGCCCCCGGCCCCGCCCCCCATCCCGCTTCACCCTCCGCCCCTGCAGGCCCGCGACACGGTCACGTCCGAACTGGCCGCCGTGAAGATAGTCAAGCTAGATCCAGGTGAGGGCCCAGGTCGGGCCTCTGCGCCAGAGGGAGGGCAGAGCGCCCGCGGGCGCGGGGTACGGGCGGAGGGTTGACGTTTCCGAGACCCCTGAGAGGCGTACCCCAGGAAGTGCTGTCACCTGGCACCTGCCTGGCCTGGAGGGAGGCACTCTGTGCCCATTTTGCAGATGGGGGCACTGAGTCAGGGCAACCCCAGCGCGCCACCCCCATGATGCTTTGTGCTTCCCAGGGGACGACATCAGCTCCCTCCAGCAGGAAATCACCATCCTGCGTGAGTGCCGCCACCCCAATGTGGTGGCCTACATTGGCAGCTACCTCAGGTGAGGCTGTCTTATCCTTCTGGCCCCAGGCAGCCCCTGTGTGACCTGCTTTGTGCCCACCCCAGCTCTTTGTCCCCTAGGAATGACCGCTTGTGGATCTGCATGGAATTCTGCGGAGGGGGCTCTCTGCAGGAGATTTACCATGGTGAGGCCAGGGCTCCAGGCCCCAGCAGGCCCCAGCCTTCCCCCACCCCCACCCCACTGGGGTACTGGAGGGGACTCTGGGCCCTGGACTTGGGCTCCTCTCCACTCCTGCCTGGCTGTGTGACCTTGAGAGAAATACTGTCCATCTCTGGGTTCAGTATCCTAAACTAAACTGGGAGAAGACGTGGCCAACACCGCTTTCATTTAATAGTGCCTGCTGCTTTTTCCACACAGGGTAGCCTGGGAGGGTGGGCATAACCCCCGGGCCCCAAGCCAGCCTCTCCCTTTTCTTTTCAGCCACTGGACCCCTGGAGGAGCGGCAGATTGCCTACGTCTGCCGAGAGGCACTGAAGGTAGCTGGGCCTGTGAGGTGCCCACACCTCTGATCTCCAGAAGCTGTGGGCTAGGAGCCCAGATGACCAGCAGGGAGGCGGGTGGAGTGCCTCGGGTGGGGCTGGCCCGAGGGGCTGTAGGTCCTGGGGAAAAGGGGCCCCAGCCCTGTTGCCGGAAGCAGTCCATTTCCCTCTTGGCTCAGTCACTTCCTGTTTGGGGAGAGGGGAGGAAGAAGCAGCCTGAGTGGGGGGCCCCAGTCCTGGGAGGGGGTTCAGGGGAGGTGGGACGGTGCTGGGTGGCTGCTCTCAGGGACTCCTCTTTGTCCCCAGGGGCTCCACCACCTGCATTCTCAAGGAAAGATCCATAGAGACATCAAGGTAGGCACCTGGCTGGGGGCATTCCTGGGAGGGAGGAGGAGGCCCTTGGGGGCACCAGATGGGATTCTCTCTCCTCCATTCCCACAGGGAGCCAACCTTCTCCTCACTCTCCAGGGAGATGTCAAACTGGGTCAGTACCCTGGGGGCACGATTAGGGTGAGGGTTCTGTGGACCCTCCCTGGCTACCCTGGACTCAAGGGTTGGGTGTCACTGGGCGAGTCACTTTGCCACTTGAGTCTCAGTTTCCCTGCTTAGAAGATGGAACCATACTCCCTCCCTGCTGGAAAATGGAGGAGGTTGGGTCTGCACGGAGTTGACATGGGACCAGGCACTCCATCAGGGATAGAGGGTGGTTGACTCCTCTCAGGAGAGGGACCTGGCCTTGCCTAGGGCCTGAGGCAGCTGTGACCAAGCGGGGCCACCTGCCCATCTGAGCCCTGCCAGGTGCAGCCCGAGCCAGAGCCCTGGGCGTGGGAGGGTGAGTGGCAGTCAGAGGGCTGGTGAGAGTGGCTGTTTCTCCCCACAGCTGACTTTGGGGTGTCAGGCGAGCTGACAGCGTCTGTGGCCAAGAGGAGGTCTTTCATTGGGACTCCCTACTGGTGAGGCTGCGCCTGGGGCAAAGGAGCAGGGGCCACAGAGGGGGGCACCTGGCCATCCCATCTGTGACCCCACCTCTAGGATGGCTCCTGAGGTGGCTGCTGTGGAGCGCAAAGGTGGCTACAACGAGCTATGTGACGTCTGGGCCCTGGGCATCACTGCCATTGAGCTGGGCGAGCTGCAGCCCCCTCTGTTCCACCTGCACCCCATGAGGTCAGCCCAACACCTGCCCCTCACCTGACCCTTGACCTGCGGCCCGTGGCCCCTGACCTCGCGCCCTCCACAGGGCCCTGATGCTCATGTCGAAGAGCAGCTTCCAGCCGCCCAAACTGAGAGATAAGACTCGCTGGTAAGGGCCACACCCTGCTGCCAGGACCTCCTTTTCTGTCAGCCCCATAGTGGGCAAACAGCCTCTGCCAACTCCCAGGGGGCAACCCCAAGAGCCCTGTCCTCTCTGGGCCACTTCAGACCATCTGAGTCAGGGGCCTGGTCCTTCTGTGGGTTGAAGACCCAGCGTCGTCAGGAAAGAAGGGCAGAGGGTTGGTGGAGTTGCCGCTGTGTCGCAAGGCAGCGTTGCTCGGCCAGTGGCCCTTGGCCTCGGCTGGCTCCTTCCTGGGCAGGCCCAGCAGACGCCTCTGGAGGGGTGGTAGGGCAGCTGGCAGGACACTCTGCACGAGGGCTAACCTGGATCTGGGGCTGGGGGGCTCTTGTGCCTACTAGGACCCAGAATTTCCACCACTTTCTCAAACTGGCCCTGACCAAGAATCCTAAGAAGAGGCCAACAGCAGAGAAGCTCCTGCAGGTGGGAGGCAGGGGGCCGGGAGAAAGGCCCAGTACTCAAAAGCAGGGCCCTGGATCAGGGGCCAACCTGATCACCCCCTTCCCCACTTTCCAGCACCCGTTCACAACTCAGCAGCTCCCTCGGGCCCTCCTCACACAGCTGCTGGACAAAGCCAGTGACCCTCATCTGGGGACCCCCTCCCCTGAGGACTGTGAGCTGGAGGTAGGTGAGGGGGGCTGGAAAGTGAGTCTTGGGCTGGTCTGCTTAGGAAGAGCCCAAGGGTGATGTTGGTGGAGGTCCTTTAACTGGCACCATTCCAGCTCGGGGAGCTGGCCTCAGCTGAGCCCTCCCATTAGGAGTCTCTGCCATGCTGAGTTTTGTTTCCTGTACCACCCCCTTGATAGGTCCCTGCCCTTGAGTCCAAGCTGACCATGACCACGACTGTGCCATTTTCTTACTTTCTGTGTGATCTTTGGCACCGCTCTGTGTGGGTTCTCTCATCTGTGAAGTGGGGTTCCATTTTATTTTACAGTAGTCCCAGAGGGCTGTCATGAAAGCAAAACGCGCTGGTGCGTGTGAAGCTCCTAGAGCAGCCCCCGCATGAGCCGCGTGCCAGGTGTGTCCACACTGTTTCTGTTTTTCCTTAGACCTATGACATGTTTCCAGACACCATTCACTCCCGGGGGCAGCACGGCCCGGCCGAGAGGACCCCCTCGGAGATCCAGTGTGAGTCTGCAGCAGGGGCTGTGTGTGTGCAGATTTTGGGGGCCTGTGTGCACATGGATTTGGTGTGAGTAGGGGTCCATCCTGAGACTCCACCTCCTTCACCCCTGTACTCTGGGCCCCGCAGTTCACCAGGTGAAATTTGGCGCCCCACGCAGGAAGGAAACTGACCCACTGAATGAGCCGGTGAGCGGGCAGGTCTTGAGGGGAAGGTGGTGCCCAGAGGTGGGGCAGGGAGGTCGGATGGAGGCCGAGCAGCTCAAATCAAGGGAGATTTGAAGCTGGGTGGCCTCGGGCCTTGGGCCTTGGACTGTCCAAGCAAGCCTGTCCTACCCAGGGATCTGGAGGGTTAGGGGCTCCTTCCTGGGCCAAGTTCTTTTAGGTGGGTGGCTGGAAGGTAGCACAGAGACGGTGCCTTTCCCAAAAGGAGGCTGTCATATGCCCAAGCCCCACCCTACCCTGCTCAGCCTCGTTTTCCCACCTGTGTGTCCCCAGTGGTCTGACTCGCTGTCTCTGCCCTCACTGGCTCTGTCACTGGTCTCTCCTCACCCCCCAGCCTGTCTCTTCCTCCCTTGCTGTCTGTTGCCCTTTCTTTCACAGTCTTCAGCTCTGCCTCCCATTGTCTGTCTCTCTCATCTCCCGTGTGTTTCCATCTCACCTTTCCCGTCTGTCTGTCTGTCTGTCTTTCCTCTCCTGAATCTCTTGACCGCCCTCTCATGTTGCACCTGTCTCTGCTTCTTCCCCGGTCTCTACCTTGGTTTCCCCCAGTGGGAGGAAGAGTGGACACTACTGGGAAAGGAAGAGCTGAGTGGGTAAGTGAGGGATGGGGAAGCTGCAGGGGGTGGCAGGGGCGGCAGAAAGGCTGACCTCTGACCAGGCACGGTGGCTCATGCCTGTAATCCCAGCACTTTAGGAGGCTGACGTGGGTGGATCACCTGAGGTCAGGAGTTCAAGACCAGCTTTGCCAACATGGTGAAACCCCATCTCTACTTAAAATACAAAAATTAGGCTGTCTACGGTGGCTTATGCCTATAATCCCAGCACTTTGGGAGGCCGAGGTGGGCGGATCCCAAGGTCAGGAGTTTGAGACCAGCCTGGCCAACATGGTGAAAGCCCGTCTCTAGTAAAAATACAAAAAATTAGCCGGTGTAGTGGCAGGTGCCTGTAATCCCAGCTACTCAGTAGGCTAAGGCAGGAGAATCGCTTAAACCTGGGAGGCAGAGGTTGTAGTGAGCTGAGACTGTGCCACTGCACTCCAGCCTAGGCAACAGAGTGAGACTCCATCTCAAATAAATAAATAAACAAACAAAAGTTAGCTGGGCATGGTGGCCCACGCCTGTAATCCCAGCTACTCGGGAGGCTGAGGCAGGAGAATCTGGGAGGCAGAGGTTGCAGTGAGCCGAGATCTTGCCATTGCACTCCAGCCTGGGTGACAAGAGTGAAACTGTCTTAAAAAAAAAAAAAAAAAAAAAAAAGAAAGAATGACCTCTGACCCCTTTTCCCCACTGCCCAGGAGCCTGCTGCAGTCGGTCCAGGAGGCCCTGGAGGAAAGGTGAGGGGTGTGGGCCTTGGGGAGGAGGGAGGGGCAAGGGGCGGGCGGCCTTGGTGCCAGTCACACCTCATGCCTCACGCCTCATCTCCCTCCCACAGGAGTCTGACCATTCGGTCAGCCTCAGAATTCCAGGTGCCACACAGAGGGAGGCTGGAGCTGGGATCCAGGCCACTGCAGAGGGTACAATTGGAGTGGGATGCGGTTACAGGGCAACCTGGTAACAGCCGGGCTGGGCCCTGCCCCTCCTACCAGGAGCTGGACTCCCCAGACGATACCATGGGAACCATCAAGCGGGTCCCGTTCCTAGGGCCACTCCCCACTGAGCCTCCAGCAGAGGAGCCTCTGTCCAGTCCCCCAGGTGAGTCTCAGGCTTGGGAGGCCAGGAGGCAGCCCCAGGGTGGGGGCTGCAGCAGGAAATTACAGCACGCCTGTGCCTGCAGGAACCCTGCCCCCACCTCCTTCAGGCCACAACAGCCCCCCATTGCTGCCCACGGCCTGGGCCACCATGAAGCAGCGGGAGGATCCTGAGGTGAGAGGGTGCTACAGGGGCGTGGGGAGACGAGCGGCTACAGTTGTCATATCAGCCCTGACTCCTTCCCTCCCTCCCAGAGGTCATCCTGCCACGGGCTCCCCCCAACTCCCAAGGTGCATGTAAGTGTTTGCCCCAAGCCCTGCAGTCCCACAGCCCTGCCACCCACCACCCCTGCACTCCCTCGCCAGCCTCTTGCCTCCTCCGCAGATGGGCGCCTGCTTCTCCAAGGTCTTCAATGGCTGCCCCCTGCGGATCCACGCTGCTGTCACCTGGATTCACCCTGTTACTCGGGGTAGGTGGGGGCAGGGAGGAAGTGGGAGCCCAAGGAATCCCTCAGCTTGGGCCAGGGGCCATGTCTGACCTCTGACCCCATGCCCAAACTGGCAGACCAGTTTCTGGTGGTAGGGGCCGAGGAAGGCATCTACACACTCAACCTGCATGAACTACATGAGGATACACTGGAGAAGGTGAGGCCCGGCTGGCTGTGGGGGGCAGAAGCCTTTGGGGGCCTGGGGTGCTGACCACCTGTCCCTCTGTGGCCTCCAGCTGATTTCACATCGCTGCTCCTGGCTCTACTGCGTGAACAACGTGCTGCTGTCACTCTCAGGTACAAGGTGGGACGGGCAGGGAGGCAGGGCCCGCAGGGGCTCCAGCGCCTCAGCATCCTGCCCACCAACGCCCCAGGCCCGGCCTCTCCCCGTCTCTGCAGGGAAATCCACGCACATCTGGGCCCATGACCTCCCAGGCCTGTTTGAGCAGCGGAGGCTACAGCAACAGGTTCCCCTCTCCATCCCCACCAACCGCCTCACCCAGCGCATCATCCCCAGGTCAGGGATCTTGGGCTTGCAGGGAGCGGGAGGCAGAGGGGCAGGGAGGGGGAGGCAGAGGGGCAGGGAGCGGGAGGCAGAGGGGCAGGGAGGGGCTGGAACATGGCCTTGCCAGTTCCTGGGATTGCAGCAATCTTAGGCATGTTACTTTGCCTCTCTGAGCGCCCGTTTCCTCCTCTGTCAATACAATTGATGGCCTTCCCACCCCCTCCCGCTGGCTTGTTGGGAGGCAAGAAGGAGATAGTGGATGTGAAAGTGCTTTCCGAGTTGTAGGAGCTGTGGTTGTCCGGATGTGGGGCTTGACAGTTAAGCAAACATTTACTGAGCACTTATGCTATGTTGGCCACTATGCTGGGCTTGGGGACATGGAGAATCCCATGAGTCCTCGCTTAAAAGAAATGGGGGAGATGGGTGAGTCCTTGCTTTCAGGGATTCCCGTGAGTCCTTGCTTTCAAGAAACAGTGGGGCTGGGTGTGGTGGCTCATCCCTGTAATCCCAATCCTGCAATCCGAGGCAGAAGGATTGTTTGAGGCCATGTGTTTGAGATCAGCCTGAAAACACAGGGAGACCTTGTCTCTACAAAAAATCAAAAAAGCTGGGGGTGGCCGGACGCGGCGGCTCACGCTTGTAATCCCAGCACTTTGGGAAGCCGAGGTGGGCGGATCACGAGGTCAGGAGATTGAGACCACGGTGAAACCCCGTCTCTATTAAAAATACAAAAAAATTAGCCGGGCGTAGTGGCGGGCGCCTGTAGTCCCAGCTACTCGGAGAGGCTGAGGCAGGAGAATGGCGTGAACCCGGGAGGCGGAGCTTGCAGTGAGCCGAGATTGCGCCACTGCACTCCAGCCTGGGCGACAGAGCGAGACTCCGTCTCAAAAAAAAAAAAAAAAAAAAAAGGCTGGGCAGGGTGGCTCACGCCTGTAATCCCAGCACTTTGGGAGGCCAAGGCGGGTGGATCACGAGGTCAGGAGATGGAGACTATCCTGGCTAACATGGTGAAACCCCGTCTCTACTAAAAATACAAAAAAAAATTAGCCAGGTGTGGTGGCACATGCCTGTAGTCCCTGCTACTCGGGAGGCTGAGACAGGAGAATCGCTTGAACCTGAGAGGTGGAGGTTGCAGTGAGCCGAGATCACACCACTGCACTCCAGCCTGGCCGACAGCGAGACTCTGTCTCAAAAAAGAAAGAAAAAAAAAAACCCAAAAAATCAAAAAATGGGGCCGGGCGCGGTGGCTCACGCCTATAATCCTAGCACTTTGGGAGGCCGAGGTGGGCGGATCACGAAGTCAGGAGATCCAGACCATCCTGGCTAACACGGTGAAACCCCATATCTACTAAAAATACAAAAAATGAGCCGGGCGCGGTGGCAGGCGCCTGTAGTCCCAGCTACTCGGGAGGCTGAGGCAGGAGAATTGCGTGAACCTGGGAGGCGGAGCTTGCGGTGAGCCGAGATAGCGCCACTGCACTCCAGCCAGGGCGACAGAGTGAGACTCCGTCTCAAAAAAAAAAAAAAAAAATCAAAAAATTAGCTGAGCATGGTAGTGTAGGCATGGCATTGTGTGTTGGTGGTCCCAGCCACTCAGGAGACTGAGGCGGGAGGATTGCTTGAGCCCAGGAGGTTGAGGTTGAAGTGAACTGTGATCATGATCGTACCACTGCACTGAAGCCTGGGCAGCAGAGCAAGACCTTGTCTCAAAGAAAAAGAAAAAGGGAAGTGTGGACGATTAGCACCCGGTACTGAGGTCCGGTTAGAGGGAGAGCTGGGAGGGGTGGAGAGGCCTCAGAGACCCGGCAAGCTTGGGAGGTTCGAAAGTGTGTCACGTTTCTAGGCAGATGAGGTAGGGAATGGCACTCCAGGCAGGGGGAAGAGCAAGTATGCGTTAGCATGTGTTGGGGCAGAGCAGCCTGGTGAGCTGGGGAGCTGTAAGAGTTTGCCTGGGGGCCAGGCACAGTGGCTCACGCCTGTAATCCCAGCACTTTGGGAGGCTTTGGCAGGTGGATCAACTGAGTCAGGAGTTCGAGACCAGCCTGGTCAACATGGTGAAACCCCGTCCCTACTAAAAATACAAAAATTAGCTGGGCATGGTGGCGGGCACGTGTAATCCCAGCTACTCGGGAGGCTGAGGCAGGAGAATCGCTTGAACCTGGGAGGCGGAGGTTGCAGTGAGCCGAGATCGCACCATTGTGCTCCAGCCTGGGCAACAGAGCAAGACTCCATCTCAAAAAAAAGAAAAACAGAAGAGAAAAACAGTCAGATTCTGATTCTCTTTTGAAAGTTGAGCCAGTAGGATTTCCTGATGAAAGAGAAAGAGGAGTCAAGGATGGCTCCAAGGTTTTTGGCCTGGGTATCAGGAAGGATGGCGCTGTCCTCAGCTGAAGGTGGAGCAGTTTCAGGGGGAGCTGAATTCAATTTTGTTGCATGAAGATGCTTATTAGATGTGCAAGTGGGACCTGCGTCAGTCCATGGTTGGGTGGGGCTGGGCTCTGTAGGGAGGGGCCCTGGGCTATGGGCCCCGACATTGTCATGAGCAGGTGGGTGGTGTGGGAAGCAGTGGACTGAGTACAGAGGGTAGGGGAGGCCAGGCCAGTGGCTGCAACAGCTGGGGAGCTCGGGAGGGCCTTTCCTGCAACGTGCTCACTCCAGGACCACATCTGGTGCCCTGTGGCCTTGGGGCTTCCTGAGCTTAGTCCCCAAGTGAGTCTGCTTTGGCGCAGGACCTACAGGAAACAGGCCCATCAGAGCCCCAACAGGTCACAGGCAGCTTTGAGCTTGTGTTCGGGAAATGGCAGAGGCACAGTGAGCACTTTGAATGCAAAGAACAGAGAACTGGAGTTATTTGGAGAAAAAACAAATACAAAATATATGCCTTTGTCCCATCCAAAGACCAGGTGGGGAGGAGAGTGGGAGGAATGTGGGGAGAGGGAGGGACGAGGACCAGGGACAGTGAGAGACAGACATTGGCTTCCTCCATGTCCTGGCAGAAGGTACAAACAGGACATGGGCCGCTGTGTGGAGGTGGCAGGGCTGCTGACAGGAAGCCCCATTCCCCAGAGGAAGAAACAGGCTCAGAGGGTCCCCTGGAGGGTTAGGGGACACCCAATGGCCAAGGCAAGGGCCCCTCTGATGATTGTCCCTCACTACTTCTTCCCTGACAGCAAGGCAAGCCACCCCCTGGCCCCACAGGGCTGTTGCCTCAGCTGGAGAAGCAGAGGGCAGGCCGTTTGCCTTTTGAAGTTCATTCACTGCCCAGGGCCTGTTTTCCCATCTGTGAAATGGGCCGTGCACACTCTGTGCAACCTGGTGGGGCTGGAGCCTGCATCCTCCCCGGCCCCTCCATGCTCTCATTTCTTCCTTCATTTCTTTTTTTTTTTTTTTTTTTTGAGATGGAGTTTCGCTCTCGTTGCCCGGGCTGGAGTCCAATGGCACAATCTCGACTCACTGCAACCTCCACCTCCTGGGTTCAAGCAATTCTCCTGCCTCAGCCTCCCAAGTAGCTGGGATTACAGGCACGCACCACCACGCCTGGCTAATTTTGTATTTTTATTAGAGACAGGGCTTCTCCATGTTGGTCAGGCTGGTCTCGAACTCCCGACCTCAGGTGATCTGCCTACCTTGGCCTCCCAAAGTGCTGGGATTACAGGCACGAGCCACTGCGTCTGGCATCATTTCTTTCTTTATACCCTGCCTTTACCTGACAAGGACCTTCAGTGACTCAAAATAGGTGGAAAGTCCTAATATGGGATGACAGGAGCTGGCCCTCTGTGAGCACACATGATTCCCAGCACTGCTGAGAGCACCTCCCCTGTATTAACTCATGAAGCCTTCACTGTGACCCTCTGGGGTTGGATCTGCCATTATCCCCAATCTACAGATGACGAAACTGAGGCATGGAGAGATTAAGTGGCTTGCCCGGAGTCACACAGAGCTAGAAGCAATCCTGAGACCCAAATCTCTGGCCTGGATGGAAACACTCCCTCTTGGCTACAGGGCTGGGAGACTGGCTTCAGATCCTCCACCTTTCCCAGCTGTTCTTGGGGCGGGTTACTTTGTGTCTCTGAGTCTCAGTCCCTTACTTGTAAAGAGGGAAGCTGATAGTGCCCACCTCATAGGGCTCTGCAGGGGCCTTGCCCATGGATGGCATCCTGGACACAGGCCCTGGTTGTCACCCCTACAGGCGCTTTGCTCTGTCCACCAAGATTCCTGACACCAAAGGCTGCTTGCAGTGTCGTGTGGGTAAGAAATGAGCTGGGTGGGGTGGTGAGGGGCCTGGTGGGGGGCAGCACAGGCCCAGCCCGGTGCCCACTGCCTGCTCCCCTGCCAGTGCGGAACCCCTACACGGGTGCCACCTTCCTGCTGGCCGCCCTGCCCACCAGCCTGCTCCTGCTGCAGTGGTATGAGCCGCTGCAGAAGTTCCTGCTGCTGAAGGTGAGGGGCGGTGGGGGGAGGCCCAGGGCACCCTCAGAGCTCTGGGGGGAGAAATGGAGACCTGAGCATCCCTGCTGCCCCCTAGAACTTCTCCAGCCCTCTGCCCAGCCCAGCTGGGATGCTGGAGCCGCTGGTGCTGGATGGGAAGGAGCTGCCGCAGGTGTGTGTGGGGGCCGAGGGGCCTGAGGGGCCCGGCTGCCGCGTCCTGTTCCATGTCCTGCCCCTGGAGGCTGGCCTGACACCCGATATCCTCATCCCACCTGGTGAGCAGAAGGGCCAGGCTGCTGGGGATGGGTGTGTGTGCATGAGAGACCGAGGGAGGGAGGCAGGGAGGGCCGAGGCTCTCAAACTAGGCTCCCCACAGCCGGTGGCTCCACAGAGACCTTGAGGGCTGCCATGTGGGGTCTGGGGCCCACAGCCTCCCTTCAATGAGCTTCATCTGGGCTTCCATAAAAGGGTTCATTAGACCAAAGGGCTTGGCATCTAAGAAAATCCTGGCCAGGCCAGGCACGGTGGCTCACGCCTATAATCCCAGCATTTTGGGAGGCCAAGGAGAGAGAGGGGCTTGAGCTCATGAGTTTGAGACCAGCCTGGACAACATGGCGAGACGCTGACTCTACAAAAAATTAGCTGGGCATGTTGGTGCACGTGTGTAATCCCAGCTACTTGGGCTGAGTGGGAGGATCACTTGAGCCTGGGAGACAGAGGCAGTTGTGAGCCATGTTCGCGCCACTGCACTCCAGCCTGGGTGACAGAGTGAGACCCTATCTCAAAACAAAAAACAAAAACAAAAACAAAACTGGTCAACATTGCTCCAGGCCGCAGGGAAGAGGCAGATCTGGCAAGGCAGGGCCTAGAGGCCCCCATTCTGAGCCAGGAAGCAGGACTCCAGGTGTTGTGGCAGCTTGGGGTGAAAAAGAGCAGCGATGGGTAAGGGAGAAGGGAGGGCGCACGTGGTTAAGGCACCTGGTGCCAGGCCCTGAGCCAGGGGTCTCACACACAGGATTTGATTCTTTATTTATTTTTTTATTTTTTGAGACAAGAGTCTTGCTCTGTCGCCCAGGCTGGAGTGCAATGGCATGATCTCGGCTCACTGCAACCTCCGCCTCCTGGGTTCAAGCGATTCTCTTGCCTCAGCCTCCCAACTAGCTGGGATTACAAGCATGTGCCACCATATCCGGCTACTTTTTGTATTATTAGTAGAAATGGGGTTTCGCCATGTTGGCCAGGCTGGTCTCGAACGCCTGATCTCAGGTGATCCGCCCGCTTTGGCCTCCCATAGTGCTGGGATTACAGGCATGAGCCACTGCGCCCAGCCCAGGATTTTATTCCTGATCTTCATGATAGCCTCTCAAGGCAGTGCAATCTTGTCTGTGTTATGAGGAAACAGAGGCTCCAAGAGGTAAAGTGATTTGTACCAGGTCACACAGTGACTGGGTCACGAGGCCTGGTCCCCTTAAATCTGGAGCCCTCCCGTGGTTCCCCTTGACTCCTCCCCCACTCCCCATGAGCCCCAGGACGGGTCACTCATCTTCTCAGAGCCTCAGTTCCCAGCCCTGGAGGGAGATGAGGTTTCCCAGCCCCACAGGGCTGTTGTGAGGCTGACGTGCCCTCATGGCCAAGGGCTGTCTGTAGCCTGGCCCCATATCCTCTTGGGGTTGGGGGACTGGTGGCTCAGCCAGGCCATGTCTCTCTTCTCTGCCTGCAGAGGGGATTCCAGGCTCGGCCCAGCAGGTGATCCAGGTGGACAGGGACACAATCCTAGTCAGCTTTGAACGTGAGTGCCCTGGGGCAGGGCTTAGGGCAGGGGAGTATGGGGGTGAGGGGACCACGTGGGTCTGCCTTCCCAGAAGGGAGCCTCCCCGTCCCCACCCACCAGTTCCCTCCCTGTGCAGGCTGTGTGAGGATTGTCAACATGCAGGGCGAGCCCACGGCCACACTGGCACCTGAGCTGACCTTTGATTTCCCCATCGAGACTGTGGGTGAGTGAGCCAGAGGTGGGGTGCAGGCCTTTCTCTGGCCTGGAGCACGTTGTGGCTCAGGGGCCTGGGGCTGGTGGTAGGATGAGGAGGCAGATCCCCCAGCCCCTCTCCTGAGCTATCCTGGTCACCTGAGGTCAGTGAGGACCCCTGTGGCCCAGACCCAGGCTCAGGTGTGGCTGAGGGGGCGCCAGGATGGGTGCAGGGCTGATGGTGGCCTGGCCCCCGTAGTGTGCCTGCAGGACAGCGTGCTGGCCTTCTGGAGCCATGGGATGCAAGGCCGCAGCCTGGATACCAACGAGGTGAGGGGCCCAGAGACCTGGCTGTCCCCTGCCTTGTGGTCCCTACCTCTTTGGAAAGGACCTACTAGAGTGGCCTCAGTGCTTCCCACCTGTCTTCCCAGGTGACCCAGGAGATCACAGATGAAACAAGGATCTTCCGAGTGCTTGGGGCCCACAGGTAGGCGGTGGCACCCCAGCCTCCCCTTCAGATGCCCCTGAGGCCAGAGAAGGGGCTGATGTGCCAAGTGTCTCCCGCCCTGCCCCCTACTCCTCTCTCCTCCAGAGACATCATCCTGGAGAGCATTCCCACTGACAACCCAGAGGCGCACAGCAACCTCTACATCCTCACGGGCCACCAGAGCACCTACTAAGAGCGGCGGGCCTGTCCAGGGGCTCCCCACCCCACCCCATGCCTTAGCTGTAGGCCCTTTTGGGCAAAGGGGCCCATCCCAGACCAGAGGAGCCCAGGCCCTGGCCCTGCTGGGGCTGAAGGTCAGGAGTAATCCTGAGAAATGTTTCAGGCCTGGGGAGGGAGGGGAGCCCCCACGCCTCTGCAATAACTGGACCAGGGGGAGCTGCTGTCACTCCCCCATCTCCGAGGCAGCCCAGTCCCTAGTGCCCAAGGCAGGGACCCTGGGCCTGGGCCATCCATTCCATTTTGTTCCACATTTCCTTTCTACTCTTTCTGCCAACAGCCTGCCCCTTCATTTGTCCTGGGAAACACGGTATTTAAGAGAGAATTATATTGGTATTAAAGCTGGTTTGTTTTAGTCCTCTGGTCCTTCTGGGTGGGGGGAGTGAACCCACCTCATCTCCCGCCTCCTTCCCTCCAACACACCTTTCTGTGGGCACCACAGAAGGGCAGGGCCCCCAGGGTTTTGGAGAAGCCAGGTAGAGGTGACAGGAGGCCATGGCCCCCAGCAGCCTTCCAGGGGCACTGTGCCTTCCCCTGTACCCTTGCTCAGAACTGACCCTCAGCTTTGCAGTTTGAGGGCTCTGCTGTAGTTTAGCACCCCAAGGACTCATGCAGATGGGAGGGCCTCAGCAAAGGGACTCTCATCCAGGGCACCCTTGCCCCACCTAGGATCTCACTGGGTGGCCCCTGGAAGGGCCCAGGAGGAGCCCCCAGAGGGCTGTTTCCTCCATTCCCAGGGAGGCTGCTGCCCATGGAGGTAGCCTGTGTGACCTGTATCCCCTGCCTCCACCTACTGCCTAGGTGTTAGGCCAGGAACATCAGATGACAGCACGATCATCAGATTGGATGGGAAGGCTAGCCTGTGTCCGTCTACCACACTCCCAAGGGCTGCCTCAGTGCCAGGCCTTGGGTTCACTACCAGAAACAGACCAGCCCCCAGGGAGGGCGTCGTCCTTGCTGCAGCCTGCATCTTGAGGGCATGGCCATCATCCTGTAGCTTGTGCTTACGCTGTCATTCTCCGACGGTCTGTCTGCTCAGCTCTGAATGCCAGGGCCCCCAGGGCTGGGCATCCCCTCTTGCCCCAGGCACTGAGCCGCTCTTGACCACAGCCTTTGGGCAGCTGCAGCCCAGGAGGCAGGATGGGAGGCCTTGAGGGCCCACAGTTGGGGGGATGGGAAGGTGGGGGCAGGGTGGGCGGAACAGCTGGAGCAAAGGCCCCATGGTCACCCCTACATTCAAGGCAGGTGTTGGAGTAAGACCTTTGCACCTGGCAGGTGGCAATAGACTTGCGGAGTGACGTGGTAGGTGGATAGCAGCCATGCAAGTAGGCTCAGTGGCTCCCAGGGTGTCACACTGTCCCCTCAGCCACCCTCCAGCAGAGTTCCAACTGTTCTGACTCTGTCCAGTGACTGGGAGGGTTTCTTGGCTGGAATGGGGAGCCAGCCCAGGGGAGGGAACACATCTCTTCACACCAGGCATTCACACCCATGTTCCCGTGAGCCCCAAGGAGGGTGAGGGGCACCTTCCAAATTGGGGTGGGTGGTAACAGGGATACCAAGTGAATTCCTAACTTCCAGTTTTCCAGATTTCTTGGAGGAATGTTGGGACCAGGGTGGGGTAAGTGGGGACAGGGAGGTGAGCTCCTGCTCAGCAAAGGCCCTGACCAAAGGCGCCCTGGGGAGGGCTGGCTTTCCGCCCACCAAGCGGCCAGCAGCAGACAGTGAGTGCCTCCTTGTGGCAGATCTTCCTGGACCTCAGATTCAGTCTGGAAAGGGGGTTTGGACTGCAGAGTGTAAACTGCCAAAGTGGGGGCCTCCCATAAAACGCTTGCTGCCAGCAAAGGCAGGCCACGAGCAAAGAAAGGCCGAGAAACCGGGAATATGCACTGAGAGACTAACACTTTAAATTTTATTTATGTATTTTTAAGTGGGTAACCTTTGCCCATGGTATATATTTTTTTAAATACAGCAGAGATATAATGAAGAGTCTCCCTCTTACCCCTGTCCCCAGCCACCCTGGTCCCAGTTACTTATGAACCCTTCTAGAAGTATTTTGCGTATTTAAGCAATTTGGTATATTTTATTCTTGGCGATTTTTTATATCCGTATTAACATATTCCACATACTGTACTGACCTTGCCCTTTAAAAATACATCCTGGGGGGCCAGGTGTGGTGGCTCACACCTGTAATCCCAGCACTTTGGGAGGCTGAGGCAGGCGAATCACGAGGTCAGGAGTTCGAGACCAGCCTGGCCAACATGGTGAAACCCCGTCTCTACTAAAAATACAAAAAATTAGCTGGGCTTGGTGGCGGGTGCCTGTTATCCCAGCTACTCGGGAGGCTGAGGCAGGAGAATCACTTGAACCTGGGAGGCGGAGGTTGCAGTGAGCCTAGAACATGCCACTGCACTCCAGCCCGGGCGACAGTGTAAGACTGGTCTCAAAAAAAAAAAAAAAAAAATATATATATATATATATATATATCCTGGAGAATATGAATGTATTAAATTATCACATGCACCCCGAAAAGATACATATATATCCTGGAGTTTTGCGTTAAAGATCTCCCTTTTTAAAAAAAATTTTCTTTTACAGCTAGTGGTATTCCATTGTGTTATGTTTCCCATAACAAATGTTAATGACCTGCAGTGAGATCCCTATTGGTGGAAATTTGAGTTGTTTTTACTACTTTTATATTACAAACAATGCTGCAATAAATATTCTTAGGCCAGTGCCCCTCTGTACATATTCAAGCATTTCTAGAAGATAAGTTCCTGGAAGTAGCATTAATGAGTCAGGGGTGGCTGCGTTTGTCGTGGTGATAGCCGCTGTCCAGTTGCCCTCCATGGGCAGAAACCTGTGGGGGGGTCAGACCAGACTCTTTAAGTCATTCTTGAGGACAAGTAGAAGGGACGTGGGCCCCCCAGGATGTTCAGGTAACTGGCCCGTACCCGGAATCATCCTGGTGAAAGTCAAGGGGAGCGCCATGATGTGTGCTTCGGGACGGCGGAGGATCTGCCGTGTTCCCTGTGGCATGTCCAGCATCTGCTCACTGCCAGTGCTCAGGAGACCCTCACGAGTAAGGGAATGGACAAGATGTGGTGAAGAGGAGTCCCTGCAATCTGCCCTTGGACTGGGTGAGCCACCCCACCTTGCTGAGCTTTACTTTCCTTAGGTTTACCATATCCAAAGCCAACTGCAGGGCTGTCAGGAGGATCAGAAATACTGTAACAGACATAATGCAATAACACAGATGAATCTTAGAGGTAAATTAAAACATCACTTTATGCACGGTACAACAGCATATTATAAAGCTCAAAAACAAAATAAAACCATCTATTGTTTAGCAATACATGCCCAAGATACAACCCTATTAAAAAATCAAGGGAAAGCACAAAATCTGAGATGGTGGTCCCTGAGAGGAGTGTGGGATGGGATAAGGAAGGAATCCAGGAATTTTTAAAGGTATTGGTAATATCTTAGCTCTCAGGTTTGGTGGTAGGTTCATGGGTATTCAAGTTATAACTCAGTTCCTAACTCACATAAGGTGCCACACATCCTTTTGTATGTATCAAATATTATATCATAAAATTTTAGTTTGGGCATGGTGGTTCATGTCTGTAATCCCAGCACTTTGGGAAACTGAGGCAGGCAGATCACTTGAGCCCAGGAGTTGTAGACCAGCCTGGGCAACATGATGAAACCCTGTCTCTACAAAAAATACAAAAATTAGCTGGACATGGTGGCACTCGCCTGCAGTCCCAGCTACTCTGGAGGCTAAGGTGGGAGGATTGCTTGAGCCTAGGAGTTCAAGGCTGCAGTGAGCTATGAACTTGCCACTGCACTCCAGCCTGGGTGACAGAGTGAGACCCTGTCTCAAAAAGAAAAAAAAAAATTTTAATAAAATATTTAAAAGTAATCACTGAAAAAATAGAACTCGCTTGAAAGACTAGGCCAAAAACGAAGAGAATGCTTCCCTAGATGATGAAAACAAGTGGAGAGGAATCACTGCAGTGTCCTGCACAGAACTCTGGAATTGCCGCCTTGCAGTTGCTGCCTTCTAGTGTATTGTTGAAAGACAGTTTTATTGAGGCATAACTGGCGTACAATAAGCTGCATATAAAAATGTGTACGTGATGACTTTTGACGTGTACACCCGTGAAGCCATTTCCACAATCAAGATAACCACCATCCCCTTCACTCTGGAAAGTCTCCCATGCCCTTGGTAAGCCCACCCTCCTGCTTCTCCTTGCCTCCCATCCCCAAGTAACAACTGTGCTGCTTTCTATCACTACAGGTTAATCTGCACTTTCTAGAATGTATGTAAATAGAATCACACAGTATGTACTTGTGTTTTGTCTGGCTTCTTGCTTAACTGAGCAGAAGGATTTGCGAGTCATCCCTGTTGCATGCATTAATAGTTTATTCCTTTTTATTGCCAAGTAGTATTCCATTCTTTGGATGTGCCAGTTTGTTTAGCTGTTCACCTGTTGATGGACATTTGGACCATGTTCAGTTTTGAACTATTACAAATAAAGCTGCTGTGAACATTCATGTACCTGTCTTTGTTGGATATATTCTATCATTTCTTGTGGGTAAATACTTTGGAGTGGAAGGGCTGAGTCACAGGTAAGTATTGTTTAATTTTTTTTTTTTTTTTTTTTTGAGACGGAGTCTCACTCTGTCACCTAGGCTGGCGTGCAGTGGCCTGATCTTCGCTCTCTACAACCTCCGCCTCCTGGGTTCAAGTGATTCTCCTGCCTCAGCCGCCCGAGTAGCTGGGATTACAGGCCTGCCCCGCTAATTTTTGTATTTTGAGTAGAGATGAGGTTTCGCCACGTTGGGCAGGCTGATCTTGAACTACTGACCTCAGGTGATCTGCCTGCCTCGGCCTCCCAAAGTGCTGGGATTACAGGTGTAAGCCACCGTGCCCGGCCGCATCTTTTTCTGTTTTTCTTTTTTTTTTGAGATGGGAGTCTTGCTCTGTTGCCCTGACTGGAGTGTAGTGGTGTGATCTCGGCTCACTGCAACCTCTGCCTCCCGGGTTCAGGTGATTCTCCTGCCTCAGCCTCCTGAGTAGCTAGGACTACAGGTGTGCACCAGTACACCCGGCTAATTTTTGTCTTTTCAGTAGAGATGGGGTTTCGCCATGTTGGCGAGGCTGGTTTTGAACTCCTGGTCTCGAGTGATCTGCCTGCCTTGGCCTCCAAAAGTGTTGCGATTACAGGTGTGAGCTACTGTACCCAGCCTTTTTTTTGTTGTTGAGATGGGGTCTCATTCTGTCACCCAGGCTGGAGTGCAGTGGTGCCACCTCCACTCACTGCCACCCCTGCCTCTGGGGCTTAAGCTATCCTCCCACCTCAGTCCTCATGAGTAGCTGAGACTACAGGCTCACACTACCACACCCGACTAATCTTTTATTTTTTGTAGAGATGGGGGTCTACCCATGTTGCCCAGGCTGGTCTTGAATTCCTGGCCTTGAGTGATCCTTCCCACTTCAGCCTTCTAAGTAGTTGGGATTCCAGGCATGCGCCACCTCAACGCATTTTTTTTTTTTTTTTTTTTTGAGACGTTGTCTCGCTCTGTCACCCAGGATGGAGTGCAGTGGCGCGATCTCAGTTCACTGCAAGCTCCACCTCCCAGGTTCATGCCATTCTCCTGCCTCAGCCTCCCAAGTAGCTGGGACTACAGGCGCCCGCCACCGTGCCCAGCTAATTTTTTTTGTATTTTTAGTAGAGATGGGGTTTCACCGTGTTAGCCAGGACGGTCTCAATCTCCTGACCTCTTGATCCGCCTGCCTTGGCCTCCCAAAGTGCTGGGATTACAGGCGTGAGCTACCATGCCCAGCCTTTTTTTTTTTTTTTTTTTTTGAGACAGGGTCTCCCTCTGTCAGGCTTCAGTGCAGTGGTGTGATCACACCTTATTGCAGCCTCAAACTCTTTGGGGTCAAACAATCCTCCTGCCTCAGCCTCCCAAGTAGCTGGAACTACAGGCACACATCACGCTCAGCTGATTATTATTTTTGTTTCTGTAGAGACAAAGTCTCCCTATGTTGCCCAGGCTGGTCTCGAACTCCTGGCCTCAAGCAATCCTCCTGCCTTGCCTTCCCAAAGTGCTGAGATTACAAGTGTGAGCCACCGCACCCAGCCCTTGGTGCTTTTGTCAATGCCTATACAGTTATATAATGTTGCATAAATGGAATCACATAATACATTTTTTAAACATATGAAGCATTTTTTTTTTTTTTTTTTTGAGACAGAGTCTCGCTCTGTCGCCCAGGCTGGAGCGCAGTGGTGCGATCTCGGCTCACTGCAAGCTCTGCCTCCTGGGTTCACGCCATTCTCTTGCCTCAGCCTCCCAAGTAGCTGGAACTACAGGTACCCGCCACCACACCCGACTCAATTTTTTTTTTTTTGTATTTTTAGTAGAGACGGGGTTTCACCGTGTTAGCCAGGATGGTCTCGATCTCCTGACCTTGTGATCTGCCCGCCTTGGGCTCCCAAAGTGCTGGGATTACAGTCGTGAGCCACCGCGCCCGGCTAGCGTTTTTTTAATATTGGATTTTTAGGCTGGGTGTGGTGGCTCACGCCTGTCATCCCATCACTTTGGGAGGCTGAGGCGGGTGAATCACTTGAGATAGGAGTTTGAGACCAGCCTGGCCAACATGGTGAAACCCCGTCTCTACTGAAAACACAAAAATTAGCCAGGCATGGTGGCGCATGCCTGTAATCCTAGCTACTCTGGAAGCTGATCACGAGAATCGCTTGAACCCAGGAGGAGGAGGCTGCAGTGAGCCAAGATCATGCCACTGCACTCTGGTCTGGGTGACAGAGCAAGACTCCATCTCATAAGAAAAAAAAAAAGTTGGATGTTTAAGATGTATTGGGCAACTTCCAGCCGCCCATTTCACTCTGCAATAGGAGGGCATGTGCTATGTATCCTTCTGTAGCCTTTGTTACGCTCAGATAATCATATGCAAACATGCACACATCTGTATGGGGTTTGTGTTACAAAAACGAGGCCATGTCATATATATTTCTTTGTTAACACAAAACAGAAGTTACTTTAGGTCGGTTGGTATGAATTAACAGCTTTTCAAAGCTGCCTAATATTCTAGGCTATGGGTTTTCCAATTCGATCATTCATATATTGATGGAAATTCACTTTGTTTGCCCATTTTTACCACTACAAACAATGCTGCAGTAAATGCAGAAGACTTTGAAAACATTATATAATCACATGGCTTGTTTGGGGGCAGATTCCCAGGAGCGGGATATTGGATCGAAAGGGTTTATGTTTTCTTTTGTTTGAGACAGAGTCTCACTCTGTCACCCAATCACAGCTCACTTCTGCCTCTACCTCCTGGGTCAAGGGATCCTCCCACCTCAGCTTCACAAGTAGCTGTGAGTACAGGTGCCTATTTTTTATTTTTTGAAAGCAGGAACAATTTTAATAGACAACAGAATACTTTCTAAAAGATTAACGATAGTAGGTGTTAGCACATTTATGTTCTGCTATTTTCATTTATTTTGAGATTCCTCATTATCACCTTAATTTGTATTTCCCTTATAGGCAGTGTCTAAATACTGGTAAATAAATTAGCTAGTCTCAAGGATTCTGTAACAGTCGCACAAACTCAGCACAGTCTAAGGTGGTACTGCTATAACAGAATCCCTGAGACTGGGTAATTTATTTATTTATTTGAGACAGGGTCCTGCTCTGTTGCTCAGGCTGGATTGCAGTGGCGTGATCATAGCTCATTGCAGCCTTGATCTCCTGGGCTCAAGTAATCCTCCTGCTTCAGCCTCTCGTGTAGCTGGGACTACAGACATGGACCACCATGACCAGCATTTTTTTTTATTTTTTATTTTATTTTTAATTGTTTTAGTAGATGTGAGGTCTTGATCTGTTGTCCAGCCTGGTCACAAACTTCTGAGCTCAAGAGATCCTCCCACCTCAGACTCTCAAGGTGCTGGGATTACAGGCATTAGCCACCACACCCAGTCTGGGTAATTTATAAAGAATAGAGATTTCTGGCTGGGCGTGGTGGCTCCTGTAATCCCAGCAGTTTGGGAGGCTGAGGTGGGTGGATCACCTGAGGTTAGGAGTTCGAGACCAGCCTGGCCAACATGGTGAAACCTTGTCTCTATTAAAAATACAAAAAATTAGCCAGGCATAGTGGCGGCACCTGTAATCCCAACTACTTGGTAGGCTGAGGCAGGAGAACCATGTTGGCCAGGCTGGTCTCGAACTCCTGACCTCAGGTGATCCACCCACCTCGGCCTCCCAAAGTGTTGGAGCCACCACACCTGGCTGGAGATTAAGTTTCTAACACTTGAGCTTTGGGGGACACATTCAAACCTGTCCACCTAAAGTAATCCAAAGGGTCAGAATCTAATTCTAATAGTTTATTCAAGCACAAAACATGAGGGTGGACTACCTGGAAACACTGACTCCAGATGAATGGGGTCAGTGTTTCGAAGTAGAGAAGTTAAGGTTTCATTTACACAGGCAGAGGCAGTGTACGGTCAGTGCATACTTACAGTAATTTGGTTATAGGCGAGTGCAGTGGCCCACGCCTGTAATCCCAGCACTTTGAGAGGCCGAGGCGGGCAGATCACCTGAGGTCAGGAGTTCAAGACCAGCCTGACCAACATGGTGAAATTCCATCTCTACGAAAATATAACAATTAGCTGGGCATGATGGCAGGTGGCTGTAATCCTGGCTACTCAGGAGGCTGAGGTGGGAGAATCGCTTGAACCTGGGAGGCAGAGGTTGCAGTGAGCCGAGATTGTGCCATTGCACTCCAGCCTGGGCGACAGAGCGAGACTCTGTCTCAAATTAAAATAATAATAATTTGGCCGGGCGCGGTGGCTCACGCTTGTAATCCCAGCACTTTGGGAGGCCGAGGCGGGCGGATCACGAGGTCAGGAGATCGAGACCACGGTGAAACCCCGTCTCTACTAAAAATACAAAAAAAATTAGCCGGGCGTGGTGGCGGGCGCCTGTAGTCCCAGCTACTCGGAGAGGCTGAGGCAGGAGAATGGCGTGAACCCGGGAGGTGGAGCTTGCAGTGAGCCGAGATCGCGCCACTGCACTCCAGCCTGGGTGAAAGAGCAAGACTCCGTCTCAAAAAAAAAAAAAAAAAAAAAAAAAAAATAATAATAATAATAATAATTTGGTTGTAAGCAGTGTTTCTTTTTGAGGGGCATACATTTAACATTTTTTACAGAGGGTGTAATAGTCATGGGTTTGCTGTCATCTGGTCTAAGTAAAGTAGGACAACAAAAGGGAAGATAATCTATAAGAAGGGTCATTAAGAAGGCAGCAGGTTTTTGTCCCGGTGTTTAATTCTCTCCAATAGTTGTACAGAACAAGAAAAACAAGCAGGTCTAATTTATTATCTCAGAAAAAATTATAACCATATGTGGCTGAGATCACAGTCACCTCTCTCTCCAGGTTTCAAGTGTTGTGGGGGTTCCAACATCTTTTCTATTTATTTTAAAAAACCACAGCAGAGGGGTTGTGCACCCTTTCATATTTCTTGGCTATTTGGATTTGTTCTTCTGAGACATGTCCATTCCTATTTTTTGCTCATTTTCTATTGTTTTTGCCTTTTTTCTAATTAGCTTTTAAGATTTATTTGTATATTACAGGTATTGGCTCTTTATCATGTATGGCAAATATTTTTTCCTCATCTATCATTGTCTCTTGATTTTTATCACAGTGTTAATTTTCGGGGTAATCAAGTATATCTTTTTATAGTTTGAGATTCCTGTCTTTGCAGTCTCTCAACCCCTAGAATACCCTTATAGTCTCCTAAATTATATTCTAAATGTTTTGTTGATTAAATTTAAGACTCTACGCCATACATCAACTAAATCATCTTTTCCTGATTGAAATAAAATACCACCTTTGTGGTATTTCCGGATTCTGTTGCACTAATGTGTCTTTCCTACCAACAATATCATATTGTTTTATTATTGTGGTTTTTTGTTTTTGAGACAGAGTCTCATTCTGTTGCCCAGGCTGGAGTACAGTGGTGCGATCTCAGCTCACTGCACCTCCACCTCCTGGGTTCAAGCAATGTCTCCTGCCTCAGCCTCCTGAGAAGCTAGGATTATAGGCGTCTGCCACCACGCTCGGCTAATTTTTGTACTTTTAGTAGAGACGGGGGTTTCACCGTGTTGGTCAGGTTGGTCTCGAACTCCTGACCTCAGGTGATGCCCCCCCCCCCCCCACCCCGCCTTGGCCTCCCAGTGCCTTGGCACTGACCTATTGTGTTTTATATACTATGTTTGTCATCTGTAAAGGCAAGTTCCTGCTCCGGCTTGTAAAGTTTTCCCACTACTGTAGTAGTTATTTTTTTTTGACAGTCTCGCTCTGTCACCCAGGCTGAAGTGCAGTGGCCCGATCTCGGCTCACTGCAACCTCCGCCTCTCGGGTTCAAGCGATTCTCTTGCCTCAGCCTCCCGGGAAGCTGGGATTGCAGGCGTGCACCACTACGCCCAGCTAATTTTTGTACTTTTCGTAGAGACGGGGTTTCACCATGTTGGTCAAGCTGGTCTCGACCTTCTGACCTTGTGATCCGCCCGCCTCGGCCTGTCAAAGTGGTGGGATTACAGGCGTGAGCCACCGCGCCCGGCCGTAGTTATTGTTTTATACGATTTTAAGATCATTTAATTAAATCCTCTGAACTCCGTTGAGATTCCAATAGAAGTGTGTATTTGTAATTTTTAAATTGACCTTATGTTACCTTTCATCTAATATATTGTTGCATCAGTTCAAATACTGTTTTAAATCCTTCTATAAGTCTTCTCTATTCGTAGCTTTTTGGGTCACTTTTTTTTTTTTTTTTCAAAAAAACAGGAAGTCTCTTTTTACCTGAGGCGTCAACTGGGCCGGTTTTCCGGCGCGCGCCAGCCCCTCCCCTTCTCCCGCCCCAAGGTTCCGCGTTACCATGGGAACAAAGGTTGACGTCACTTAGGGCTTCCTCGCTGGACCCGAGGGTCGATGGTGAAGGGAGACGAGTGGAGGCGGTTTTGCTCCATCTACGCATGCGCACTTTCTGCTCCAGGATTCCCCCGCCATAAATCTCGTTCCGGCTGGGCCTTTTCCGCCGCGACTTCTCGCTTAATCCCGGAGAAACTGCCCCCTGGGGGAGGGGAGTAGAAAAAGGCTGGAACCAGCGACAGCCAATCCCGCGACACTACAACGCAGGCGAGATTGATTGACTCCACCACCGCAGCCAATGAGAGAGCTCGTCACCGCTCCGTCACAGAGTTCGCCCCACCCCATCCCCTCCTTTCTGGACTCCGAGCTCAGTTCACGCAGTAACAAATGAAGTGCGCGCTGCGACACCTCCCAGCCCACCGGATTCCGCCGCCATTTCCTCGCCTGGCCTAACGGTTCGGCCAATCCCAGCGCGCATCAAGAAGGACTGAGGCTCCGCCAATCGGAGGCCGCCGATTTCGACCCTTCGCCTCGGCCCGGCCCAATCCAGGCCCCGGCCCCACCGCCCCCGGCCCGCCCCCGCGGCGCCCTCTCTCCTCCCTCTTTGTGCGTCTCGCGCCGCCGCCGCCCGCCGCGTGAGAGGACGGGCTCCGCGCGCTCCGGCAGCGCAGTCGGGTCCCCTCCCCCCGGGAGGCTTGCGAAGGAGAAGCCGCTGCAGAAGAAAAGCAGGTGCCGGTGCCTGTCCCCGGGGGCGCCATGGCGACCGGAGCGAACGCCACGCCGTTGGGTAAGCTGGGCCCCCCCGGGCTCCCCCCGCTTCCCGGGCCCAAAGGGGGCTTCGAGCCGGGCCCTCCGCCTGCACCCGGGCCTGGGGTTGGGCTGCTGGCTCCCGGGCCGCCGCCGCCGCCGCCCCCGCCCGTGGGCTCGATGGGGGCCCTGACCGCGGCCTTCCCCTTCGCGGCGCTGCCTCCGCCGCCTCCGCCGCCGCCCCCTCCGCCTCCCCAGCAGCCGCCGCCGCCTCCACCGCCACCGTCCCCCGGCGCCTCGTACCCGCCGCCGCAGCCGCCCCCTCCGCCGCCGCTCTACCAGCGCGTGTCGCCGCCGCAGCCGCCGCCACCCCAGCCGCCGCGTAAGGACCAGCAGCCGGGCCCGGCCGGCGGCGGAGGAGGTGAGTCGGGCCGAAAGAGCGCGAGAGGCGTCGCGCGGACGGGCCCGGCCGCCTGAGGGGCGCGCGGCGGCGGCGACGGCGGCTGCACGCGGCAGGGGCGCGCGCGCGCGCGCACGGGGAGGCCCGGGCGGAGGCGCCCCAGGGCGCGCGCGGCCTGGTTCTAGGGCCTCGAGTGCGCACGCGCGCTGTTGGGGGAGGGTTGGGCGAGCGGGAGGCGCTTTGTGCGCAGACGCAGTGAGGTGGCCGGGCTGTGCGGCGCAACTTTATAGACTGGGGGGTTCCCTATTGCTCTCCAGTCCGCTGGTGTCGGGAAGAGGGGTGGCGGGTGTTCAGCGCTGGACGGGGTGCTGGCTGTGAATGCCATCAGGGCGTGAAAGCCTCACCTGATGACGTGATGACGTGCATCGACTCCCTTCTGGTCTTGAGGAACCAGAATGGGAACCGTACCAAGGATAGCTCCTGCTTCCACAGCAAGGCAGGGTTTTTATCCGGGAGAGGTTGGCATGCTTCAGATGATGGTTGGGTCTGATCTTTCTTGGTCTCTTTTGGGGAGAGAACTCTAGTTTTTTTTTTGTTTTTTTTTTAATTTCCGTTCAGTATGCTTAGATCTCAGTCTGACCGGCTGCCCTGTCACTTTGTTTTAAAAAGCTTTTCTCTCTCATCCTGTACCCCTTGGGAAATAGAAGGACTCTTTTGTGGTAAATGTAGGGAGTTTCTGCCTATGTGTGGGGGAAGGAGAACTTGGCTACTATTGTATAGGTTGTTGTTTGTTGAATTTTCGATAGATCCTTTTAAGAGTTCAAACCCTCAGTGTCCAACTGGCCAGGAAAATTGAATGTTGATCTTGGCTAAACTTATGAAGACTGAGGTGATCTTGTTGAAGAATTGGGCTTTTCCCACTGGGTAGGGTGTAACTAGGTTTAGCTGTGGTCCGGCCTCTCGTACAGAAGTGACTGGTGAAGGGAGTGGAGGTGGGTGGAGCCCCCAGTCCCATCAGGACTGCTTTACAAACCTATGACTCTTCAGTGTATTCGTGTCTCCTCTGGGGATTTCAGAGCACTCATGGTTGATGTAGTATATATCTAACACTCTCTGCAGTCGTATGCATTTAGATTACCATGTTTATATATTTGACAGTTTTTCTAGACAAAAGAAGGTGAAATGTTAACTTGCCTGACCAAGGACCACATACCCTTATAGTGGCCATAAGCTTTAAATCTCTGATCTCTGAGGTTTGTTTCCTGTTTTTTTACTGTTTAAGTTTTAGGTTAAGCTCTCAGTTTCACAGTCTGCTGAGTTTCTGTGTAGTACCTTAAATACTCTTAGCTGTCTGTTGATAACTATTTATATTTACATCTGATGGACTTTGTCTCTGCCTTTAGACTTCCCAAGTAAGAAGCGGAAGAGGAGCCGCTGGAACCAAGACACAATGGAACAGAAGACAGTGATTCCGGGAATGCCTACAGTTATTCCCCCTGGACTTACTCGAGAACAAGAAAGAGCTTATATAGGTAAATATACGTTCTGCATCCAAATGCACTTTGAGATTGTTACGATTTATTCTGAGCAAGATCTGGATTTCGTGAAAGTTTGAGACTGTAGTTAATCTTTTTTGAGATGAGATACTTTCACAACTTTGGTATCATCTGTCAGTTTTTGCCCAGTGAGTTCTGCATTTGTAGCTCCTTGTTTTGGTCTGTTCATAACTGCAGTGTTCTCCATGAGTATCAGGAAGGTAGAGTTTCACTTAGGAGTAAGAACAGTCCCCAGTCCAGCAGCCACTCTTTACAGCTGCTGTTCATTGCCAGTTGATGAGGTGAGTGTCATCTGCCTCTCTGGACAGGCCCCAGTGGAGAACACTGCAGGTACTGTAAACCAAGTACTTTTCACAGCATGGCCTTTCACCATAATTTCATATTTCTCCCCCTAAAATGTGGTCTTTTACTTTTTATAGGTACTTTCTGAAAGAAAAAAAACTGACAAAAAGTGGTTCTGAAAGTGTGTTTACAATTTACCCCTTTTTATTTTCTTGAATTTAAGAATTTAACCTTCCCTTCAACATCTTTTCTGGTTTGGTCTATGGAGAGCTGTCTTAAAATGAAGGCTCTTGTATTTACTCTTAAAGAACTCTGCTGGGAAAGGGATATTGCATGGATATGGAATGAAGTGCTAGGATAAAAAGGTTTTATCTGCTGGGAGGTTTTGAGAATTAAGAATGACTATCCACAGTGGAATTGAAATTAACCTCAAAATTGCTTTTTTGAAAAAAAAAAAGTTTTTAATGCAAGTTTTATCTTTATATACCTGTGCAGCTGTCTCAAAAAACTTCGCTTGATAAACATTTTCTACTAACCAAATAAACATCCCCTTTGGAGGAAATTCGGGCAAAGACCTCCTAAGCCTACGAGGCTGTGGCCTTCACAACCAAAAAGCTTCAAGGCCAGCATGTTACTACTCTTCAGGGTCTTAATTTCCTGTTTTTTAGACTGCTGAGAATTTTGAGGCGTTGGAATTGTCTGTCTCCTTTCACAGTACTACTAATACTTGTTCTTTCCCCTACTGTTCCTGTCTACTCCCACCCATTCCCTTGTGTGTCATATTAGACCAGTCTGGGTCTTTACAACCTTGTGAAATGCCCCTAGTGGAGTGATATCCCAAGAACACAAGCATACTTAGAAGATGGGAAGAGCACAAATTCTTTACATCTCTCTTTCTCTTTCTGTGGAGGGCTAGTTAGTTCACTGGGCCCTAAGGGCTATTTATAGCTATAATCAAAATAGATAGAATCAAAAGACAGGTGTAATTCTCCACAGAAGAGAATGACCCTTTTTATTTAGATCAGGCCCCACATTTCCATAGTCAGTTAGGAAGACTCACCTTCTCCCCTCAGTGAAGGTGACTTTCACCTCAAGTTGTTGAAGCTTAATACTCAACTGCAAAGTCAGAATTTTCTAGGCATAAAGGAGCTTGGGGAACCATGTGTCTTACTAATTTTCTATCTCGCACGGTACATAGTGCTTTGTCCAGGATGCCCTCAATATCTTTTTTTTTTTTTTGAGAGACAGAGTCTTGCTATGTCGTCAGGCTGGAGTGTAGTGGTGCAATCTCAGCTCACTGCAACCTGCGTCTCCCGGGTTCAAGTGATTCTCCTGCTTCAACCTCCCAAGTAGCTGGGACTACAGGCGCACGCCACCATGCCCAGATAAATTTTTTTTTTTTTTTTTTTTGGAGACAGAGTCCCGCTCTGTCGTCCAGGCTGCAGCGCAGTGGTGCGATCTCCACTCACTGCAAGCTCCGCCCCCTGGGTGCATGCCATTCTCCTGCCTCAGCCTCCGGAGTAGCTGGGACTACAGGCGCCTGCCACCACACCCGGCTAATTTTTTTTGTATTTTTGGTAGAGACGGGGTTTCACAGTGTTTGCCAGGATGGTCTCAATCTCCTGACCTCGTGATCCGCCTGCCTTGGCCTCCCAAAGTGCTGGGATTATAGGCGTGAGCCACCGTGCCCGGCCGCCCAGCTAAATTTTTTTGTATTTTTAGTAGAGACGGGGTTTCACCATGTTGGCCAGGATGGTCTCGATCTCTTGTCCTCATGATCTGCCCACCTTGGCCTCCCAAAGTACTGGGATTACAGGTGTGAGCCACTGCGACCGGCCAGTATCTTCTTTCGATAATAATGGGTTTTCATTTCTTCAGGGTTTCAGGTGTGGGTGTGGTATAGCCCTGTGGATGTATTTAAAGTTAGAAGGAATTTTTGGTTAGACACGCATTAATCCTGTCTTGGAGCCAGCTCAGTTTTAACCCAACCTAGTAACATTTGCCCTTATTGGAGATGCCTGCTCAAAATTCTCAGATGCTGCGAAGGTAAGGAACAGGTGGTTATTCCGCATGTTGAAGAAAGCTGCTCTGGCTCTGCATTTCCCATTATCTTGGAAAATCAGCCGTGTAACATTTCCCTGGAGTCACTGGCAACTTTTGTGAAACCCTTCATCTCTCTTTTTCATGCACAGCCTCATTGGTCAAGGCCCGAGGGCCAAGTACATTGTCCTTGAACACACATTCCATTCTTCTACATGCCTGCTCCCCATATGAATAGTGAGCCTGAAAACAAATTCTTAGAACTTTATGGTTACTGGTTTATTAAGATATGTGGTTTGTCATTTAATATTTGAATAAATATTTCATATAATTGAATAAAAAGCTGCAGGTCATTGGGAGACCCTTACTAGTACAGGTCTGGTTGTACAGAAAGAGTATGTACAAATTTTTATAAGATGTTGAATTTTGTTATTAAATGTCTTATTTAAGGAATTTTAAATGTGGTATTAATGAAAATGATCTTTGCTCAATTGGTATTTTTCCTTGTCCCATGTTAATTGGGTCTCATTTTGGGCTATGTTTAATATTTAATGAAGAAAAAACTCAATTCTTGCCCTTGAGTAATTTGATGGGAATCGGGTATTGGTGATATAACATGGTTTATGGTTCTCGGTACCAATTGTAAGCAAGCCTTGGTGGGGAGGAAGAGGTGAAACACCTCCTAATAATTGCTTGAATGTTAGCCTTAGTGAACAGTCTTTATTGCTAACCCCTCTTCCAACAAACTGTTTGCTTCCTTAAGTGATAACCATTTTGAAGTGAAAAAAACCTATAGATGTAAAAGGACTCCTGCCGATAGGTGGTTGGGGGTTTTTGCTTCAATGTGTTCACTGATCAGTCGTCCCTTTCAAAGTCTCCGAGTTCTTCATGCTTGTTGTTGAGATTTGAGATGTTTATTGGTAACATTGTCTTTTTTCCATCCTTTTTTTTCTTTCCTAACCTGGTTTCTTCCAGTGCAACTGCAGATAGAAGACCTGACTCGTAAACTGCGCACAGGAGACCTGGGCATCCCCCCTAACCCTGAGGACAGGTTGGGAAACAGTTTTAACCAGCTGACAGTAACGCTTTTACCTTTTTCTCAATACATTTTACTGGTGGCAACATATTGTGTCAGTTCAATAAAATCCTAGTATGACGACTGTACCCTGATCACTCTGGGGATTAAGGTTTAATTAGAAATATGTATGGTCAGTCAACAGTTAGAAAATTGGAATAAAACTTAAAAATGTTGGGAGAATAAAAAGTTACAGGAAAATGGACAACTGGTTTCCAATTGGTAAGCATGTAGATCTTAACCTGATTTACCCACCCTTAGGGTCAGTGAGGTGGCCCTGTTAACCTGCCTTTTCAGTACCTGCTTTGGCCGAAAGCCCAGGGCATAGAGTTTTTCTCACAGGTATACGGTGCAGGGACTAAAAATATTTTTGAGCATCACTGAACTTGAGCAAGCCAGGAGCTCTGGTCAGCTCATTGCTGCAGTCTTCCTGCTCATGGTTTTGAGATGGTTTCAAAATCAGATGAGATTTCTAACCAACTTCACTGCCAGTTAAATTTCAGCCTTGGCCATTGCCTTGGGGGTGTTGGGAGGGGCCAGAATAGTCTCACCTATTTGGGGAAGGCATGCAGCCAACCCTAAGTTACTTTTTTTTTTTTTCCTTAAAGGGAGCGTGGGCCTCAAACAGCTGTGGTCATGTCATTTCAGTTTGCAGTTTCTCTCACCTCAGAAAAATAAATTGTGTGGGGGAGATGAACTTTTTAAACTGGAATTTTATTAGCTGATTGAACAGCTAAAATTGGTCATTTAATTAGAAGGGCAGTAAGTCTCTCCCTCTCACTGAATTTTCTCTTAGCGCATACAGCATAGTTGAAAAGACTTTGCTTTAAAAAGTAGTGTTTTTGGTTTTTGTTACCCAGTTAATAGCTTATTAAATCAGGAAGATGATGTAATGGCTTTAGAAGTCACTCACTCATGCATCTTTCTTCCGCCCTTTGCCAGGAAACATTAACTTCCTTGTTTCTCCATATTGACTCTTTAATTTGACTTACTACATTTGCTATATTTTACCTATAGATAGATTCTGATTGTAGGGTTGTGTTGTGTTTCGTTTCTTTTTGAAGATTTTTTTTTTTTTTAATTTACATTGTAGGTCATAGACCACAACTGTTTAGTGCCTTTTTGGCCTTTTTCCCTTTAATAATATGTCTACAGGTCACCAGTCAATTCCTCCAAAGGTTGAATTTTTAACCTTCTTTGCTTCCTGGATAACTGGGATTAGAATTTAGTTGATCTAGCCGATGCCTATTGGAGGTGAAGAAGTCGGGCCAGTCTAACCTCTAGAACACTAGCTTTTGCCTTTCACTTCTGCAATTTGGGAAGAGGTTAAACTGTTGTGAGGCCTTCATATGGCCAATTGGGTGCTGGTAAGACTTGTTTTTGTAACTAGCCAAGAATGCTTAATTCTAGACAGCTGTGGGGTGGGAATTAGAAATGTCAAGCATGTTAGAAATAAAACCAGAGCAGGGTTTTTCCTCCCTTGTATTCAGTTTTGAAAGAGGCCCTAATGCCTGATTGGTTTTGCTTTTGAGCCCAGGTTGGAGGGAAATGCATGGGTTTTCTTAATTAAGATAATTTCTTAAAAAGGTGTTATATCAATTAAGCCACTTTATTGTTATTTCGATGCTGCTTAACTTGCACAGTAAAAACATGTTTAAAACTTTTCTTGTAGACTTAAATGTATAAGATGGTAGTCTAATGAGCTGGGGTATGTTTGCGTTTGTTCACTCTTAATGGATTATGCTAACAGTTTATACAAATGCTAGAAACGGAGGTGTCATTTAGCCGTCATTAGCCATGAACAAACCTGACCTTTTATTCCATCGTGTGTGTAACGTGGTGTGACATGGTTCCCTTTAGGCTGAAGACAGTGGGAGCAGCCGAGTTCAGTCCTTGCTCTCCAACTAGGCAAGGTTCTCTCAACTAAACCAAGGGTATAGGAGTCTTGACTACTTTCAGTATGTTTTTTTAATAACCTGATCCACATGGTCTCTTCCCTTCTTGCAGCTGCTACTAAATTTTCATTCAGAATATCAAGCTATGGTCCTTTTTGTAATCTTAACTCAAAATTCTAGGAGTGTAACCTCTCTTTTTTATTACCGCAAAATCCAGCTGTGGTAAACTGACCATTTTATCGTTATATTTTTTTACTTGTAGCAACAGCATTTTACTCCTTAAAAAAATGAGAGAGAGAAAATCTGCTTTCTGGACTTGTAAACTCTGGTGGAGAATCATAGGTTTTCCCCTTGCTGTTTGCAGGTTCAGACCCTAGACAAGTATGACCAAATCTGCATTTGCAGCCTCTTGCAGAAGCTGCTTTAGCACTTTAACGTTTTTCTCTACCCAGACTCCCCAACCTCGAACAGCCAGAAAACAGGTTGTCTCCTGGGCCTTGGACACAGCCAGCCAGGCCATTGAAGGAAAAGCAAAGACGAAGCCTTGAACCATCTCTCTCCATTGTGGGGGCCAAGTAGCTGCAGTAGCCTTCAGTCCCAGTTGCATTGGGTTAAAGAGCTCATACGTACTATGTGTTAGGGGTACAGAAGCTTTTCCTCATAGGGCATGAGCTCTCCAAGAGTTAACCTTTTGCCTAAACTTGGGGTTTCTGTGGTTCATAAAGTTGGGATATGTAATTTTTTTTCAAATGGAAGAAAATCCATATTTGGCAAGAAGACTCCAGGGGATGATACTGTCCTTGCCACTTACAGTCCAAAGATTTTCCCCAAAAGATAGACATTTTTTCCTCTCATCACTTCTAGATGCAAAATATTTTATTTTTTTCCTTTCTCACACACACCCCAGACCCCTAACGTTAAGCCAGCTTCCATCTCCCCATTCCACACGATCTTGAGTAGCACACGTTATGGTCGGTTCCTCCGAAGAGTGTTGTATTAGGGTCTGAGAGGCAGAGGGGCTGGGAAAGACTTGTTATAGTCCGCGTGGGAATGAGAGAAGTCGGGGCAGAATAGTAAACGGGAGTCTGTTTCCCACAGGTCCCCTTCCCCTGAGCCCATCTACAATAGCGAGGGGAAGCGGCTTAACACCCGAGAGTTCCGCACCCGCAAAAAGCTGGAAGAGGAGCGGCACAACCTCATCACAGAGATGGTTGCTCTCAATCCGGATTTCAAGCCACCTGCAGATTACAAGTAAGCGGAGGGGCTCGGTCATCTGGGATGAGGACACATGGAGATCATGGGTGACCTGCTGGGATGGGACAATATTGGTACTGCTCACCTCTTGCCTCAAGTCACCATAATTAGCACTTGGTACCAATATTTAGTTTTAGAAAAGCTGCTGGCTGTGTCATCCTCCAGAAATGTGCAGTGACACAGGCTTTTGTTTCTTAGACCTCCAGCAACACGTGTGAGTGATAAAGTCATGATTCCACAAGATGAGTACCCAGAAATCAACTTTGTGGGGCTGCTCATTGGGCCCAGGTGAGTAACTGCTGGTCTGTAGGATATAGAATTCCTTTAAAGCCTGTGAAATGTGTCCGTTTTGTACCTAATTGGGTACTGTTGGCTTACTTTTCCCCTTTTTGGTAGGACATTCATTTTGGCTGAATTAATGCCTTTCTGTGAGAAGGTGTCTTAACTTCCCCACTAGTGCAGAGAAGTCAAATCCTTAGGTTTACTGTGCTGACCATAATGTAGAGTTCATGGAGCTCTTAGTGGGAAAATCCAATTCTCTGTGCTTGTGGTTTCCCACCAATGCCAAATTGGTCCAGCCTCTGTTCCCTCTTGAGCATGAACTTGTCAGGTATAAACTCAGTCATTTCTTGCCTGTCTCTAGAGGGAACACCCTGAAGAACATAGAGAAGGAGTGCAATGCCAAGATTATGATCCGGGGGAAAGGGTCTGTGAAAGAAGGGAAGGTTGGGCGCAAAGATGGCCAGATGTTGCCAGGAGAAGATGAGCCACTTCATGCCCTGGTCACTGCCAATACAATGGAGAACGTCAAAAAGGCAGTGGAACAGGTGAGCGGTGAGCCCAGAAAGGACGCCTCTTGGCAGAAACCTAGGTGGAGGCCCTAAGCACTTAACTGTCCATTGCGTCTTCATTAGATAAGAAACATCCTGAAGCAGGGTATTGAGACCCCAGAGGACCAGAATGATCTACGGAAGATGCAGCTTCGGGAGTTGGCTCGCTTGAATGGGACCCTTCGGGAAGACGACAACAGGTATGTGATCAGTTTAAAGGAGAGAGTGTAGAGACGTGAAGAACCTATGGAAGTAGAGATTGTTCCCTTGCATTGACCTCTTTTTTTCCTTTAATAGGATCTTAAGACCCTGGCAGAGCTCAGAGACCCGCAGCATTACCAACACCACAGTGTGTACCAAGTGTGGAGGGGCTGGCCACATTGCTTCAGACTGTAAATTCCAAAGGTGAGGGGCTGGCTCTTATGGTTTCCTGGTAGCCTGCAATGTGCAGGACAACTCTTCTGGCACGTTAATTGGTTGCTGTTAATCTTACCAAGAGAAACATCTTTTCTGTTAGTGTGGTCTGTAATGGTGTGATTTAAAGCCCAGGATGATTAGAAATAGGCTGTACAGATACCCCTGTTTGTTTGTCTTGAGCCCAAGAAAACTGGAAGTTTCCATTTTGGGTATGTTTTCACTGGGGCTCAATAGGAAATTCACTGCTTTTGCTGTTAAGAATTGGTTCAAGAAGACTAATCAATCTACAGATTTCTGACCAGTTGCAAGTCAGCACTAGATACCAACACTTTCTGACTGGCTGGCGAATATGTAAGGTTTTGTTTAGGAAGTTCGTTCTGGCAGTTGTGCCAGTCTTGCATAGATTTTCCTTTCCTCAAACTGGGAATGAAGTTTGATGAAATTGACTTGAGAGAACCTGTGCTTCATCAGTGCTCAGGGTCTCCTGTGCTCTTCGCCCAGGGCCCCTCTGCTCTGGTGATCCCAGATGCAGAACTGGGCACGAAACTGAAGATCTGATGAGACTATTGAGATCCATGCCCAGTAAGGGGTTAGAAAGATGTGTGATGATCTGGTGATTGAATTCTTCAAAACTTTCTGTATGTTGGTTCCTCAGGATAAAAGCTTCCTTCTTAACAAGTTTTTCCCCTTTCTCTGTGTCCCCCACCCCACTTCAGGCCTGGTGATCCCCAGTCAGCTCAGGATAAAGCACGGATGGATAAAGAATATTTGTCCCTCATGGCTGAACTGGGTGAAGCACCTGTCCCAGCATCTGTGGGCTCCACCTCTGGGCCTGCCACCACACCCCTGGCCAGCGCACCTCGTCCTGCTGCTCCCGCCAACAACCCACCTCCACCGGTGAGCCTGGGGGCTGGCTGTCTTGGTCTGGCTTCCCCATTCTCTACTGCAGAGACTGGGAGCTATGGCCACGTGGTTTGGGTAGAGCACATAATGGATGTGGATGGCAACATTGTTCTTCCGGGATCTCAGGCCAGATTGGGGACTTCTCACTTTGGGAAGACCTTGTTCTTGTGTTCTGGTCCTGCGGCATAACCGGAAGAACAATGTTGCCACTAGGGGGCGCAGGCAGGGACGTTGGCAGGAAATGCTCTCACGTAGTCTCTCATGTCTACCACCCAGAGCCGCCCACCCTGGATGAATTCTGGCCCTTCAGAGAGTCGGCCGTACCATGGCATGCACGGAGGTGGTCCTGGTGGGCCCGGAGGTGGCCCCCACAGCTTCCCACACCCATTACCCAGCCTGACAGGTGGGCATGGTGGACATCCCATGCAGCACAACCCCAATGGACCCCCACCCCCTTGGATGCAGCCACCACCACCACCGATGAACCAGGGCCCCCACCCTCCTGGGCACCATGGCCCTCCTCCAATGGGTAAGTAAGTGTCAGACCAGAAACCTTGGGGCTTTGGGATAAGCAAGGGGTTATGTCAGGTCGCTGTTTGCTAGAAGCAGCTCTCAAGTGGCTGGGCAATGTGCTGGGTCTGCCTGACTTGCCAGGGTTATGGCTCTGGAAGGAGCAAGACTCCAGTCTGGTTCAGGGAGTGATTCTGTGTTGGGTAAGCACAGACCTGCCTTTTACAGGCATGGTTTTCAGAACTCGAGTAAGGATAGCAACTCAGGTTATCACAGGGGTGGCTTCCCTGGCCAGTTCCAATGTCCTGCTAAGTCCCTGCTCTTTCCTTCCATCAAGATCAGTACCTGGGAAGTACGCCTGTGGGCTCTGGGGTCTATCGCCTGCATCAAGGAAAAGGTAATGGCTGTCTGCTGGCTGTGGGTCTTCTAGGCTTGGGTGAGTGGGGGCTCTGGCCCAAGCCCCCCCCCCCTTTCCCTGAGGCCTCATCTTTGCCTCCACCTATCCGCAGGTATGATGCCGCCACCACCTATGGGCATGATGCCGCCGCCGCCGCCGCCTCCCAGTGGGCAGCCCCCACCCCCTCCCTCTGGTCCTCTTCCTCCATGGCAACAACAGCAGCAGCAGCCTCCGCCACCCCCTCCGCCCAGCAGCAGTATGGCTTCCAGTACCCCCTTGCCATGGCAGCAAAGTGAGTAGAATATTTTGGGCTTGTGGGGGTGGGTGGGATGGAGGTGGGGCTGACAGGAACCATAGAGCGTCACACAAGCAGGCAGGTGTCTTGGGATGAGCCCCTGGGCTCTGCTGGGGTTGTAAACAGAAAGGGCCTCCTGGTCCAGGGGGTGGAGGGGCATCTTGAAGAGGAGAGCTGATGTTTGGTGTGGTTGTGTCTGGGGAGAGGTTCGTGGGGGCCTGGAGGGGAGCCTGCTATTGTATTGTAGGTAGGGGGCCAGAAGTCCAGACCCTCGCAGGCTGAGTGAGCGGCTGGCTGGACTGAGCCTGGTGCATATGGGTCGAGTGGGATGGTGCATGCTTGCTCTGGCAAGGGCTGCGATTGGGGTGAGAGACTGCAGAGGTGGGACTGGGCAGTGGGGAGAGAGCAGCTGTGGCCTTGAGGTTGAATGTGCCGTTCGGTGGTGGCGGCGGCTGGGCGGAGGGACATCAGAGCTGTTCTTGTGTCTGGTACCTTCCCCTCAGCCCTTCCAGGGGCATTGGTGACAAAGGGCTTACTCTGTTAAGCCCAGAGACCTCGAGGCTGACCCCAGGGTAGTCCTGCCCACCCCTCCACTCCCCATCACCAGCCCCGCCCGCCCGCCCCCCACCACCGTACCGCATGCCAAGCAAGGAGCAGGCGCCCCTCGCCCCCATCCCAAGGCAGCAGCCGCAGACAGCCGCGGTGTGCCCCCGCGCGTGTGACCTTGGGCTTCTTTACCACCCCAGATACGACGACTACCACCACGAGCGCTGGCACAGGGTCCATCCCGCCATGGCAACAGCAGCAGGCGGCTGCCGCAGCTTCTCCAGGAGCCCCTCAGATGCAAGGCAACCCCACTATGGTGCCCCTGCCCCCCGGGGTCCAGCCGCCTCTGCCGCCTGGGGCCCCTCCCCCTCCGCCGCCTCCACCGCCTGGTTCCGCCGGCATGATGTATGCCCCGCCCCCTCCTCCTCCGCCTCCCATGGACCCTTCTAACTTTGTCACCATGATGGGCATGGGGGTGGCGGGCATGCCGCCCTTCGGGATGCCTCCAGCTCCCCCACCGCCTCCACCACAGAACTAGACTTGTTTTTTAAGAAAATATATATTATATATAGAGAGAATTGGTCTCGTTTAAACACGCCGAACCTCACCATATGGAGCCAGACATTGGGACGCACGCATGTGATTGTGTGTGCACGCATGTGTGTGTGTGCACGCACTGGGCTGGGCCAAGCGACTGAGGATTCGCTTGGGAACGGGCAGGTGGTAGTAGGGGCGCCAGCTTGGGCTCTCCTGGCGCCCCGTAGCATCGAGTGTCTTCTTTGTCTTCTTTCTCTCCTCACCCACCTCCCTTTGCCTCTCCCCAAACCGGGCCGCCAGGATCCCTCCCCGCGGCGGCGATGGCCCGAGCCATGAGAGTGAGGACTTTCCGCGCCCATTGGTGACCCTTCCAGGCAGACAGCCTCAGCAACGCCCCTGGTGGACAGGATGGTTCGGCAAAGCAGCTTGAGTTATTTTTGTGGACGGAATCGGAACACGCTGGCTCCATATCGTGAAATTTTTATTAATTTTTTTCTTTTTCCTTTGTTATTTCCTTATCTCTTCCTTTCTTCAGACTCCGTCCAAGGAGATGCTCTCCCCGGTCTTCTGCTGCAATTAGATTCCTTTCCCTTCTCTCCAGTTCTCCTTCCCTTACCAAGGAGAGGGGAGCAAATGGTTTTGGGCAAGGGCTTTGGCCATTCATGTAAAGCTGGTTGTGGGTTTTTCAAGGTGCCATAGCAACCCCCAAAGATGTTTGTTTAAAGCGTGGGTTTTTTAAATCTCTGCCACCCTTGTCAAGGGAGTCTTGTAAAGTTGCCAAGGGTAGGTTCATCTCCGGGTTCCGGGATTCCCATCCGTCCTGGCGCTCCTGCCAGCAGTGGGTGGGCAGCCTGAGCTCCCTCTGGCTCACCTGCCAGCCTGGAGTTCTTCCTGTGCTCCTTGATCACCTGAGCTGCCTCAGATTCCATTTGGTCCTCTCCTTCCTGGAAGGCTTCCTTTTATGTTTTATTTTAATCCCAAATGTCTGAATGTTTTGCAGAGTCTAGGGGTTTGAGCCCCTTGTTCATTCTGTCTCCTTTTTCTCCCACTTCCCTCTCCATGGAGTGATTATGTTGACAATAATGTATACTGCGCGTTCTCTTCACTGGTTTATCTGCAGAAATTTCTCTGGGCTTTTTTCAGTGTTAGATTCAACACTGCACTAAAGCGGGGATGTTCCATTGAATAAAAGAGCAGTGTGGTTTTCTGGGTCTGCTTCTTTATTTTCTTTTTAATGCCTGCCCTTCCCGGTTTTTCTTTTCACATAAACTTCCTCTACCAGCAGCAGCAGCAGCAGCAGCACCAAAGTTGCCTTAACTTTTGTTCAGCACCTGGTCCGGGGGTGAGACTGTAGGTGGTTAATTAGGGAAGCCCACCACCTGCCTCCTGTATGTGGCTTTGGTGGTGGGAGCTCAGTGTGTGGGTGGCTCCACAGTCTCCCCTTTGGTGACTAGTTAACATCGCCGAGAACCAATTTTGCCCCTCCTTGTTCACCGCTCATCTTTCTAGTCTCTGTCCTTTGAAGGCCTTTTCCTGGGGCTTAGACCTGCACGTTTGATGAGCTCCAGTGGTGATTTGTGCCTGGAAGCTGCCACCTGACTAAGGCCCTGGGCCTGGGGAGGCATCAACACTAAAGGTCAAGCCAACTAATCCTGCCTGTCAGGCACAGAGCAGCTAAAATTAAAACCGCCAAGTGGCTTTTTTCCTTCTCTGCTGGTGACTTGCAGCCTGCCAGCGCTGTAGGCTTTGGCAGGGGTGGGGGGGGACAGGATAAAGTGCCCCATCTTGTGATTTGCAAGCACTTTTTGAAGGGTCTTCTGCTTTTTTTTTCATGTCTTGGGCGGTGAGTGGGTAGTTATTGTTAGAGTTCCAGAAAAATCCATGTGGAGTCTCCACCAGGTAGTGAGGTCTTCTCCTGGGGAGAGGTGCCTTAGAGCTGCCCTGGTTCCACCTGCCTCTCCTTCCTTCAGTAGGCTCCCCCAGCGCCTGGCTGCTGGGGCCAGCAACTGTGGCCTGGGCTGCTTTCCAGCTGTGAGCTAGGGCTGGCTACTGCTGTTTACTGGGGTGTCTGGTCCCCGTCCAGGAGGCCTGTGCTTTGTTACGGGTCTGCCCGGCTGGAGGAGCCCTCAGAAGCAAGGCAGGCTCAGTGTGTTTCCCCAGCCAAGCCCTAAACTTCAGCTCACCAAAAGGAGGACATCTTTTTTGCCTTTGTCCTTAACTGACAGAATGGGGGCAGGGCCTGGGGCCTGGCTACCCTCTTTGACCTTGGCTTCACCTCATTGCTTCCCCCACAAGCTTGGTTTCCCTGGTGGGCTCATTGGGCGGTTAATTAGCTCTTTGAAGCTCTGGAAGCGGCAAAGTGGCGCTATGTGGGTTTTAGAAATAAAATCAATAAATGACTTAACCACAGCCCAGCTATCTCCTCCGCTTCTCTCCCCCGAGGCCAGCTCCATTCCTGTGCTCCCTCCCTCTCTGTTCCCTGCCGTCAGCTTTTGTTAAGGTTTTGGAGAGGAAGCGTCTGACTAAGGCATCAGTCTCCAAGGTGCTAGAGGCCCTGAAATGGAAGAGACAGCAGGAAGGCTTGGCCCTCTGAACCGTGGCAACCACTTGCCTCTGTGGCAGAATCAGAGAGACAGAAAGGCCTGCCCACCTGTCTTAAGACACCTGGGGTGGGAAAGCAAGCCCTTTACTCTATCACATTGTGACAGGGCTGTGCTTGCCCCGCCCCCCTCCCCCCGTTCATTTCTGCTGCTGTAGCAGCACTGTCCCCGTCAAGGCCTGGCAAGAGGAATGCCAGTGGGGAAAGGTCAGCCTCAGGGCTCTGTTACTGAGGTTCAGCCAAGGGCTCTGGAGAAACCCAGGATTGGTCCAAGGAAGGAGGCCGGGTTTCTAGTTAGAAACAGACATAAACAACTTTGAGTTCAGGTTGTAAAAGTGCTTCAGGGCTCATTAAACCTGCACATACAACACTAAGGAGGGGTGAAGCAGGGAAACATGAGATCGTGCTGCCCAGGTGTGATCATGCTAGGCTAGGGCATGCAGGGTCACCCCTGGACAAAGCCTGGAAACTGGAGAGTGATGGCAATGACAAAGACTGAAGCCACAGAAAAGGTAGTTGGAGAAAGTTAAAAATTTCCCAGTAAAAATGTTCCTGAGAGCAAGCGCCCTGGGTGCAAGAGGGGAGAGTAGCTGCCCTGCCTGTAAGATGTGGATGGTCGGCCAGGTGCGGTGGCTCACGCTTGTAATCCCAGCACTTTGGGAGGCCGAGGCGGGCGGATCAAGAGGTCAGGAGATCGAGACCACGGTGAAACCCCGTCTACTAAAAATACAAAAAATTAGCCGGGCGTGGTGGCGGGCGCCTGTAGTCCCAGCTACTCGGAGAGGCTGAGGCAGGAGAATGGTGTGAACCTGGGAGGCGGAGCTTGCAGTGAGCCGAGATTGCACCACTACACTCCAGCCTGGGTGACAGAGCGAGACTCCGTCTCAAAAAATAAATAAAAATAAAGATGTGGATGGTCTATGGGGATCAGGTCCTCAGTGGCAGGAATGTAAAGTCTTGCAGGAAATAGGGGTCAATGCAAAGAAGGTGTGTGTGGCCAAAGCAGGCTGCCACTATTGGGCTGTGAGGTGACGGCATCATTAACAAGCTACTGCCCCCCAAGAAGTCTCAGCTCTACTCACAGCAACCCTCCAAGGGACAAGTGCGGGCTGTGAAGAACCTTGGATGCCAGGCCAAGCTGGAGTCCAAGCTGTGCTTAGTGGAGGATGGGGATGAGGCCCAGGAGCTGAGGCTGGGGTGCAAGCTGTGAAAGGGGAAGAGACCAGACAGCTGCCAGCATTGTTTTTTTGTTTGTTTTTGAGACAGAGTCTCACTGTGTTACCCAGTCTGGTGTGTAGTGGCATGATCTCGGCTCACTGCAACCTCTGCCTCCCGGGCTCAAGTGATTCTCCTGCCTCAGCCTCCCGAGTAGCTGGGATTACAGGCATGTGCCACCATGCCTAGCTAATATTTGTATTTTTAGTAGAGACAGGTTTTCGCCATGTTGGTCAGGCTGGTCTCGAACTCCTGACCTCAGGTGATCCACCCGCCTTGGCCTCTCAAAGTGCTAGGATTACAGGCGTGAGCCACCACGCCCGGCCGGCATTGTTTTTTAATGGTTTATGAAACACTTCTTAAGAGAAATTGGAAATTACAGAAAAATGTAAGGAAAAGTTGTTTGCATCCCCATGTCTGTGGAGGTGTATTTTGGTGTTTTTTTCCCGATCTTTTTTCTCTACTTGGAAATGTGGCAGGCACCACAGAAGACAGTGTACCTGTGCCTTTTGGGGGCAGGGGTAGAGCAGAGCTTGGGAGTCTGGAGACCTCTGTAGGACTTGCAGTTTGGCCCACATGCTAAGCCGGTGATTCCAGGGCTGGGTCTGCCGTGGCTCAGAAAGTGATCGGAGGCCGGGCGCTGTGGCTCACGCCTGTAATCCCAGCACTTTGGGAAGCCAAGGTTGGTGGATCACCTGAGGTCAGGAGTTCCAGACCAACCTGGTCCAACATGGTGAAACCTCGTCTCTACTAAAAATACAAAACTTAGCTGGGCATGGTGGCGGTTGCCTGTAATCCCAGCTACTCAGGAGGCTGAGGGAGAATTGCTTGAACCCAGGAGGCGGAGGTTGCAGTGAGCTGAGATCATGCCATTGCACTCTAGCCTGGGCGACAAGAACGAAACTCCATCTCAAAAAAAAAAAAAAAAAAAAGTTCTCAGAAACAGCTTGGCCTTCTCCGAACCAGGCTCTCAATAGTATCCTGCAGCTGTCCAGGCTTTTGACCTGCATCCTTGGCCTTCAAAACAGAACACCCAGCTCTTCCCCTCCACCGGCCCACCACCCGGGAGGCCCAAATAGCCTTTGAACTAGCACAAGGTCCTGGTTCCTTTGTCTTAAAGAACAGCAGGATCCAAAGCCTGCCCTCACAAGATGAGGAGGCAGCAGCTGAGAGGCAGGGATTTTTTTTTCTCATTGGAGAGTCTAAATTTGATGAAGGAATCCAAAGCTCAGAAAGGTAAAGCAACCAGCTTGAGGTCACACAGCAAGTCAGTGCTGGGGCCAGGACACAGCAGTGAATGAGAGGATAGCCAAAGCCTCCAGGGAAGGGCTCAAAGCTGTGGGGCTATGCACACGAATGGGGTGAGGTCCCCGAGGTACAGATTAGGCACCCATTTTATAGGCCAGGTCACAGAGCTGGTTTACAAAATCCCTGCCCAGAGTGTGGCCCCAGGTGGCAGGAAGAAGAGAGAAGGCCTCTGATCACTTCCTAAGCAGTGGAATCACAGGGAGAACTTACTGTCATTAAACCAGTTGATGACGGGGTGGGGAATGCCTCAGTTTCTCCCACCCTCGGGGGCCTATAGGACTACAGTTCCCAGGGCCCCGTGCTGCAGGCTAGCGGCCTCCCGCCAGTGCTGGCCAGTAACCTGAGCATCCCTCTCCAAAAGGTCACTTCAGAGCTCCTTGAGGGACAGCAACAGGGGGAGCCCAGAGCTGCTCAGCTTCGGTGGGGGTGGAGTGAGGGCTGTGGCCCTGCCTCACACAACCTCCCTCACACCACCCCTACAATGCAGGGTCGTGGGCCCCTTTCTCAAAGACATCCAGTGGCCTCTGCTAGTTGCACCTCTTCCGTCAGGGGACACTGACTTGGCTCCTGCACCACAGCCTGCAGGGGGTCCTTGTTCCTTTTGCCACAACACATGGCCTCCCATCCTGGTTCAGCCACCGACAGACAGCTCCCCAGTCCAACACTCTGCCTGCTCCTTCTTGTATCCAACCCTCCAAAAGGCAGGGACAAGGGACAGAAGACCATGTGCAAGGCCTGGAGGAAGTGGGTCAGCACAGGCCTGTGAACAAGCCAGGCCAGTCTTGGCGGCCCAAGTGGAGCTCACCTCTCCCTCCCCTCTCCTCTCCTCCGCTTACCCTCAAAATAGCTCCCTGAGCTGCCAGGCCAAGACCCTCCCATTGCAGGGGAGGCGGGGCGTGCTGCCCAGCACCAGGCTTTAAATCCCCTTGAGGCTGGGGAGCTCCACTCCTTGGCTGGAGGCAGTGCTGAGGCCACCGGCCCCTCCACCATCAGTCCAGTTCGGCCCGCCCTCCTGCAGCCATGTCCCGGCCCCTGTCAGACCAAGAGAAAAGAAAGCAAATCAGTGTGCGTGGCCTGGCCGGCGTGGAGAACGTGACTGAGCTGAAAAAGAACTTCAACCGGCACCTGCATTTCACACTTGTAAAGGACCGCAATGTGGCCACCCCACGAGACTACTACTTTGCGCTGGCCCATACCGTGCGCGACCACCTCGTGGGGCGCTGGATCCGCACGCAGCAGCACTACTATGAGAAAGACCCCAAGGTGCTGCTGGGGAACCTGGGGTGGGGGTATGGGCTGGAGGCGCCGCCGGGGAGCTGGTGATCTTAAGTGGCTGCCCCTCGTCACTCTAGGTTCTTGGGGTTGGAGAATCCAGGGGTGCCAGGTACAGGGGGTGCTGGGACAATCTGAGGGAGAAACCTGGGGCAGGAGTGGGGGTCAGGGAGCTCAGAGCAGGTGGGCTGGCTGCAAAGGGTCAGTGCCCACTCGGAGAAGGTTGGAGGGGGTGCTGGTGGGCAGGACGGCGCCTGTGGCCTGGCTGGGCCCAGGTGGAAGGACACGTCAGTTGCTGCATGTATGTGTGGTGTGCCTGGGCAGCAGGCGGGGCTGGGGCAGCTGGGGCGGCAGAGATCAAGTGTCCGGTGGGGTCACTGGTAAATGTCAGCAACCTGACACGCCTCGGTGGGGAGTGGGGGAGGGGCAGGCAGACAGGCCCCGGGAGGAGACCCAGGAAACCGGGAGACCAGGCACTGGCAGCATCCTAGTTTCTGGTGCCTCTGGGTCTCCTTGGGATTGAGGCTTGAGGGCCAAGGGGAACTGGACAGTGCAAGGATGGGAGGTGACAGTCTCTAGCCCAGTCTGTAGCCACTGTGTGACCTTGAGCAAATGACTTTTTTCTCTGGGCCTTGGCCTTGCCCTCCTGGGGAGCTCTTGGAGGCGCTTCCGCAGGTCCTGGTGCCCTGCTGGGCTGTGCAGGGTGTGTGTGCAGGGGGAAGGGGCGCCCACTCTCCCGAGTACCTCAGTCCCTGAAGTGGGTATGGCCAGTGCCATTTCCCAGATGAGGAAACTGAGGCCAAAGAGAGTGATTTGTCCAAAGTCAGAGGAATGCTGGGACCAGAACCTTACCTACTGGGCCCCAAAGCCTGAGACAGGGAGAAACAAATTGGGGACAGGGATGGGACTGCTGAGCAGCGCAGGCAGGCCAGAGGTCCAGGCGTGGCTGGGCCTGGCTGAGTGTTGGTGTGTGGCCCTGACCCCATTCCCTGCCCGTCCGTCTCTCTGGGCAGAGGATCTACTACCTGTCTTTAGAGTTCTATATGGGACGGACGCTACAGAACACCATGGTGAACCTGGCCTTAGAGAATGCCTGTGACGAGGCCACCTACCAGGTGTGTGTGGGGTGGGGAAAGCCGTGGAGACTGGGGGATTCCCCTGCTGACACTTGGTCCTGACCACTGTCACCCTTACCCCTCCAGCTGGGCCTGGACATGGAGGAGCTGGAGGAAATTGAGGAGGATGCGGGGCTGGGCAATGGGGGCCTGGGCCGGCTGGCAGGTAAGCGGACAGGGCCGTGAGGGTGGAGTGGGCCGATGGGGTCCTCCATGCTGGGTTCCTGACACCCACCTCCCTGCACACCCCCAGCCTGCTTTCTCGACTCCATGGCAACACTGGGCCTGGCTGCCTATGGCTACGGGATTCGCTATGAGTTTGGGATTTTTAACCAGAAGATCTCCGGGGGCTGGCAGGTGAGCAGCCTTGGCTCTAACCTTGTGGGGTCTAGTCAGGATGGGGAAGACTCCCACTTGTTTACCACCTCTGGAAAGGTCCGAAACAGCCCCCCAAGCTCTGTGGAAAGCATCCTTGCTGCTCCCCACCTCCTGACCCGAAGCCAGCTGGTGCCCCTGAAACAGGTGGTCCATGTCCCACTCAATAGCCCAGCAGACCAGGGGCCCGCCTCAGAGCTCCTAACTTATACTTGGTGTAGGGTACTCCGACCCACGGCCCCTGCCCTGCCCCACTGTGCACTGTAAGTACCTGCACTGATACTGCTGGCCTTTCTCCCTGACCTGCCTTGGGTGCAGATGGAGGAGGCTGATGACTGGCTTCGCTATGGCAACCCCTGGGAGAAGGCCCGGCCCGAGTTCACACTACCTGTGCACTTCTACGGCCATGTGGAGCACACCAGCCAGGGAGCCAAGTGGGTGGACACACAGGTGAGGATGAAGCTGGGGGTTGGGGTAGCCCAGAGAAGGGGAGGGAAGAGAAGGAAGCCCAGAGAGGAAGCAGGACCCAGTGTATTTTACAACTGAGGATGCTGAGGCTCAGAGAGGTTAAGTGACTTACTCAAAGTCATACAGCTGAAGCCAGGGGAGACTGGAGACAGGGACACAGGGGAGCCAGCCTAAGTGCAGAGCGTGGAAGGGGAGAGAGGCTGCCTTGCTCCCCCAGTGTCTCCCCACGACCTGGCTCCACTCCACACCATGAGATTTATCAAAGGACCATCTTGGCGACTTGAGTCTGCCCTAAACATTTCGACAACAGCACCCCAGAAAGGGGGACAGGAGAAAACTGGGGCCTTCCAAAAGGAATTCACTCATCACACAGCAAGTTAGAGGGATCCTAAAGCCAAACCAAATCTAGACACAGTGGCTCATGCCCGTAATCCCAGCACTTTAGAAGGCCGAGGCGATAGTATGGCTTGAGTTCAGGATTTCAAGACCAGCCTGGGTAACATAGAGAGACCTTGTCTCTACAAAAAAAAAAAAAAAAAAAAAAAAAAATAGACTGGGGCAGTGGGTCATACCTGTAATCCCAGCACTTTGGGAGGCCAAGGTGGGCAGATTGCTTGAGCTCAGGAGTTCGAGACCAGCCTGGGCAAGAGGGCAAAACCCCATCTACAAAAAATACAAAAATTAGCCAGGCATGATGGTGTGCACCTGCAGTCCCAGCTACTCGGGTGGCCGAAGTGGGAGAATTGCTTGAGCCCAGGAGCCTGGGTGACAGAGCCAGACCTCGTCTCAAAAAAAAAATTAAAAAATCAGCCAGGGTGCTGGTGCGTGCCTGTAGTCCCAGCTACTCTGAGGCTTCAGTGGGAGGATCATTTGAGTCCAGGATTTCAAGGCTGCAGTGAGCTATGATTGTACAACTGCACTCCAGCCAGCCTGTGTGACAGAGTGAGACTCTGTTTCAAAAATCAAAAAGACCAAAAACTGAAAACCTTAAAACCAAACCAGGTGTACAAATCCCAGTTTAGGCCGGGCGTGGTGGCTCATGCCTATAATCTCAGCACTTCGGGAGGCCAAGGCAGGTGGATCACCTGATGTCAGGAGTTCAAGACCAGCCTGACCAATATGGTGAAACCCAGTCTCTACTAAAAACACAAAAACAGGCTGGGCGCGGTGGCTCACGCTTGTAATCCCAGCACTTTGGGAGGCCGAGGCGGGCTGATCACGAGGTCAGGAGATCGAGACCACAGTGAAACCCCGTCTCTACTAAAAATACAAAAAATTAGCCGGGCGTGGTGGCGGGCGCCTGTAGTCCCAGCTACTCGGAGAGGCTGAGGCAGGAGAATGGCGTGAACCCGTGAGGCGGAGCTTGCAGTGAGCCGAGATGGCGCCACTGCACTCCAGCCTGGGCGATAGAGCGAGACTCCGTCTCAAAAAAAAAAAAAAAAAAACATTAGCCGGGCATGGATGGCACCACGTGCCTGTAATCCCAGCCACTCAGGAGGCTGAAGCTGGAATATCGCTTGAATCTGGGAGGTGGAGGTTGCAGTGAGCCAAGATAGTGCCACTGCACTCCAGCCTGGGCAACAGAGTGAGGCTCCATCTCAAAAACAAACAAACGAAAAACAAACCCAGTTCAGGCAATCTTCCTGCTGAAGCTTCAGGTCATCAGCCCCCAGATGGGCTGCAGATAAACCACTAGGCTTTCAGAACTGAGCATTTGTTTGCTGTTCTCCAGGTTAAGATGCAGTGGGGGCTGCTGGCAGTCCATTGCCAGGTGCACGTGGCAGCTGGCACAAGTGGCTGTGGCTGGAAGGCAGGAGACCTGGCTCCCTCTGGTGCTGCCAGCCTGGCTGTGTGCTCGGGGATGGGTCCCTTCCCTCTCTGTGTGTCAGCTCCCACTGTGCTCCAATCGGGGTGACTGAATGTGGGGAGGGAGGGCAATGCCCCTTAAAAGGGCTCCCTTGGAGGGGTGAATGTACCCCTGGCACCGTGTAGCAGACAATTATTGATGTTCGCTAGTTATGGAAGGCGGGGCAGAATTAGTCACCATGAATTAGCCCTGTGGTCAACCAGACATGAGACCTTTGGAGGGACTTGACCTCTGTGACCCATTCAGCCTAGCCCTGGGTTCCCCCAGCCCTCTCATGAGTCCACAGTGTCCTCTAGCTTTTGCTCAGGCCAGGCTGGCCAGCCCAGCCCCCATCGCTGCAGAGTGGTCGTCAGCAGAGCCCCTCCTAGGCTCCAGGCTTATCACCTGCCTCCTTCCATTCTCCTCACCACCGTCTGCCCAGGCAGGGCTTATGGGTGTCGGGGAGGTGTTGAGGGTGTCTTTGCTCTAGATGAGGTCCGGAGAGACTATGGGGTTTGCTCATGGTTACCCAGCTCCTCGATGCTAGTGTCAGGACAAGAGCCTGGGTCTGCAGCGTTCAGGGATAAAGCCTTGAGTCCCAGGCCCAAGGGGAGGGAGGCAATTGCCATGGCTGGCCAGCTCCTGACAGGATTGCTCCCTGCAGGTGGTACTGGCCATGCCCTATGATACACCCGTGCCTGGCTATCGCAACAACGTCGTCAACACCATGCGCCTCTGGTCTGCCAAGGCTCCCAATGACTTCAACCTCAAGGACTGTGAGTTCATCCGCTGGTAGCCAGCAACCCCAGCTTGCCCGCTGGCCACGCCCAGCGCAGGCCTTACCCTGTCCCCACTTTCGTCCCTCAGTCAACGTCGGTGGCTACATCCAGGCTGTGTTGGACCGAAACCTGGCGGAGAACATTTCTCGTGTCCTGTATCCCAATGATAATGTGCGTCACCCCCTGGGCTGGGGGCTGGAAGTCTGAGTCTTTGGCAGCAGGGGTCAGGGAGAGCTGGGGAAGCACACTTGCTGGTGCCCTAGTCACACCCAGGGCATATTGCTGGCCTTGTGCGTCCTGTGCCCCCACCTCAAGTCTTTTGAGTGCAAGGACACCTGAGTCCTGAGGAAAGTGGGTTAGCGAAGGGCACTTTGGAGGGGCTGTTCCCTGGCGACACCCACAACACACTCGGTTCTTGTGCCCCTCTTCCTGACACTGTCTCTCGCCACTAGTTCTTGGTGGAGGAAAGGCCCCTGGGTCCCAGAGAGGGGGCCGGCTCAGGGCTCCCGGTATGGGTGGGAGTCCCTCCTGGCCACACCCACCGCAGCTTTAGGCCACGCCCCCACTGCCCTGACTCACTGCTGCCTCGTGCTGTCCACAGTTCTTCGAGGGGAAGGAGCTGCGGCTGAAGCAGGAGTATTTCGTGGTGGCTGCCACCCTCCAGGACATCATCCGTCGCTTCAAGTCTTCCAAGTTCGGCTGCCGTGATCCCGTGCGCACGAACTTCGATGCCTTCCCAGATAAGGTACCATGTGTGTGGAGGGCGCCTCTGTGACCGGACAGTGTGTGCCAGTCCTCTCCCTCCAGCCTCGGCCGGCCTGCCCCATGTGATAGATAAGGGAGTGGAGGCTGGGAGTGTGGGAGGGTCAGCTGCTCGGGACCCACAATCCACAGGCCCATAACCTGGGCTTCCCTCCTCCTCCCGCCCCACTCCCCCCATTCCTCCCACCCCCATGAGCACCTGCCTGCCTCTGCCCACAGCCCAGTCACAGAACTGTGCTGGGCTGTCTGGGGGCCTCCAAATGGCATAGGACAGTGACCATAGCATGGAATGCGGTTTGGAGCCCAGACTGACTCCTCCCCCTACCCCAGGTGGCCATCCAGCTCAATGACACCCACCCCTCCCTGGCCATCCCCGAGCTGATGAGGATCTTGGTGGACCTGGAGCGGATGGACTGGGACAAGGTGGGCTTCAGGGCCCCTCTGCCCCATCTGATGCTCTCCACTTCAGGGTTCCCTTCCCAGTTTGGGAGCATGGGAGGATATGAGTGGAGTGAAGGGATTGGAGCCTGAGGCCAGAGGGACCGTCCTGGAACCTGGCACTGCAGTGGGGGGCGGGGGGCCGCTGGGCTGCACAGTGTGTGAGGAGACCCATTGGGCTAAGGTTGGCATCCTGACTGCCCACCCCGTGTGCCAGGCGTGGGATGTGACAGTGAGGACCTGTGCCTACACCAACCACACGGTGCTGCCCGAGGCCCTGGAGCGCTGGCCGGTGCACCTCTTGGAGACGCTGCTGCCGCGGCACCTCCAGATCATCTATGAGATCAACCAGCGCTTCCTCAACGTGAGTCAGGAGGGTTAGGGGATGGTGTGGGGGTGAGGAGGGGACACCCAGTCTGGGCCTGGGAGTCAGGGCGTCCAGCCAGGGCTCTGAGACTCTGGGGCAGTGGGGGCTCTGGGCAGAGCTCTGGGGGTGTGGGGCTGGGGACTGGGGATGGGGGTTCCTGGATCTGGTCCTAGCTCTGGGCTCTCTGGGCACAGCGGGTGGCGGCCGCATTCCCAGGGGACATAGACCGGCTGCGGCGAATGTCGCTGGTGGAGGAGGGTGCAGTGAAGCGCATCAACATGGCACACCTGTGCATCGCGGGTTCGCACGCTGTCAACGGCGTGGCACGCATCCACTCCGAGATCCTCAAGAAGACCATGTGAGCCCCGCTTTCCAGATCCCGCCCCTTTCTAGGCCCCACCCACTCCACGCCTCTGTCACACAGAAGCCCCGCCCTTCACCGACCACTCTCTGGTCTCTGGGCCCTGGCGCCTTTCACAGGTGGCGTCATTCTTACAAGCACAGCAGCCCCTTCCAGTGCCGCCCTATCCTGAGATGACCCCCTCTTACAGCACCCCCAACCTTCCCCACGTCTGCATTCCCTGCCCCAGGCCCCTTTCAGCAAGACACCCGGGTAGGGGCCCCAGGGCAGAGGCCTTCATCGTACAGGGGTGAGTGGTGACCCTCGTCCAACCTCATCCTGCAGCTTCAAAGACTTCTATGAGCTGGAGCCTCATAAGTTCCAGAATAAGACCAACGGCATCACCCCTCGGCGCTGGCTAGTTCTGTGTAACCCCGGGCTGGCAGAGGTCATTGCTGAGGTGAGAGGCCACCGTAGGGCCAGTAGAGTCAACATGGGTCCCTGCAGGGATCAGCTGGGTATGGTCGTGTAGGTGGTTCACTGCATCAGGGCTCCCAGCCGAAGGCTGAAATCCCTCCTGCACTGTGTTCCCCAAGCCTCGCATCCGCCTGGAGGAGGGACACCATCTTATTTGCATGAGGGTGCTCTGTGTGCTAATGGAGGCCCTGGCTGTGGAGGTGAACGCAGCAGAGGTCACAGTCTAATGGAGGGAGTCATCCATGGGTCACATCTGAAGTGAGCCTGGAAGGGGGCAGATATCTGGTAGGGAAGGCGCAAGGTCATGCTGGCGTTAGGAAAAGGCCAGGAAGCCAGGAAAGCCTGCTGGGGTCAGGTGGGGTCAGCCATCAGAGCTCAAGGACGGGAGGGGAGGAAGGTGCATGGATGCCTGTGCCCCATCTGGGCGGCTGGAGGAGGAGGGGCTGGGAGGGCCCCCAGAGCAGCCTGCTGGGTGGAGGGGGCTTGGCTGACCTGGAAAGGGCCCCTTCTGTGTTGGGAGGAGGGAGGACAGGGGGATGGGCTTGGCTGAGAGCCGTCTTCCCACAGCGCATCGGGGAGGACTTCATCTCCGACCTGGACCAGCTGCGCAAACTGCTCTCCTTTGTGGATGATGAAGCTTTCATTCGGGATGTGGCCAAAGTGAAGCAGGTGGGGAGAGCTGCAATGTGGGACAGCTGTGCTGTGTGGAGAGCGCTGGAGGGGCCAGATGTCTGGGTCAGGCGTGGCAAATAGAGCTCATCTCTCCTGCCAGCCCAGGCCATTGGTGGAAGTTGCCTGGAGTCTGTGGTGGGAAGGCATCATCTGACCTCACGTGAACAGTGCTGACGTTGATTAGCAATGTCTGCCCTGGTGCGGGAGTGGACAGAAGTAGCCAGTGAGCCTCCTGGTAGCCATCCTCCTGGGGCTGAGTGAATGGAGTGTGGACTGTAGGATTTCGTGAGGCTGTGGCCTGTTGGTGAGCCCTTCCCTGTCTCCGCCTCCAGGAAAACAAGTTGAAGTTTGCTGCCTACCTAGAGAGGGAATACAAAGTCCACATCAACCCCAACTCACTCTTCGACATCCAGGTGAAGCGGATTCACGAATATAAACGACAGCTCCTCAACTGCCTCCATGTCATCACCCTGTACAACCGTGAGTGGCAGCCACTCTACCCTGCCTCTCAGTGCTCCCCCGAGTTCCTGCGGCATAGTACATTTGCCCAACCAACATCTCCTTTGGACTTGGGACTACTCTTGGGACATGGAATTATCCCCATTTCACAGATGGGCAAACTGAGGCTGAGAGAGCATAGCAAGTGATTGTCCAAGTCAGGCCTACTGTCTCCCAGCCCAGCCTCTGTCAGGAGCTACTACCCAGAGGGAAAAGTAGGCCCACTGGATCCCTCTCGTTTCTCCACAGGCATCAAGAGGGAGCCCAATAAGTTTTTTGTGCCTCGGACTGTGATGATTGGAGGGAAGGTGAGAAGCCAGGCTCCAGCCCTGGGCTCCCGTCCTTTGATATATCCAGGCTGAGGTCAGCCCAGCTGAGTTGCAGAATAGGGGGTGGGGGGCCAGGCAGTAGAGGTGACCCCAGACTTTGTCCCCTCAGGCTGCACCTGGGTACCACATGGCCAAGATGATCATCAAACTCATCACAGCCATCGGGGATGTGGTCAACCATGACCCGGCAGTGGGTGACCGCCTCCGTGTCATCTTCCTGGAGAACTACCGAGTCTCACTGGCCGAGAAAGGTGGGTGCTGCCAACAGGGACCCTAGGGAGGCTCTGACTAGTTCAGTCTCAGGAAGAGGCATCAGTCATCTCTTCCTGGGATACTTGTACTTGAAAGGAGAATCTGGAGAGGGCAATGCTTAAACCATGAGGAGGCCGGGTGCAGTGGCCCATGCCTGTAATCCCAGCACTTTGGGAGGCCAAGGTGGGTGGATCACCTGAGGTCAGGAGTTCGAGCTACTTGGGAGGCTGAAGCAGGAGAATCACTTGAACGTGGGAGGCGGAGGTTGCCGTGAGCCGAGATCACGCCATTGCACTCCAGCCTGGGCAGCAAAAGCAAAACTCCGTCTCAAAAAACAAAACAAGAGGAAACAAAACAAAGCAAAAACCCCATGAGGATGCCCTCTAATGGTGGAATTTCAGGCAGTACAGGATGAAATTACCTTCAAATCTGCAACAGAGGTGGGGAAATCCAGGTTGGACCTCGATGGTCAAGAATCAACAAGAGGTAGAGGGCAGTGGGGGTGTAGTGTGAGAGGGAGGCTTGGCTGGTGAAGACTGGGAGTTTGGGGTGGGGCGACTCTGAGTCCAGCTATGCCTGGGGCCAGCCTAATCTGAGAGTCCCCAGCTGGTGTGAGGGTCTTCCCTGAGTTGACTTGTCCCCCTGCTGCCACCCCACAGTGATCCCAGCTGCAGACCTCTCTGAGCAGATCTCCACTGCGGGCACTGAAGCCTCAGGCACCGGCAACATGAAGTTCATGCTCAACGGGGCTCTGACCATTGGCACCATGGACGGGGCCAATGTGGAGATGGCAGAAGAGGCGGGAGAGGAAAACTTCTTCATCTTTGGCATGCGGGTGGAGGATGTGGATAAGCTTGACCAAAGAGGGTATGGGGGTCAGGGTTCATGGGCGAAAGACACCCAGGTGTGGCTGCTGGAGGCTGGTGCTGGGAACAAGAGGCATGTCTGGAAAGACTGGTCCAGGCCCAGCAAGGTCTTGGTCATGGCCAGCAGGATTCTGGGAAACTTTAGAGGGCGCTTACAGCAAATAAGGTTAATGAAATTGGAAAAGAAAGAAGTAATACAGAACTGAAGGAAAAGGAAGAGAATATATATTAACCCTAACAGATAATATTGTTTGGGACATGGAAGTAAAAAAATCCTTGCTCCAGGCCAGGCGCGGTGGCTCACGCCTGTAATCCCAGCACTTTGGGAGGCTAAGGCAGGCGGATCACGAGGTCAGGAGATCGAGACCATCCTGGCTAACACGGTGAAACCCCATCTCTACTAAAAATACAAAAAATTAGCTGGGCGTGTTGGCAGGTGCCTGTAGTCCCAGCTGATTGGGAGGCTGAGGCAGGAGAATGGCGTGAACCCAGGAGGCGGAGCTTTCAGTGAGCCGAGATCGGGTCACTGCGCTCCAGCCTGGGCGACAAAGAGACTCTGTCTCAAAAAAAAAAAAAAAAAAAAAAAAAAATCCTTGCTCCCTGGAAGGCATAGGCAAAAGGGAAATATGGGCACAGTAGTTACAAGGGGCCTATGGTCAGAAACAGTTCTTCGGAGGAGACATTATCCTGGCATTACATTAAAAAATTTGTTTTTATTGTATTTTATTTTTATTTATTTATTTTTTTGAGACGGAGTCTCGCTCTGTCACCCAGGCTGGAGTGCAGCGGCACGATCTTGGCTCACTGCAAGCTCCGCCTCCCGGGTTCACGCCATTCTCCTGCCTCAGCCTCCTGAGTAGCTGGGACTACAGGCACCTGCTGCCATGCCCGGCTAATTTTTTGTATTTTTAGTAGAGATGGGGTTTCACCATGTTAGCCAGGCTGGTCTTGATCTCCTGACCTCGTGATCCGCCTGCCTCGGCCTCCCAAAGTGCTGGGATTACAGGCATGACCCACCGTGTCTGGCCTATTTATTTTTTTTGAGATGGAGTTTTGCTGTTGTTGCCCAGGCTGGAGTGCAATGGCGCGATCTTGGCTCACCGCAACCTCCGCCTCCTGGGTACAAGCGATTCTCCTGCCTCAGCCTCCTGAGTAGCTGGGATTACAGGTGCCTGCCACCACGCCCAGCTAATTTTTGTATTTTTAGTAGAGACGGGGTTTCATCATTTTGGCCAGGATGGTCTCTATCTCCTGACCTCGTGATCCACCCTCCTCAGCCTCCCAAGTGCTGGGCTTACAGGGGTGAGCCACTGTGCCTGGCCTATTTATTTTTATTTTTTTGAGACAGAGTCACTCTGTCACCCAGGCTGGAGTGCAATGGCATGATTTTGGCTCACTGCAACCTCTGCCTCCCAGTTTCAAGTGATTCTGTCACCTCAGCATCCTGAGTAGCTGGGATTACAGGTACCCACCATCACGCCCAGGTAATTTTTGTATTTTTGTAGAGATGGGGTTTCACCATGTTGGCCAGGCTGGTCTTGAACTCCTGACCTCAAGTAATCCGCCCGCCTCGGCCTCCCAAAGTGCTGGGTTTACAGGCGTGAGCCACCGCGCCCTGCTTGAATCCTGATATCTTAACATTGGAGAGAGATTTTCCATGTTATTAGTCTTCAAAAATATTTTATTTTTTATTTTATTTTTTTATGAGACGGAGTCTCGCTCTGTTGCCCAGGCTGGAGTGCAGTGGCGCCAGCCATCTTGGCTCACTGCAAGCTCCGCCTCCCTGGGTTCACGCCATTCTCCTGTCTCAGCCTCCCGAGTAGCTGGGACTACAGGCGCCTGCAACCACGCCCGGCTAATTTTTGTATTTTTAGTAGAGACGGGGTTTCACTATGTTAGCCAGGTTAGTGTCGATCTCCTGACCTCGTGATCTGCCTGCCTCGGCCTCCCAAAGGGCTGGGATTACAGGCGTGAGCCACCGCGCCCGGCCAAAAATATTTTAAATGTTTGTATAACATTCCATCCTATGAGCGTGTCACAACTTATTTAATCAATTCCATATATCTGGACACTAAGGTTGATTTCTGGTTTGTTAAATATTACTGTGATGAGCAACCTTTTAACGTCTACGTCCACATCTGATGATTTCCTTAAGATAATTATTGGAACGGCGATATTTCTGAGTTAAAAACTATGAGTTCTTAAGGCTCTTGATACAGATTGCCAAACTGCTTTCCAGAAAGTTTCTCCCAGTTTACACTCCCACAACAGCTTCCCAGAGTTGGCATTAAACACTGAAAGGAGTGTCTCCTGTGAGGCTTCACTAGAAAGCTGACTGTCCCATGGGCAGGAGGGAGCTGTAAGATGTTGTGAGCACGGTCCCGCATGCTCAGAAAGAGGCCTGGAAGAACCCTCTGGCTGCAGGATGGAGACAGTGCTGGAGGGGCAGGTGGGGGACCACTGTGGGGGCTGACACCATAATGCAAGGAGAGTCGCCTGAGAGTCGCACGAGGGGACAGGGATTAGAGACTTTGTGGGGAGCGCCGGTTTCTGGTTGGAAGGGTTAGGGTGTGAGACTGGCCTGTGGAGTGCTTTGAGCCGTGGTGGGGCGCTGAGGGTCAGCTGAAGGGTTATCTGTTTTTTTTGAGATGGAGTCTCGCTCTGTTGCCCAGGCTGGAGTGCAGTGGCATGATCTCGGTTCACTGCAACCTCCGCCTCCTGGGTTCAAGTGATTCTTCCACCTCAGCCTCCTGAGGAGCTGGGATTACAGGCACACGACCCCACGCCCGGCTACTTTTTGTATTTTTGTAGAGACTGGGTTTCACCATGTTGGCCAGTCTGGTCTTGAACTCCTGACCTCCTCAGATGATCCGCCCACCTCGGCCACCCAAAGTGCTGGGATTACAGGCATGGGCCACTGTGCCGGGCCCAGTTGAAGAGTTGTGCCTGTTAGCTGCTCTTGCTGCCCAAGGGCAAGGCCGGATATGGACTTGGGCTACTGGAGGAGAAAAGCCGTTTTGGGGCAAACAAACTGGTTAAGAGACAGCAGTGGCGTGTGGGAGGAAAAGAGCTTGTACGGGGGCCTTGGCTCTACTTAACACTTAGCTTTCTGTATCCTCCGGGCCTCAGTTTCCTCATTCACAAAGGAGGGATGAAAAGCTGAGCAGAGAAGGGGAGTTGCAGGGAGGCCCTCCAGGGGGGATGTGGCAGCCCTGGGGAGCAGCAGGTTGGGCCTGGGTTTTGACCCTGGGGCATGGGACTTCTCAGCTTTTCTCTGGAAAAAGAGCCAGGAACCCCTTTCCAGGGAGCTGACCGCAGCTCTGTCCTGGCAGGTACAATGCCCAGGAGTACTACGATCGCATTCCTGAGCTTCGGCAGGTCATTGAGCAGCTGAGCAGTGGCTTCTTCTCCCCCAAACAGCCCGACCTGTTCAAGGACATTGTCAATATGCTCATGCACCATGACCGGTGAGCTGGTTGGCCTGGGAATCACTCAGGTGGGGCTGCTGGGCGGATCGAGGCTCAGGTGTGTGGTGGGGAAGCCGGACAGGGGTCCTGGCAGTTGGAGCCAGGCGCCTTTGGAAGCAGCATGACCCTCTATGTCCCCGGCTGTCCACTGGGACAGGGCAGGCTTGGCCCTTGACCTCATAGAACTTATCCTAGCCCCCTAAAGGAATAGCACAGGCCTATCCTTTTCCCCTCCAGGTTTAAAGTCTTCGCAGATTACGAAGACTACATTAAATGCCAGGAGAAAGTCAGCGCCTTGTACAAGGTGAGGGGTCCTCGGCCAGGGGTTGGCAGGGCTTTGGTGGCCCTGGTTGGGATGAGGCAGAAGGTGGAGATCCTGCCAACAGAGTGAATCAGAGCTTCCCTTTGACCTGCAGAACCCAAGAGAGTGGACGCGGATGGTGATCCGGAACATAGCCACCTCTGGCAAGTTCTCCAGTGACCGCACCATTGCCCAGTATGCCCGGGAGATCTGGGGTGTGGAGCCTTCCCGCCAGCGCCTGCCAGCCCCGGATGAGGCCATCTGAGCCTCCAGACCAGACCCCAAACCAGCCCTTGAGCCTGTCACAATCCCTTGGGCCAGCCCCAGCACCTCATGCAGAGGGTGGGGTACTGGAGTTAGATCTCTAAGCCCCCTCCTGGAACCCTCATTTTCCCCACTCTCAATGTCCCAGTGTCCAGCGTGACTAAGGACACGGGCCCCCTTCCGTCCTCGGGCTCCGGGTCCCCTCCTATTTATGGGGTCTGACCAACTGCACCCATTCCCCAATAAACTGATTCTCCTTGGGAGCCTCCTTACTCCTCTCTTTGTTGGGAAATATTTTTAGCTCTCGGCGGGCTCAACAGCAGCCGCGCAGTCACCCCCTTATCCTCCACCCTCGGCAGGTGCGTCCCACGGCGGGGGCGGTGGTGGGAGGTGGAGGGGGCGACCCGTGGGGGCGGGGCCTAGGCCTCTCCAGCCCCTTTCCTGGCGTCACCCTCCACGCCTCTCTTCCCAGGGCCGTGTCCATACTAGGTCAGCGGCCAGCCTGGCTGGCCGGGGGCGGGGCGTCTGCCTGGGTGGGGCCCACCAGGGCTGGGAGCCGGGACTTGGGCTGAGGCCTCCTGGACCACGGAGGATCCACGCTGTCGAGGGCAGGACCCAGGAGGGGGAGGAAGCAGAGGATGCTCGGCGCCTTCTTGGCTCCGCCCTTAGCCCCGCCCTACTGCGGCGTTTAAGGGTCTCTTAGCAGGTGGCTACGCTCGATCCAAAGTCGGGGGAGTGTTACGGCAGGGAACACTCGCAGACCGCCTAGGCTAGGCCCTCATTATGGGGAAACTGAGGAACAGAAAGGTCCTGTTTCTAAGTCTTACATTACCAAGACTGAGGTGCGGGGGCGGTCCTGGATCCCCCGCCCCAAGGCTGGGAGGGGCACGCCTAGGAAGGGAGGTTTGGGGTCGGTGGTTTCACAGTGAGTGTGTTTGAAGCCAAATGGCCGGAAACCGTTACCCGCTCTCCTAGGCCCGGCTAGTGGGGACCCCAACCGCCTGCGGCTGCCCCTCCCAAGTTCCTCCCTGTTGGCCAGGCCTCCAGTCTCCAAGCTGCGGAGAACCCACCGACACATGCGGCTGCCCCTTTCCATTCGGCCCTGTGGGGAGCCAGGCTTCCGGGGCCCCGTTCCTCCTGTGTGAACTGGGTCCCCCGCCCCCATTCCCAGATATCAAGGCCGCGTCTCCAGGTGGCCACGATTTCATTCCTCGCTCCCCACAGGCCCCTCTCCCCAAAATATTCCCATCTTGTCCTAGCCCCTCCCCCAGACTACCTCAAGGACCAGCTGTCCCCACGCCCCCGACCTCCACTAGGCCTGTGCCTCCCGCTGCCTGCAGGAAGACGCCCGGTCCCGGGCCGGGTTAGCCCCGTGGGAACGGTTTGTCTCGAAAACAGGAACCCGGGCTGGGGGCTGGGCGGGGCGCCCCTTCCCCACCGCAGTCCGCTTCCTGCCCCTCCCAGCTTCCTCCGCCCGACACCCAGGCAGGGCGGGGGGCACTGGGGAGTCCGGGGCTGGGGGAGGGGCTCTTCGTTTCGGTCCCCCCTACGTGTCCCGGGCGGCGGGGCCTCCGGTCGCCCACCCTCGGGGCAGCCAGTGGCGCAGCCCCCCGCCTGCGGCCCTGGCCTCCCGGGCGGCGCGGCAGGGGACGGGTTAAGCTGCCGCAGGGACCGCCGCGTGCGGGGCGAGAGGGAGCCCCCGGTGGGGGTGGCGCAGCCGGCGGTGCGGAGCTCCGCGCAGGGGCGGAGGGGGGAGGGGGCGGCCTGGCGCGGGGGCAGGGGCGGGGCGGCGGGGAGCGGTGCCGCGGCGTGGAGAGCGGGCGGGAGCCGCAGCCGCAGCCGCAGCGAGGCCGGCGGGCGGGAGCGCAAGGAGGTGGGGTCGGCCGGGCCGGTGCGGGATCCTTGCGGCAGGTCCCAAGAGTGAGTGGGCGAGCGCGGGTGGGGCGCCAGACGAAGGAGGGCGCGGCCCCCAGCGACCCCCCTCCAGGGCGGCGCGGGCGGGCTGGGGGCGGCGATTGGGTGGGGAGTCTGCGGCCAGGGTCTGGGAGAGGGGGCAGCGGCCACGAGAGCTAAGGCGCGCTGGATCCCTGGAGGGCGGAGGACCTCCACGGTGCACCCGGCTTTTCCCAGCCACGTTCCATCGTGGCCCTCCCCCGCGTACCCCCATTTGACAGATGAGAAAATTGAGGCTCCGAGAGGCCAAGTGATTCTCAAGGTCACACGAGGAAGCGGCAGAGCCAGGTGGGGACGGCTCTGGGTGGCTCCTAGGAAAAGTCCGCCTGAGAACTCCGTACAGGAGCTCCCCCCGTTCTCCAGCCTGGGAGAGTATGTGTAGGGCCGGGGTATCTTTCCGTGGGGCAAGGCTCTGCCAAAATCTGGGAGTGAGGGGAGTCAGGGCGCTGGGGCCGCAGGGCGGGCCCTGCACCGCAAATGGGAGGGGGGCGACGGAATGGGCGTGCGCACCCATGGGGGTGTGTGCATGTGTGTGGGAGTGTACATGCGTGGAGAGGCACTGCCTTGCGTGTGTGCACACGTGTGAGGATGTCAGCGCCTGTGTGGCCGCGGGACTCAAGGCTGGCCTGGCTCAAGTGAACAGCAGGTCCAGGAGGCGACCTCGTCCGCGGGTTTGCATTCTGGGGTGGACGAGCTGGGTATGTGTGCCTGAGGGTTTCTTCGTGCAGGTGTGCACAGGGTGTGGGTGCCATTATGTGTGAGAGACGGAGGATGGGAGGCCGGTGCCTGTGGCCCGGTGCGTGTAAGTGCGGGCGCCTACACCTCCACGTAGGTCCCCGGCCTCCGACGAATAACTTGGGTGTGGAGTGTTTGCCCCTATCGGGGTGCGTATGACCCCGCCAGTGACCGGAGTTGCTAATGATGTCATGCACCCACCGGCCACCCTCGGCGCGAGCGCCCCCCTCTGGACACCCTGCTCCGTGCGCGCTCACAATTCGCCTGTGCGGGGCCGGGGCCGGGGTCAGGAGCCGGGGATAGGGAGGAAGAGGGCCTCTGGGCGAGCTGAGCCGGGACCCCTGGGACCTTTGCGGAGGTGGCCTGGGAGCGCTCAGTTCCCAGGCTCAGGCTTCCCGCTGACGCTTCCTGGCCGCAGCGGGCTCCCCCCGCCCCAGGAATGTTCCTCTCCCATCCAGTCCGCCTCCCCTAGGGCAGGCCCCTGGGGGCTGCCGCAGCCCCGCCTCGCCTTCCCGGGCTCCCGGGAGGGGGCGAGGCGGGCAGGACGCCTGGGTTCTCTCCTCCCCCTCCCATACCAGGGAGAAATTCCTCCGAGGTCCCCTCAGGCTCCGGGTTCCCAAAATAACCCTGCGGGGGAAGGGAGGCTGTGGAGGGAGGGAAGCGGGAGGGGCGCAGAGCCGAGCTGCGGGGTGCTGCAGGTGCCTCTGGGGTGAGAGCGCGAGGAGAAGGCGCCCTGCGGGGGGCTGGGCGCCAGCTAGTCCTGGGATCTTGGTTCGTCCCCATCCTCGTGAAGCCCCTCTGCCCTCCCGCGATTCCGAGGGTGGGCCGGAAGCCTCTCTGCGGGTCCGTTTCCCAACTGGCGGGTTGCACCATCCCGGGCCAGACCGTTTAACCCCGGGAGTGGCCGCGGCGGACAACTCCGCCCCTGCCCAGCAGGGGGCGTGCCCGCCCCGCCCCGTTTCTGCCCGCGGAGCCGCTCCCCCGCCCGCGCCTCCGCAGACTCCCGCTCTGCCTCTCCCGGGACAGGGGTTCGGTCCGAGCCCGGTGGGAGGCTCCCGGAGCGCAGCCTGGGCCCAGCCCACCCCGCGCCGGCGGCCATGGCGGGCACCCTGGACCTGGACAAGGGCTGCACGGTGGAGGAGCTGCTCCGCGGGTGCATCGAAGCCTTCGGTGAGTGGCTCGGGAGGGCACACGGAACCTGAGCCTAGCCCCGAGTCTGAGCCCGGGTCCCTGCCTCCCAGGCACAGTCCAGTGCACAGCCCTGGCCCGGACCCACCCAGCTCCGCAGCGTGCATTCTCTTTTAACGAAAGCCTCCTCCGCATCTCAGGGCAGAGAGATGCACGCCCTTCAGACAGATGAGGTTTCCCTTCTCTAGCCTTCCCCAGCGGCGGCGAAGGGAGGGCCGGGTCCCGTACTCTGACACTTGAGGGGCATTATCTGTCTCCCGGGGAATCCGGAGGAACTCGCTGTCTCCGGCCTGGGAGCTGTTTCCGGCTAATGGGGGGCAGCTTATCTGGTGAAGGGGTGCCCCTTCCCCCAAGCGCTCAGGAAATGACCTCTGGATTCTTGACCCCGGGGAACCCAGGCTCCTTCCGCCCCAGCTGGTTCCCCTCCGGACGATGGGCGGCTCGGGCGCTCTCCTCCTCCAGTCCTCAGGGCCTGCCTATCCCTCGCCCACCACACTTTTCCTCTCTAATTTGCCTCCTGCTCTCGGAGTCCTGGGCAAGCAGGAGGTGGGCGGGGTCGAGCGTGCACCCGAAGGGCCGATACCTGGCGGGTTGCGGGGTGAGGATGAGGCATGGTAGCTGCGGACCCAGCTCAACCACCTGTCTTTGACCCTTCGGAGTCAGATGACTCCGGGAAGGTGCGGGACCCGCAGCTGGTGCGCATGTTCCTCATGATGCACCCCTGGTACATCCCCTCCTCTCAGCTGGCGGCCAAGCTGCTCCACATATATCCTTCGCCGGCCTTGCCAAGGCCCCCGCCGTCGGAGCCCATGCGCAGCTCCTCTGCCCAGCCCAGGCGCAGAATAAGCCTCGCTCCTAAGTATAGGCCGCTCCTTATCCCAGAGCTCAGGCGTCGTCCCAGCCTCCAACTAGGGCCTAGGCTCTGCCCCCTCCTGGAGACTCGGCCCTGTCCCCAGGCTCTGTCCCCAGCCGAGGCCTTGCCCTCCTCCTCCCTAGAGTCTAGGGCCTGCCCCTGCTCCAGGCCTGGGTCCGCCCCGTGCATCCATCTCTCCCAGAGCCCAGGCTCTGCTCTCAGCCTCCCTCGGCACCTAGTCCTCCACCCCCACCTCCAACCCCTCCCAGAGCTCGGGCCTCACCCCCAGCATCTCCGCAGAGCGCAGGCCCCATCCCTAGAACATGTCTCCTGGAACCAGGCCCCGCCCCCAGCCTCCCTCCACTCAGGCCTCCCTTTCTAGAGTTAAGCGGTCTCCTTAACTCTCTCCTTCACCTACCAACAATCCCGGAAGGACAACTCCAATTCCTTGCAGGTGAAAACGTGCCACCTGGTCAGGTGAGTCTTTCCCCTGGGGTTCCAGCCCCTCCCCTTTCTCCCTTCTCTCTGGCTTCAGGCTGGCCTGGAGGAGGGGGCAGGGTGCTGCTTCTGGGAGTGGGTTTGAACCCTGGCTTGTCCGGGTGGGCTGTGCTGTCACAGGCTCACCCCTTCCTGGGTCTGGGCCTTAATTTTCTTTTCTGCGCAGTGCGGGTGGTTGTCTCAAGGGTCTAATGTACACTTGGAGAAGGAAAGAGCTGGAACCATAGTTTGAGGCTCTTTTTGCTTAGGTGACTACAATCTCAAATAGCTCCTTGCAGCCTGCTGGGTGATGGTGGGGGAAGGGCTATCTTGGGTGACTCCCCGCTCCTCCAGGTACTGGATCTCCGCCTTCCCAGCGGAGTTTGACTTGAACCCGGAGCTGGCTGAGCAGATCAAGGAGCTGAAGGCTCTGCTAGACCAAGAAGGGAACCGGCGGCACAGCAGCCTCATCGACATAGACAGCGTGTGCGTGGGGGGAGCACAGAGGGCTGGGGGGGCACTCAGTATCCTATACCATCTATGCTTAATAAATGTCTGTTGAACTGAATGAGTGAGGGTCATGTCGCTGTCTTGCTTAAAAACCTTCCATGGCTCCCTATTGCCTTCAGTATGCCTCTGGGCAGCTTGGCGTTCCTGCCTCATCTTCCACTGCCACCGCCCATCCCACACACCTCCTCCCGTAGCTGCGTTGGGTTGGCTCCCCGTTGGCTGAGCTCCCGAGTCCTTTCCCACCATGGTGCTCTGCTCATATCATCCCCCTTGCTGCCTCCTCCGTGTTACCAAGACTCAGCTCAGGCATGAAGTCTCCATGTGCTCTGAGGGTTCGGGGCTCTTCCGGAGTAGAATTTGTCGTTCCCTCCTCTGTTCTCCATGGCACTTTGTACAGACTCCTGTACAAAGACCTCTGTACATGTGTCACGCTGTTTTGTGATCATGTGTTTCTGTGTCTGTCTCCCTCAGTAGACTGTGAGCTCCTCGAGGGCAGGAACCGTGTCTTACTCATCTCTCTATTCCCAGCGCCTAGCACAGTGCCTGGCACAGAGTACGTTGTTCATAAACGTGTGTTGAGTGCATGATGGGTTGGGGGGAGATGAGGAGTTGCTGGGACTGGGAACATTTCGTGCCTAGGACAGTGCCTCGCGTTATGTAGGTCCTCAGTCAGCGTGAATGGTGTGTCTGTGTGAGTGGGGGGCCACGAGGCATGCGCATGTCCAGCAAAGGGCTCACTACCCCTGCCTCCCCAGCCCTACCTACAAGTGGAAGCGGCAGGTGACTCAGCGGAACCCTGTGGGACAGAAAAAGCGCAAGATGTCCCTGTTGTTTGACCACCTGGAGCCCATGGAGCTGGCGGAGCATCTCACTTACTTGGAGTATCGCTCCTTCTGCAAGATCCTGGTGCGGCCCGAGGGTTGGGGGGTCAGGGGTCCAATGTGGGCTGCAAGGGGGTTCTAGGAGGGGCAGGGTCCCTGGGGTAGCCTGGGTCACAGGGTGCATCAGGGGTTTCAGTGTAACCACTGAAGGTCAGCTGGAGGGTGAGGAGTGGCCATCAGTGAGGGGAGAGGCTGGCAAGCTGCTGAGGCCACTCCTCCTGCCCCCAGTTTCAGGACTATCACAGTTTCGTGACTCATGGCTGCACTGTGGACAACCCCGTTCTGGAGCGGTTCATCTCCCTCTTCAACAGTGTCTCGCAGTGGGTGCAGCTCATGATCCTCAGCAAACCCACAGCCCCGCAGCGGGCCCTGGTCATCACACACTTTGTCCACGTGGCGGAGGTGCCTGCCCCTCCTTCCCTGTGTCTCCCAATCACCCCACATGCCAGTCAGGCCAACCCTTTCCTTCCCCTAACCCATTGCCTTCTCTCTAGATAAGCTGGCCCACTCAGTGACTCCCTGCCTCTCCCTCCCCATTTGCCTTCCAGAAGCTGCTGCAGCTGCAGAACTTCAACACGCTGATGGCAGTGGTCGGGGGCCTGAGCCACAGCTCCATCTCCCGCCTCAAGGAGACCCACAGCCACGTTAGCCCTGAGACCATCAAGGTGCCTGGGACTGGGGAGGGGCCGGTGCTTCCCAGATCTGTCTTCACTGGGTCCTCCCAGCAGCACTGGGGGCTGGGCACAGCTGTCCTCATTTGACAGATACGGAAATGGAGGCTCAGAGGGGTTAAGTGCTTTTCTCAGTTTGCACAATGGCAACAGCAGAGTGGGGGCTCACAGGTCGTCATGGACCCCAAAGCTAGTACTTTTTTTTTTTTTTTTTTAAGGCAGGGTCTCTCTTGGTTGTCCAGACTGGAGTTCAGTGGTGCAGTCAAGCTCACTGCGGCCTTGAACTCCTGAGCTCAATCGATCCTCCCACCTCAGCCTCCTATCTGGGACTACAGGTGTATGCCACCATGCCTGGCTAATTTTTGTATTGTTATTAATTTTTTTTTTTTTTTTTTTAGAGATGGGGTTTTACCATGTTGCCCAGACTGTTCTTGAACTCCTGGGCTCAAGTGATCCGCCTGCCTTGGCCTCCCAAAGTGCTGAGATTATGGCTTGAGCCATTGTGCCTTGCCACTTGTACTTTCTTCTTTTCTTTCTCCTTCATTTATTATTATTTTTGAAGTATTTTGAAGTATTGAGTAATACACATATAGAAAAGTATATAAAAACATACGAGACTGGGCGTGGTAGCTCACGCCTGTAATCCCAGCACTTTGGGAGGCTGAGGTGGGCGGATCACATGAGTTCAGGAGTTTGAGACCAGCCTGGCCAGCATGGTGAAACCCCATCTCTACTAAAATACAAAAATGAGCCAGGCGTGGTGGCACGCGCCTGTAATCCAAGCTACTTGGGAGGCTGAGGCAGGAGGAGAATTGCTTGAACTCAGGAGGTGGAGGGTTGCAGTGAGCCAAGATCGTGCCACTGCACTCCAGCCTGGGTGACAGAGTGAGACTCCATCTAAAAAAAAAGTATATAAAAACCTATGAATAGTTTAAAGAAAAATTGTAAAGAAAACGCTGTGTAACTACTGCCCAGGTTGGGAAATAGAACCTTGCCAGGCCCCCAAGCGCCCAGCACTTTAGAGCATAACTCCCTCCCCACGACTTTTGCAATGATGATCTTGCTTTTCTTTATAGCTTCACCACGTAGGTATGTGGTCCAAAACAATGTGGGGCTTTTTGTTGTCTGTTTTGAACTTTCTATGAATGGAATGTTGTTTGTGTTATTTTATGTCTTGCTTCTTTCATTCCACATGGTTCTGAGAGTCTTTTCATTCTGTTATGTGGAGCAATTGTTTTTTTCATCTTCATTGCCGTATAACATTGTATTGTACGTCTACCCCAATTCATTTATTTATTTATTTTTTTGAGATGGAGTCTCTCTCTGTCATCCAGGCTGGAGTGCAGTGGCGAGATCTCAGATCACTGCAACCTCCATCTCCTGGGTTTACATGATTCTTGTGCCTCAGCCTCCTGAGTAGCTGGGATTATGGGCTCGTGCCACCACGTCTGGCTAATTTTTTGTAGAGACAGGCTTTCACCATGTTGCCGAGGCTGGTCTTGAACTCCTGAGCTCAAGCAATCCACCCACTTTAGCCTCCTCAAGTGCTGGGATTACAGGTGTGAGCCACTGCCCCCAGCCTACCCCAATTTATGTACTGATTCTATTGTTGAATGTTGGGGTTTTTCCTTTTCTTTTCTTTCTTTTTTTTTTTTTTTTTTTTGAGATGGAGTCTTGCTCTGTCGCCAGGCTGGAGTGCAGTGGCGCTAGTTTGGCTCACTGCAACCTCTGCCTCCCGGGTTCAAGCGATTCTCCTGCCTCAGCCTCCCGAGTAGCTGGGACTACAGGCATGTACCACCACACCTGGCTAATTTTTGTATTTTTTTTTAGTAGAGATGAGGTTTTCACCATGTTGGCCAGGATGGTCTCCATCTCTTTTTTTTTGTGTGTGTTTTTTTTTTTGAGACAGAGTCTCGATCTGTCGCCCAGGCTGGAGTGCAGTGGCGCAATCTCGGCTCACTGCAATCTTCGCCTCCCAGGTTCATGCCATTCTCCTGCCTCAGCCTCTCCGAGTAGCTGGGACTACAGGCGCCCGCCACCACGCCCGGCTAATTTTTTTGTATTTTTAGTAGAGACGGGGTTTCACTGTGGTCTCGATCTCCTGACCTCGCGATCCGCCCGCCTCGGCCTCCCAAAGTGCTGGGATTACAAGCGTGAGCCACCGCGCCCGGCCGGTCTCCATCTCTTGACCTCATGATCCACCTGCCTTGGCCTCCCAAAGTGCTGGAGTTACAAGTGTGAGCCACCGCGCCCAGGTGGTTTTTCCAGTTTTTGCTGTTTGGACGGGGTGGCTGAGTATGTTTTTCCAGGTCATTGTCCTGTGCTGCCTTGCCTCCCTGAGCCTCTGTTTCTCCTGTTAAATGTTGATGATACCCTTCGTCCAGGCCTGGTTTCGAGGTGTGGTGCTTTTGGCAGTGAGTATTGCCTTGAATTCATGGCAATGAATTCAATCCCCAGGGGCTGAGAGAGCCAGTCCTGGGGGACAGTAAGGGAGGATTTTACTCTTTCACCTGTCCCTGACCCTGACTCCTGCTCACCCACTCCTACATTTCCAGGGCTGAGGTAGGGAGGATAGTTGTGGGGGTATGACCCCTCTGTCGTTTGTCCCTAGCTCTGGGAGGGTCTCACGGAACTAGTGACGGCGACAGGCAACTATGGCAACTACCGGCGTCGGCTGGCAGCCTGTGTGGGCTTCCGCTTTCCTATCCTGGGTGTGCACCTCAAGGACCTGGTGGCCCTGCAGCTGGCACTGCCTGACTGGCTGGACCCAGCACGGACCCGGCTCAACGGGGCCAAGATGAAGCAGCTCTTTAGCATCCTGGAGGAGCTGGCCATGGTGACCAGCCTGCGGCCACCAGTACAGGCCAACCCTGACCTGTTGAGCCTGCTCACGGTGAGGAGCAGGGGGCAGGGAGGTGGGGAGCTGGGCACCAGGGGTTGACAGCTTCCCCAGGTCCTGGCTGTGGGCGTGGCCTGGGGCTCTGGGTTCTGGCCAAGAAACTGAGATCTAGCGTGGGCTCTGGGGTTTGGAGTGGATGCTGAGGAGGGGTCCAGGCTCTGGTTGGGGCTGTGGACTGAGGTCTGATCTCCAGGCTGGTATGTGGACTGTGGGCAGTTTGAACTGGGCCTGGGTCCCGGGTTGAGTTCTGGCAATGGGTTGTGTTCTAGGGCTGGGCCAAGCTCTGCGTTCTGCGGGCAGGGGTGGTTTCTAAGCATGGCCCTGGGCTCGGAGTGAAGTTCTGGGCTTGGCTTTGCACTTGGTCTTGGGGTCTAGGGTGGGAGTTGTGTTCTGGTTTAGATCCAGACAAGGTTCTAGACATTGGGCTGGGGCTTAAGTGTTAAGGTTTGGAGTGGATTCTTAGCTGCTTCTGGGCTCTGGAGGGGATCACGGTTAAAATCAGAGCTTCTGGCTGCGTTCTGACCTGGCTTCTTCCCTGACATCTTGGCAATATGTTGTGTTCAAGGTTTGGGGCCATGCTGTGGTTTGATCTGCGCGCTGGGACGGTGTGGGGTTGCTGTGCTGTGTTCTAAGCCAGGCTCTGTCCTGAGTCTAGCTTCTGACCCGAGCTCTGAGCTGAGCCGTGGCCTCTAGGTAGACCTTTGGCCCTGGGCTCTGTGGCCGTGGGCAGGGGCCAGTGGGTGTGATCAGACCTGTGTGTCCCAGGTGTCTCTGGATCAGTATCAGATGGAGGATGAGCTGTACCAGCTGTCCCTGCAGCGGGAGCCGCGCTCCAAGTCCTCGGTGAGGGGGTACTCCCTCCTCTCCACTCTGCCCCTCCCTCCTGAGAATCCCAGGATGTGAGGACGGGAAGAGCTCTTAGTAGCCACCTCACCCATCTGTCTTGTAGGACAGAGGCATCCTGGGGGTAGGGCAGTAGTGTTGGGCGGACTTCCTTCTCCCAGGGATTCCCCTCTCTGTTCCCCGGGGCTCTGGGCTCCCCCTGCCTCTGGCCCTAGCTCAGGCCTGACCATTTCCGTAGCCAACCAGCCCCACGAGTTGCACCCCACCACCCCGGCCCCCGGTGCTGGAGGAGTGGACCTCGGCTGCCAAACCCAAGCTGGATCAGGCCCTCGTGGTGGAGCACATCGAGAAGATGGTGGAGGTGAGCTTCTGCGGAGCCTGAGCAGTGTGTGGGCAGAGGCCAGTTTGCCGGAGCACTGCCCTGGAAGCCAGCATGAGTGTCCTGTTCAAGACCCAGCACTCAGCCCCCAGGAGTCACAGGGCCTGGCAGGCCAGCTGCATGGGGCTGAGGTGCCCCTGGGTAGGGTGGGGGTGGAGGTATGGAATGGGGGTGGTGTCAGAGACCTCTCTGAGACACACCTCATCAAATGGACTGGGAACGTGGGAAGGGACAGGACCTGATGTCCCCTTTACTCTCCCCTCTTCCGGCTCTGCGTGTCCCTCTGCGTGCCCCAGTCTGTGTTCCGGAACTTTGACGTCGATGGAGATGGCCACATCTCACAGGAAGAATTCCAGATCATCCGTGGGAACTTCCCTTACCTCAGCGCCTTTGGGGACCTCGACCAGAACCAGTGAGGAGGGCTGGGGACCTGGAGGAGAGGGAAGGCCACCCAGCTCATTTCTGCCTGGGCTTCAGTTTCTTGTGTCCAAGATGAGGTCACTGAGCCAGACGATCTTGGCTGGGAAGCTGCCAGTGTGGGAAGGGGCATTACTTTTGTGGGGAGGAGAGGCTGCCAGCTGTGGAGGCGCAGTGGTATCTCACAAATTCAGACAGATGGGGGGCTCCACCTGAGTCTTGCAAAGACTGTGACCTGGGGACTGTGGCTACAGAAGTGCTGTTTTATTTGTGGAGCTCACAGCTGTCAAGAAGTGTGGGCAACTTGAGCTCCTGGATAGTCTGTTCTAATGAATAGATAAGAAAGGTTTGTAATTAGCAGTACCCAGTTGCTTATCAATAGTTCATATGCTGACAGTTTGGAAAAACAGCTGGTTCTCTGAAGTGGGTTAAACTTGCCTCCTGAAGCCAGATTCATGCCCTATTTTTGCTGAGCAGACAAAACTCCATTCAAAATTTAAAGTCCATCTCAGGTCGATTTATTTCTTAATGTTACCTGTATTTCAAAAATCTGTTGTTTTTTATTTCCATGTTACAAAAATCCATGGCAAAATAAAATCTATGTAGTAAAATAAATTTATAGTGAACAAAGTGTTTAAAGTAAGAAGTGAGAGGCCAGGTGCAGTGGCTCACACCTGTAATCCTAGCACTTTGGGAGACTGAGGTGGCAGGATCAATTCAGGCCAGGAGTTTGAGCCCAGCCTGGGCAATATAGTAAGACCCTGTCTCTACAAAAATTATTATTATGTTTTTTGAGGCAGAATCTCACTCTGTTGCCCAGGCTGGAGTGCAGTGGCACAATCTCGGCTCGCTGCAACCTCCACTTCCTGGGTTCAAGTGATTCTCCTGCTTCAGCTTCCTGAGTAGCTGGGATTACAGGCATGCACCACCGCGCCTGGCTAATTTTTGTATTTTTAGCAGAGATGGGGTTTTACCATGTTGGCCAGGCTGGTCTCGAACTTGTGACCTCAAGTGATCCACCTGCCTCGGCCCCCCAAAGTTCTAGGATTACAGGCATGAGCTACTGCTCCTGGCCTAAAAAAAATTTTTTTGGGCGTGGGTGGCACGTGCCTGTAGTCCCAGCTACTCAGGAGGCTGAGGCAGGAGGATCCCTTGAGCCCAGGAGGTTGAGACTGCAGTGAACTGTGATCACACCACTGCACTTCATTCAGCCTGGGTGACTGAGCGAGACCACCCCCATCAAAAAAAAAAAAGAAAAAAAAGGAAGAAATGAAAGTACCCTCTTTCCTTTTCCACTGGTAGAAGTTGCCATGATTAAACACTGTTAACAATACTAAGCTTGGCAGTATGTGGGTTCTTCCAGTCTTCTTTTCCCAGGCAGGTGCACATTGATAGAGATTTTGTTTGTTTGGTGTCTGTTTCATGGACAAACAGGATTAGAGTATAAATCCAGTTCTGCTTGTGGCTTTTATCATAGCTGCTTTATTTCTTCTCCCAGATTTTAGGCAGAGGTAGTTGAGTTCCATGTTTTCTCCCTGGGTTGGTGGGTGGATTTTTATCTAGACCACCTTTTCAGTGAGAATGACCCTTTGAGACGATGGAGGCCTCAGCTTCATGCAGCGGTCTCAGCCTTAACCCTCCACCTCCTGCAGGCCCCAGGCTGTGTGTGTGTGTGTGTGTGTGTGTGTGTTGGTGAGGGGGAAGCCCTGGTTGGGTATCAAAACCTAGCACCTGGTTCGGCAGGAGGGAGACCAGCACCGGCTCCCAGGACCAGGCCCAGCTCACCGCTTCATTGTAAAGCTCCGTCTTTGTTTCTGGAACTTGGGTGTTTCCATTTCTTTCTTATAAAATTATCTATGCATTTACAGCAATTGTTGATACATCTTTATGCAGCATCTAGGTACTTGTAGTGGGTTCTCTTTTTTCTTTTTTAAATCACCCTCTCTTTTTTTTGAGACAGAGTCTCACTCTGTCGCTGAGGCTGGAGTGCAATAGTGTGATCTTGGCTCACTGCAGCCTCTGCCTCCCAGGTTCAAGTAATTCTCATGCCTCAGCCTCCCGAGTAGCTGAGATTACAGGCACCCGCCACCATACCCGGCTAATTTTTTTTTCTTTTTCTTTTTTTTTGAGACGGGGTTTTCGCTCTTTGTTGCCCAGGCTGGAGTACAGTGGCGTGATCTCGGCTCACTGCAACCTCCACCTCCTGGGTTCAAGCGATTCTCCTGTGTCAGCCTCCCGAGTAGCTGGAATTACAGGCACCTGCCACCATGCCTGGCTAATTTTGTATTTTTTTTTTTTTTTGAGACAGAGTCTTGCTGTGTCACTCAGACTGGAGTGCAGTGGCGCGATCTCGGCTCACTGCAAGCTCTGCTTCCCAGGTTCACGCCATTCTCCTGCCTCAGCCTCCGCAGTAGCTGGGACTACAAGCGCCTGCCACTGCGCCCGGCTAATTTTTTGTATTTTTAGTAGAGACGGGGTTTCACCGTGGTCTCGATCTCCTGACCTTGTGATCCGCTCACTTCAGCCTCCCAAAGTGCTGGGATTACAGGCGTGAGCCACCTCACCCAGCCTAATTTTGTATTTTTAGTAGAGATGGGGTTTTACCATGTTGCGCAGGCTGGTCTTGAACTTCTGACCTCAGGTGATCCGCCCGCCTCGGCCTCCCAAAGTTCTGGGATTACAGGTGTGAGCCACCGCGCCTGGCCTAATTTTTGTATTTTTAGTAGAGACGGAGTTTTACCATATTGGCCAGGCTGGTCTCGAACCCCTGACCTCACCTCAGGTGATCCACCCACCTCAGGTGATCTGCCCACCTCGGCCTCCCAAAGTGCTGGGATTACAGGCATGAGCCACCGTGCACCCGGCCTAAAAATCACCATCTTGACAGAACTGCATGCCTTGCTTTTTGTTTTTTTTTTCATCTTTGTGCTTGTTTTCCACTTAACCCTTGATCACAGACATTTTTCCATGTGGATTCATGTAGAACTACCTCATTCATTAGAACAGCTGCAGAGTATTCCACTGTGTGGTTAGTCCATCATTTCCCTAACCATCCTCCTGCTGATGGACAGTTAAGACTGTTCCAGTTTTTCACTATGATTGTATGCCAGGCTGCCATGAACGTCCTTTTACTGATCCACTCAGGCCAGTATTTCTGTAGGAGAAATTCCTAGAAGTGGGATAATTGGATCAAAAGATATGCACATTCTAAATTAGGAGAGAGACTGCCAAACTGACCTCAGACAAGGTTGTACCAGTTTGCACCCCCATCAGCAGCGTACAAGTGCCTGCTTCCCAACTTCCTCGCCAACAGTGGATGCTATAAAAAGCTTCACAATTTTGCCAGTCTCGTTGGCAAATGGTATCTTGGTTAAATTTGCATTTCTTTAATACTAATGGGGGTAGGGTATCTTTTCATATGTTTATTGGCCATTTATTTCTTCTGTCAATTGCCTGTTCAGATTCCTTGTCCATTATTCTACTGGGTTTGTTGGTCTTTTTCTCATTGATTTTTAGAATCTCTGTTAATGGATATTAACCCTTTGCTGTTGAATGTGTTTGCAAATATTTTCTCCCTGTCTGTCATTTATGTTGTCTTTTTCCATATAAAATTTAAAAACTTTTGTGTGCTTAATATGTCAGTCTTTTCCTTTCTGGCTTCTCGGATTTGTGTTGTGTGTAGAAAGGCCCTCAGCCCCTCAAGATTATAAAATTATTATCTTATATCTTTTCTTTCTTTTTTTTTTTTTTTGAGACAGGGTCTCTTGCCGTGTCACCCAGGCTGGAGTGCAGTGGCATGACCTTGGCTCGCTGCAACCTCCACCTTCCAGGTTCAAGTAATTCTCGTGCCTCAGCCTCCCGAGTAGCTGGGATTATACGTGCCCACGACCATGCGTGGCTAATTTTTGTATTTTTAGTAGAGACAGGTTTTTACCGTGTTGGCCAGGCTGGTCTTGAACTCCTGACCTCAAGTGATCCGACTGCCTTGGCCTCCTAAAATGCTGGGATTACAGGCATGAGCCACCTTGCCCGCCCTGTCTTATATCTTTTCAGATAATTTTATAATTTTATTTTTTGCATGAGTGTTTACAAAAAGTCCAGTGAGAACAGTGAGAATTTAGTTTTCATGCACAGTATGAAGAATGTAGGCTTGTATTTTTTTTTTTTTTTTTTTGAGACGGCGTCTTGCTCTGTTGCCCAGGCTGGAGTGCAATGATGTGATTTCAGCTCACTGCAACCTCCACCTCCCGGGTAGGCTTATATTTTTTTCTTTTCTTTTCTTTTTGAGATAGGGTCTCTTGCCGTGTCACCCAGGCTGGAGTGCAGTGGCATGATCTGGGCTCGCTGCAACCTCCACCTCCCAGGTTCAAGTGGTTCTCATGCCTCAGCTTCCCGAGTAGCTGGGATCATAGGTGCCCGCCACTATGCCTGGCTAATTTTTTGTATTTTTAGTAGAGACGGGGTTTTGCCATGTTGGCCAGGCTGGTCTCGAACTCCTGACCTCGTGATCCACCTGCCCCGGCCTCCCAAAGTGCTAGGATTACAGGTGTAAGCCACTGTGCTCGGCCCTATATTTTTTTCAAATGGCCAGTTATCCTAATGCTTCCTTGATTTGAAGGACCACCTGGATCACACATTATGAGCCCCCTCATAAGCAGGTGGGAGTCTCAAGCGAGGGCCAGTCCCGATGGGAATAGCACTTGGTGGCTGAGGACCCTCCTATCTGTGCAGACACTGTCGTACAACTTCACATGCATTATCTAATTTAATCCTCACCAAAATCCTATGAAATGTAGGAATGATCATTACACCCATTTATAGATAAGGAAACGGAGGGACAGGGAGATTACTCCGCTACGGGTCAAGAGGCAGGGAAGTAGAGCTGTGATTTGAACTGAGGTCTGTGTCTAGAACACATGCTCATTCCTTCCCTAAAATGTATTCATAGGTGAAAAAGGGCTTCTGCGGAAAGCCCTGGGTTATGTGGGAAACCCTGGATTTACAGGTGTCTTTCCAGCAGGATGATGCAGGAGAGAGAGGGATGCGATTTCTCCCAATCTCTCCTGGTCCCAGAACTCTAATTAGAGAGTTCTCCCTGCTCGGGGCTCCCGACTGGTGTTGCACACAGTACACTTCGGGAGCCCGAGGCTGATGGTTCCATGGAAAGTACACAGTCCTTTTAGTTTGGACACCAAGTGTGAAGTGAGCAGGACAGGCCACTGTTCTGAGAAGGAACCCAGGGAAAGGGACTGGTCCAAGACCACACACTGGTTAGCGGCAGTTCCCACATCTGCCTGACCCCTAGTCCAGTGCCGCCTTTTCTTTACTCTGCACCAGAAGTCCAAAATCAGGAGTTCCATGAGGACACTGGGAACAGTGGGATGGGTTAGGCCAGCGGTGGATGGTTCTGGGGAGGGCCCGAGCTGAGGCGCCCCCTCGACTCCCCACAGGGATGGCTGCATCAGCAGGGAGGAGATGGTCTCCTATTTCCTGCGTTCCAGCTCTGTGTTGGGGGGCCGCATGGGCTTCGTACACAACTTCCAGGAGAGCAACTCCTTGCGCCCCGTCGCCTGCCGCCACTGCAAAGCCCTGGTGAGAGCCCCTTTCCCGGCTCACGGCCCAAGCCACGCCCCTCCAGCCCCGGCCCCGCCCACCCTTCTGGCCCCACCTCTGCGGAAGCCTTTCTCAAGCCAGGAAAACTTGGTTAATTCCATTTGCCTCTCCTCCTGTGGTTCTGCCCCTGGCCCTGAGGCAGGCTCTAAAGCCCTAGTCTCACCCTCAAGAAGGAAGAAGTAGAGTCATCACCTCTAAATCCCTCCTCCCACCACGGCCTCTCCTCTATTGCAGATCCTGGGCATCTACAAGCAGGGCCTCAAATGCCGAGGTGAGACGGAATGACTGGAAGGGCTGCTGGGCAGTGTTTGTTTGTTTGTTTGTTTTTTGGGAGAGTTACTATTTTGGTGGGGCAATTGCCAAGGAGTGAAGTACCTTAAAATCAGAGGCGCATGGCCGGGCATGGTGGCTCAAGCCTGTAATCTCAGCACTTTGGGAGGTCGAGGCGGGCAGATCACCTGAGGTCAGGAGTTCGAGACCAGCCTGACCAACACAGCGAAGCCCTGCCTCTACTAAAAATACAAAAATAGCTGGGCGTGGTGGCACCCACCTGTAATCCCAGCTACTTGGGAGGCTGAGGCATGATAATCGCTTGAACCTGGGAGGCGGGGTTTGCAGTGAGCCGAGATCACACCACTGCACTCCAGCCTGGGCAACAGAGAGGGTTCTGTCCCAAAAAAAAAAAAAACAAAAAAAAAACCCAAAACCAAAACCCCACAAAATCAGAGGCTCAAGATGATTGATGTGGGCCGGGCGCGGTGGCTCACGCTTGTAATCCCAGCACTTTGGGAGGCCGAGGCGGGCGGATCACGAGGTCAGGAGATCGAGACCACGGTGAAACCCCGTCTCTACTAAAAATACAAAAAAATTAGCCGGGCGTGGTGGCGGGCGCCTGTAGTCCCAGCTACTCGGAGAGGCTGAGGCAGGAGAATGGCGTGAACCCGGGATGCGGAGCTTGCAGTGAGCCGAGATCGGGCCACTGCACTCCAGCCTGGGCGACAGAGCGAGACTCTGTCTCAAAAAAAAGAAAAAAAAAAAAAGAAAAAAAAAAAAGATGATTGATGTGAAGGGAGTGGCCTTTAAGAGGCCATTTATTTTGAAGAGGCAGCTGCCCAGGAACAGAGAACATGGGAGAAGGCATAGACTGACAGGAGGAGGAGAACACTTTGGAAAGAGACTCTTATTTTGGTGGCACAGCTGCTCAGGAACAAAGGTTCCTGGTGGGGGGGCGCAAGCCTGCGGGATGGGATGGAGGGTATTCTGACCAGTGGCCCTGGTTGGCTCTCCATTTGCCCTCCCCCAGCCTGTGGTGTGAACTGCCACAAGCAGTGCAAGGATCGCTTGTCAGTCGAGTGTCGGCGTAGGGCCCAGAGTGTGAGCCTGGAGGGGTCTGCACCCTCACCCTCACCCACGCACAGCCACCATCACCGCGCCTTCAGCTTCTCTCTGCCCCGCCCTGGCAGGCGAGGCTCCAGGCCTCCAGGTAAGAGGGAGTCATTCTGTACTGGCCTGTGGAGGGAGGGATGCAGGGCCACTGGGGCAAAGAACACAGGATGGAAGCCATTCCAAAGTGCATAATTCTCTTTTTGTGGTGGGATAATAAAGAAGGGACAGGCCAGGCGCGGTGACTCACGCCTGTAATCCCAGCACTTTGGGAGGCTGAGGCAGGCGGATCACGAGGCCAGGAGATCGAGACCATCCTGGCTAACACGGTGAAACCCCATCTCTACTAAAAATACAATAAAGAATTAGCCAGGCGTGGTGGTGGGCACCTGTAGTCCCAGCTACTCGGGAGGCCGAGGCAGGAGAATGGCATGAACCCGGGAGGCGGAGCTTGCAGTGAGCCGAGATCGCGCCACTGCACTCCAGCCTGGGCGACAGAGCGAGACTCTGTCTTGGAAAAAAAATAAAATAAAGAAGGGACAGGTAAGGGTGCCATAAAGTGGCCAGGAAGCCCTGGACCTTCTGAGGCTGAGGAGAGAGACCTTAATTTATAAAGAGGTATAAAAGCAAAAGAGGCTTCAAGATTCCAGTTACAGTCTTATTTTGTTGGAGGGGTTAATGAAGGATTGGAGAAGGTGTTATATGAGCCATTGGCTTGCCTTTCCCTTTCTGGCTGCTCTGGAGGCTCTTCTGGGGAAAGTGCCTTGCCCTGATAATGTCCTGGCAGCTCTCTTGGGGTCTTTGATGGTTTTAGGTCAGTTTGCTGAATGGCAACTGGACAAATGATTATTTTGCTGAGAACAGTCCGAACAACTATGTTAAACTGGGGTCTAAGGTAGTTGATCACAACTGTTTGGGTTGGCATAAGTCCTCAAAAAACAGAGGCAGGCACAGGGCATACATCCTCAAAAATAGATGAGATAAATCCATTTGCATTGAGCCTTCCAGAAGTGCTGGGGTCTAAAATGTGAAATACGCACAAAATTGACATTTAAGCAAACTGCGCTGACAAATCTGTGGCTGAAAAAGCTGTGGCAAAACAAAAACATAGAAAAAGAGCCTCAAAAATTGGGCTGAGGCCAGGCATGGTGGCTCATGCCTGTAATCCCAGCACTTTGGGAAGCCAAGGTGGGTGGATCACCTGAGGTCAGGAGTTGGAGACCAGCCTGGCCAACATGGCAAAACCTCATCTCTACAATACAAAAATACAAAAATTAGCTAGGTGTGGTGGCAGGCGCCTGTAATCCCAGCTACTTGGGAGGCTGAGGCAGGAGAATCGCTTGAAGCTGGGAGGTGGAGGTTGCAGAGAGCCGAGATTGTGCCATTGCACTCCAGCCTGGGCGACAGAGAGAGACTCTGTCTCAAAAAAACAAACAAACAAAAAAACCAAAAAAAATTGGGCCGTTAGGTCATGCGGGGAATTGATTTTTGGTGGATGGGTCTGCTTCTGGGATGATGTGGATGCCTCCTGTGGAGAGGGGAAGGGTTGATGAAGTCCCAGGGACCTGGAAGTGTGTTCTGCAGCAATCCCCCTCCCAGCAGAGATCCGTGAGGAGGAGGTACAGACGGTGGAGGATGGGGTGTTTGACATCCACTTGTAATAGATGGTGAGTCCTCCCACAGCTGGCACCAGAGCTCCCCACTGAGGGCTGGGGTGGGGGTGGGGAGTATCAGGGAAATGGGTGCTTTATCCAAATGGCTCCAAGCCAGGTGGGCTACTACCTTGTTGTTGGGGGGGGGGTGTCTTCCTCACAACCTGTTTTTCTCTTCCCAGCTGTGGTTGGATCAAGGACTCATTCCTGCCTTGGAGAAAATACTTCAACCAGAGCAGGGAGCCTGGGGGTGCTGGGGCAGGAGGCTGGGGCTGGGGGTGGGATATGAGGGTGGCATGCAGCTGAGGGCAGGGCCAGGGCTGGTGTCCCTAAGGTTGTACAGACTCTTGTGAATATTTGTATTTTCCAGATGGAATAAAAAGGCCCGTGTAATTAACCTTCACCATCAGCGCCTAGAATCCCGGGGGGTGGGGGGATGGTATACTTTACAGGATGACAATCTTGGGAGCTAGAACTTTGTAGCCAGAGAAACTTGGGAGGTCTGGAATCTGGAATCTCATGTGTCTGGAGTCTTGGGGGAGAGAATCTTAGAAGCAGAAAACCTTGGAACATAAGAATCTTGGGGAGAGTCTAGGATCTTGAGGAGACCAGATCCTTGGACATCTAAAACTTGAAACTAGTAGGTCTTTGCACCCGAGAATTGCAGGGCCAGTGGTCATGCATACCCAAAGCCTTCAGCCCATGGCCGAAATTCCCTTGCTGGACAGGGGGCCTTTCAGCCCCTGCTTGGACGCTTCCAGTAACAGGGCCCTCACTGCAGGAATCGTGGGAGGGAAAGGGGCAGCGCAGAGTTGCTGGCTGTAGGGGAAGGGAGGGAGGGCCCTGGGCAGTCCGAGGGCCCTGCTGGGCTTGTGCCTCAGGGCGGGGGCTGCACTCCTCGGCCTTGCAGCCTCCTGGCCTGGTGCTGCTGCCAGCCGGAAGGACAGTGACTTCCAGAGGAAATGCATATCGATCCTGCTTTCAGCCTCCGGTGGCGGCTTCTCCCAACCCAGCTCTTCCCTCCTGAGCCTGCAGCACGGAGGTTTTGGGGGTCACTGCTACCTGAAGAAGGCTTAAGGCCACTTCTGAGGCTGGTCTGGGAGTTTACTAAAGGTTCTGAAGCTGGGCCGGGCTGCCCCTGGAATCAGGAGACTCCAGACAGCAGTCCTGACAATGGGAACTACCTCCTCAGTCCCCCAAACTGGGAAGTGTCCCACAGCAGCTGTGGGATTGTCCTAGGGGTGGAGACCTGAGCACCTTCAACTCCAAAGCACAGTATCTGCGGGCCTGGCAGTGGCCTCAGTTCCCCCATGAGTGCCCCGGTCCCCCACTCCAGGGTTTCCCCATATCACATCCATCCCTGCTTTGAGACCCCACTCCCCCTGGCCTATTCTTTATTTTGGGTCACTCCCTTCTCTTTCCTGGTCATATCTCTCCTGCAGGCCTACCCTGTGTTGGGCCCCCAGCCGTGTCTCTGCATCGGGTGCCCCCCTGCCCCTCCTTCTGTCCTCAGCCCCCTCCGCCCTTCCCCCTCTTGAGGCTGTAATATCCGTTTCACGATTTGGGGGCTGAGTTGCCATAACAACAGACGGCGATTGTATTGTGAAGAGCAGCTCGCTCCTGTGCCGCCTGCCTCCTGCACTGCCTCCATCCCTGCAGCCCAGTCGGCTCCTCTCCTCACCACCCTCCAGTTCCAGTCTGGCCTCTTCCTGGTGTGTGTGTGTGTGTGTGTGCGTGTGTGTGTCCAGGTCTGCCCGCCCGGGATGTGACGTGTAGCGGTCTTCGTGGTTGCATGTGTCTGAATTTGGTGTCTGAGCTTCACATTGTATGCGCCTGTGTGCATGTGTGTGCATGGACATGCATGCTGTATCTGCTGTTTCCCCTCCCGCATGTGTCCCCACTGGCCTTTGCACATGGGAGAAGGGCATGTGCTCAGCACATCACTCAACTGTCCACATTGGGTGGGTGCCTGTGTGTGGTGTGTGTTGTGTGTGGGGTGTGTCTTGAAGTGGCAGGTCCCAAATGCTTAAGCAATCTGAACCTTGGACCTTGCAGAGAGGAGAGATGTCCCTGTAGGTGGGAGGGACAGGGAGGTGCAGCAGCTGCCCGGTGACCTTTTCTGCCCTTGATGGGCAAAGCTGGGGGTGGGGAAAGGAGACAAGTGCTCATACTTACCTCCCTCCCTGCCCAGGCTCCTCTGTAAGGGTCTGAGTCTGCCTCTGTGAGCCATTGCATCTGTCTGTCTATGCCCTGATGCCTGGATAGACAAGGGGTGTGTGTGTGTGTGTGTGTGTGTGTGTGTGTAGGCTGCAGGAAGAGGAACAGTGGGGGATGGGCAGGAAAGTGGGCTGTGGGGTCAGAGAGGCGATTTCGCATTCATAGGCCCTGACACAGCAGTTCCATTCTGTGGCTCCTTCATTGGCTTTGGTGGGGATGCCCTGAGGGTCTCTCCAAGGTCAGAGTGGGCCCTAAGTCTGGGACCTGGTTTAGGGATCACCCTTCTCGACTCCTAGGAAAAACTCCTTGCAGCCTGGGTCCCCCTCTTACCCCTTCACAGGCTGGGGAAGGAGGTTCCCTCCAGGGGGCTGGTGTCCGCGTTAAGCCACTCAGTAATTGACCACTGTCTTCAAAGTGCCTGGGCAGGGGTCCAGGATGACTGTGGGTAGGTCCCCTGGGTGCACCTGTTCTGGGCATGCATTAATTGCCTGGTGTAGATACTTGTGTGCACAAATGTGTATGTTCTTGGGCAGTATATGCTTCCTGTGGGTGTGTTACCATGGTGGGGCATTTCTGTAGGTGTTCTTGTGTGTCTCTGGGAATGCTCAGTGTTCACAGATAGGTGTGCATGGCTGTGAGTGCCCCGATGTGCATGCATTGGTGGTTGAATGTAAGTGTTCTCGCATGTTGCCTCTGGCTAAGGAAGTGCTAACTACTACCACCTGTGCAGATCACAGACCCTGCAACAGAAATCAGGGTCCTGGAGTGAGCTGGCAGAATGGTCTGGCACGTGCGCGTGTTCGCGTGCGCACACACACACACACTGTCATTTCACTCTCATTCAGCAGCCCAGTGACCGACCTCGGGGTATACACACTAGGTGCCAGTGTGTGTACACTTTTATTGGCAGAGTGAGTGAAGGGTGTCCCCCAGTCCCCCACACTCATACACATGCACAGTGATGCATGTACCGTTACAGGAAAGACCTGCGCCCCCCAGCACCACTCTAACTGAAACTCATGGATGGGAGGAGGAGAACAGAGAAGGGGGCTGCTGCCAGATGCCCTCAGTCACCAGGCATATGCAGCCGCAACCCCGCCCCCACACCTACTCGTACCCCAGTCCAGGGTTCCAGGCAGAACTGAGAGTTTGGCCTCAAACTCTGGGATTCCCATGAGGCAGGACTGGGAAACCCCCAAGTTCCTAGGTCTACCCCGTCCCCATCTCTGCCTTTCCTACCCCCACCGCCTCCGTCTTTATCCCAGCAAAGCCCCTTCCTCTTCAGTTCTGGGGGCTCCAAGCCAGGGGCCCTCCGGACGGTGGGAGGCGGGGGCCAGGCTACCGGCTGGAAAAAGCCCCCAGCAGCCGTGGACCCACCGAGTCCCTCTTTAGGCTCCTCGAAGCCCGGGCCCGCCCCTGGGCGTAGCCAGCAGAGGGCGCTGCGGCCCAGGCCCCGAACCAGCCCTGCTCCCGCGGCGTCCTGAGTCCGGGTCCACAGTCTCTCCTTCGGCTTGTCCCAGCCCCTGCGCTGCGCGAAGACCCGCTGGTTGTGGGGGGAGGGTGCGGGACCCAAGGCCCCGAACTAAGGGGCGAAGGGCGAGGGTGCTTGGGTTCCCGGAAAAGACATTGAGGCCGGGTTTGGGGCCCGCCTGGTTGGGGGCCCGGGCGCCCGAGAACCTCGAGAGGCTGGGAGGAGCGCGGGTGCCGCGGGGCCGGGACGCCTGAGTCCCGCGCGGGGGAGGCAGTGGGCCTGTGGAGCCGCCGGACTGGCGGCTTCTGCGCCCTTGCATTGGCTGCGCTGCTCGCCCGTCAGCGCAGCGTGGTCCAATGCGCGCGTCTCGGGGGCGGGCACTGGTGCTGATGCTGCCGTCAGTCGGTGTTGCAGGGATGCGGCGGCGGGAGCAGCCGCCCTGACTCGCGGAGCATCCTCGGAGAGGCACCGCGGCGGGGCGGGCGGGCGGGCGGGGACGCGGCGGGGAGCGAGAGAGGCGCGAGGCGGCAGACACCGCTAGCCCAGGCTCTGCCACCCGTCGGAGACGGGGCGGCCCTGTAGCTCTGCTACCCACCCTCCAGCTTCTGGCGCCCCAGAACCAGGTAAAATGGGGGGGGGGGCTGCGGCGGAGACGGGGGGGGGCGGGAGCCGATCGGGGGAGGGGAGCGGATCGGAAGGGGCGAGGGAGGCAGGACGGATGAATTGGGGGGCGGGGGCGCCGCGCTGAGAGGGCTGGCCCGGTGACAGCGAGGAGGCAAAGCCGCTGGGGGCTTGGGGGTTGGAGACTCCTGTGGAAGGGGCACTGGCCCTGAGAGCTGGGGAGAATGGGGAGGGGTGGGAGGAAGGGTCTTTGGGGGAAGGGATGGAGAGAGAAGGAGGGGCATCCAGAGGACTGAGAGGGGGTTCTAAAAGGGGGGTCCCCAGTCTGTGCTAGCCCCAGAGGCTTGAAGCAGCGCCGGGCCAGAGGAGCTGTTGTGTTCTGGAGGGTCTAACCAGCGAGAAACTGGGCTTCGTGGGAGGAGAGGAGAGGGGGCTGGAGAAGAGAGAGAAGTGGAGAGGGAAGGAAAGGGGCCAGGCCAAGGGCTTCGTCCTGAGGGGACCCACTGAGAACCAGGCTTTCCTGGGGGGATGGGAGCCAAGGGGAGAAGAGGTTATTGGGAGAGAGTAGAGGGGAATGTGCCAAGGTGCTCCAGGCAGAGACGGGTCTGTGCTGGTGGAGAGCTGGGAAAGATGGGGTCTGAGGGAGAGGAGCGGAAGCTTGCGGGGGAAGGCTGGGGGTGATGAGAGAGGGAGACTGGGAAATCAGTAGGAGGGGGCTTTGCTGGGGTGGGAATGCGCCGGGGGCGGTGACAGGGTTCTGGTCAGAGAGTGCTGCAGGGGGAGAGGAAGCTGCAGGGCCCTTGGCTTGCTCCCCCACCCCTAAAGAGGAAGGGACCATTTCTCATGTCCCAGCCTCCTCCCCCAGCTGAAGCAGCAGTCTTCCCTGGGGTCTTTGGGTTGGGGTATGAGTCCTTGAACCCTTGATGGGCTCTTGGGGCACAATTGGGGTGCTGTTGTCTCCTTTACTCTCACCCCCCTCCTGAGTCTTGGGAGAGGGCATTCGATGCCTCGTTGAGCTAGCAAGGGCTGGGAGGGGCTTTTTCTTGGTGTCTGGAGGTGAAGGAAGAGGCTGTCCACCTGGAATAATGAAATAGATTTTTAGGGGGTGGGTCTTGGGTCCCCAGTCCCTTGGCTGCCCTGGTGGCTTCCAGATAGCCGTTTTTGTATGTGTTGGCGGGTGGGCGTCTCTCCTCTTCCATTCATTCTTATCCTTCCCTGTTGTCTACCTTCCCAGTGTCTGGGTGTTCGTTTTAGGGGAGGGTGGACAGTAGGGTCTTACTTTCTCTGTCTTCTGCCAGAGAAGGAGAAAGAAAGAAGGGAGAGGGAAGGAGAAGGGGAGGGAGGTCTGCAGTCTGCTAACTGTGAGGCCTTCTGTTTTGTGGGTGCTTCAGCCCCTCAGTCCTACCTCCTCTTGCTTCCAGGGATGGCTCCAGGGATGCTGGCACCTGAGGTGTGGCTGGATCTTTTGGGAGACAGGGGAGAAGGGTCTGGCTGGGGGCTCTTCATTCATGCTAGAGGAAGTGTTCTCAGACCCATCCTATCCTCAGATCCACAGGGGTGGGCGGGATGGACCAACCAGCCACGGCTGCTGGGCAGTTCTTTCCAGGATCCCGGGCCTGGGCTGAATCCATATGACAGTGGAGTTCTGAGAGGAGGGGCTGGGTGCGCGAGTGGCTGATGGTGACCCCTCTTTCCTTCCAGGCTCAGTCACTACCCAGGTCCAGCTGCTCCCTCCTGCTTGCCCTTGCCAGTGACACAGACACTCTGACAATGATACACGCGCTCGGTGGCACCCACCCAGACAGACACCTACACAGGCACACACACCTGCGTACACAATACACCTCCTGGCAGCATACCGCCCACACTCCCCACCCAGAGAGGCTGCCACCTCGTGCCTGCCTCCTTGAGACCTCCCTCAGGCACCTTGCTGTCATGTACACAACACACACACGGCCACTATGTGCCCCCAGAGCCCCCAGCGCAGCACTGCCAGCCCTCACCCTTAGATGCACACAGCCGCCATCCAACCACTCACCTCCCCAGGCTCACAGCCATCGCAGGCACACCTGTGCTTCTTCCTTGTACACCTTCAGTCCTTGCAACACACTCTCTCCTTCTAGACACCCCATCCCTCCCAGGTCTACACAGCACGTGTGCACACCCTCCCAGACACACCAGTCCCTGCCGCCCAGCAAGCTCATCCTGAAGTACCATGTGCATGTCTGTCTGGGTGCTGAACACTTTGCCCCAGGCCTTTGTGTGTGTGCACGTGTGTGTGCACACCAGCACGTTTGCTAACACACTTTATGCTATGGCTCACCCCCTAAACCTCTCTTCTACTTTCTCTCTCTCTCACTCACTTATCTTTGTACCTTCGGCCCAGGGCCTCCTACCCCTCCTGGCCACAACCACGACCCTTCCCAGTAGAGTCCAGCCTCCAGCTACACCTGGCTTCCCTGGGAGCCTTCCCATTTCTAAGTGGCCCCACCCCCCGCATCAATCCTCAGGCACAGGGGCCCCTACACCTGCCTGTGCACTGGAGACACTGTCCCTTCATTCGCAGCTCCCAAGCCCAGCCCCCACAGGGATGCCCTGATTGTGTGTCCTCACATGCCACCCACCTTGCTGCTCCATCTGTTGGTGCAGCTCCCTCCCCCTGCCCCTTCCACACTGACGGGCCTGTGGGCTCTCGGAGACTCATTCAACAAATAATCTGGTGCACACTTTCAGGGGTGCGTGTGGCACCTTGTTATTTATAAAGCTGCTTACCCACTGCCACCACCACTGTTTGGCATGGTGGGGTGAGGGTGAAGGTGGGACTCCGCTGTGCTCCTCAGTGAGCCTCAGTTTCCTCACCTGTGAAGTGGGACCCTCATCCCTACCTAGTAGGATGTTACGAGGACTCACTGAGAGGACAGTGATGGCAATGATAGTAGTAACAAGCATATTTATTGTGTACCTACTGTGTGCCTGGCCCTGTGCGAAGCACTCTGTAAACCTTACTTTGATGTATTTGTCAGGCACATAGAAGGTCCCCATAAATTTTAGCTATTTTTATTGTCATTATCATAACCTTCCCTGCACACACACACACACACACACACCTGTCATAGATACCTTTAGGAACATTTCCAGGCACCTCATGCTTACTCACAAGGCCGCCCCTGGAAGCCATCTGTCCCCCTCTGCATCACTGGGGTGCAACCACCCAGGCTGCTGTGCCCCAGCTGTGCACAGCATAGGTAAGCTTGGTGCTCATCCCTCCCACCACCTACCTCCATGCTCCCACGCACCTGTCCTCCGGCCCCCACTCCACCGAGTCATTCCATTGAGCCTCCGTCCCCAGCCCACCTGCTTCCCCAGCTCCATGAGGCAGCAGCAGCCTCGTCCTGTGCACCCCGAGCTACCAGCTTCTGGGCCCAGCCCGCTCCATGCTTCTCTCCATGACACAGAGAGCTGCTTGGGGACCCGCGGACATGCTCACTCATGCCCAGCCCACCCTGGCATGGGACTCTGACTTATCTTTAGACCTGTTTGTTCCTTCTCCTGCCCTCTGAGTCAGGGCAGTTGACCAGCAGAGTTGAGGAGGACACGAGGGATAGGGATTAGACAGAACCAAATCTGAATCCCAGCTCTGCCATTTATGATTTGTGGGACCTGGGGTGGGTCCCTGCTCCCCTTTGAGTATCTATTTCCTCATCTGTAAAAGGGGCAGTGATAATACTTGTCTTGCTTACTTTTCTCACCAAGCCTTGGTGAAGATCAAAGGAAACACTAGGCACTCAGTACTGCAAACTGTAAAAGGCCGAGATGAGAAGTTTTAAAAAAATCATTAATACGACACACTTTTTTTCACACATTAGTCTATGCCAGGCACTGTAGTAGGAGCTTTATGTATGTTAATTCTAATTTTGACAACATTGTTACTATCTCCATTTTATACATAAAGAAAGTGAAGCACAGAGAGGCTGAGTAACTTACCAAAGGTCACACAGCTAGATAGGGGTAGAGCTGGCATTTGAACCCTGGCTTCGGAGCCAGTGCCTCTAACCACTGTGCTGTCTTGTTTTTGCTGTGCTGAGGTTGTGGCTGGGTATGGAAAGGCATGGGGTCTTCCCTTTTTTCTGCCAGATCATCACGGCTGGAAGGAAGGGGAGGTAGGAACTGTTCACTGTCTGCTAATCTTGCCTGGAATTTCAGGGGGGAGAGGGGACCCTCCAAAAAACATTCTGCACCTGAAAAGGACCTCAGGGGTCAAGCAGTCTGCTGTCCTCTTCCATATGATTCAAGAGCTTCCCCCACGCTGAGCCTCTCTTGAGCAGCAGTCATCCGGTCTCACCTCGAACACCTTCACAGACGGGGAACTCACCACCCCCCGAGGCAGCCTACTCCACTGTTGGATGCTTTAGATTGCCAGCCAGCAAGTTTCTCTTTAGCCTGAGCCAGAATCTCCCCCCATAGCACGCACTTCTCCCACCTGTCCACGGGCTGCCTTCTGGGGCCACCAGAATGTGTGTAAACCCAGCTCTTCCTCCCTGGCGCCTGGAGGAGGCCCCTGCTGTCTCACTCCCAGCTGGCATGAGAGGATGCTGGCGTGAGGAGAGGAGAGCCAGAGGGAGGCCGGCATCCCCATGGCTGGAGGTGTGTGTATGGGCGTGTGTTTGTGTGTGTGGGCATTGACAGAGAGGGGGCTGTGTGGATGGGGGGAGAGGGCCCCTGGCCAGGGGCTCTGCTTGTGTGGGCATGGATCACCATTTGCATACTTGCCCCTGATGGTGTGGGGCTGAGGCCTTTGGTCAGGTTGGAGGGCCCGGGTCTAGGTCAGCAGGTGCAATGGGAAGTGTCTGGAAGGGAAGGCCAGTGACTTTGGTTCTAGTCTTGCTTTTCTGTGTGATCCCAGGCCAGCTCACTGCCCCTCCCTGGGACTCAGTTTCCACATCAGGAAAAAAAAGAGAAGACGAACCCCATGAGCTCTGAGGTCTCTGTCTCCCAGTCCCAGGAGTGGGCTTTAGAGTGGGGCACCTGAGAGAGCCGTGTCCCCTGTGAAGGCCAGATCAGAGGAGGGTGGGCTCTGAGCCCCAGACACAGGGGTAAAAGAAATGCCTTGGAGCCCTCACACCCTTTACCTGCACTGTGGCCTTTGGCAAGTGAATTCATCGTTCTAAGCTCGGCTTCCTGGTCTGTAAGGCTGAGTGACAAAACGACCTCCTAGAAGCTGAAGGACTAAGACAGCGCACATGGGGTCCAGCCTGGTGTCTAATGCAGACGGAGTCAAAAGCTTGCAGCCCAGAGGCTTCAGTGGCACTGGCCTTGCTGTGGGAAGATGAGGAGGAGGCTCTGGCCTAGGAGGACCCAGGAAGAGTTATCAGGAGAGGGTAATGTTGGGAAGAGGCAGCAGAAGTTCTGAGGGCAGCCTAGCCACCCCCTGCCCCACCCGCTCCAGCTCTGGGCACCAGTGGCCCAAGGCTGCTGAGTCTATCTGTGGGTGGGGGCAGGGTGGGAGGCACTAGGGAGCTGACTGGGTACAGAACCCCAGGATTACTCAGGAGGTCAGCTCCCCAGAGGTGTGGCGGCTCTGGGCCAGCAGTGGGTGGCAGTGTGCACTGCACTGATGTCAGTGAGCAGGCTGGTACCCCAGGGCCACCCTGGCAGTGTCCCTGCACTGGCAGTGGGCAATGGAAGAAGAAAAGTGGGCCTTGTGGGGGCAGTACTTGGACGCTGTGGGTGCAGGGCGGCTTCCTCTGCACTGCATAAACCTGGGGAGGAGCTGTTGCCTTGTACAACTCCAGGGGACACCGTTTACTTGACGTGGTCATGTGAGGCAATGACCCTGGCCTGTGGGGAGACCTCTGGAGAAAGGGTTGCTGCTGAGTTCCAGGAGCTCAGGAAGGATGGAGCATCCCAGGATAGCAGGAGCCCCCTGTGTTCTGGGAGAAGGGTGGGTTGGAGGCTGGGTCAGCAGCAGCCTGGGCCTGGGATGGGAGAGGCGCAGGGAGGGGAAAGGTGAGGGGAAGAGCAGCAAGTTTCCTGGACACTGGGTGGGGGAATGGAAAGGACCCAGGTGTCCGCTGGCTCACTCCTCCTGGGGCCATCTCTACCTGGCGAGCGTGAAGCTGCCCCAAGGGTCTGTGGATCCTGGGGGAGAGAGGACTCAGGGAGTGCTGGGGCTTCCTCCTGGTTAGCCCCGCAGTCCCTGTGCCCCTGGCAGCCTGGCTGGCCTCTGCTGCAGAGCTGTGGGCTGCGGGGAGAATGAGTAATGAGCCTTGAGGGGCCGCAGGCCCAGACCCTGCTTCCAACCCTCCCTGGAGGCACCACATAAGCCCGGCCTCTGCCCTTGAACCGGCTCACAGAAGCCTGCCTGCACGGCACCCCTCCCACTCTCCCTCCACACGGACCAGTAGAACCTCCACCTCCTGGACTCTCACCCCCTTCGCCCCCCTGCCCCTCCACCCAGATAACATTCCCTTTGGCTCTCAGGACCCAGGTGTCTGCCTTCCAGCCTCTGGCAGCCTCTCCACCATCTTTCACTCTATCTGTCCTCCCCCAGCTTCCTGCCCCTAGCTTTTCCCACAGAACCCGTCTGCCATCTCCCTAAAGGGTGGTGGATGTGACCACGGCAGGGGGACTGGGATGGGGGTGGGGCAGGCGAAACAATCCCTCCTGTTCTGAGCTTGGGGATGACTGGACAGCAGCACGAAATCCTTTTCCCTCCGCCAGCGGAAATCGATAGCTAATTAATTCCCTCCCCAAAATAGTGTCCGGAGGTGGGGGTGGGTGCTGGGAGAGCAGCAGACAGAGGCTAGGCCAGGCCAGACTGAGATGGAGACCCTAGCAGGGAGGGAGGGAGGGAGGCTGGTCACTCTTCTGGCCACAGAGCTGTCCCTTTGCTGAGGGTCTTTGGCTACCGCTTCTGGAAAAGTGGGAAAGCTTAGGCCTTTCCCTCCCCCTACGCCTGAGGAGCCCCCTTCCCTGCCCTGGGCTGGGGATGCTTGTGTGTGGGGGGTGGGTGAGGGCGTCAATCAGGCTGGGAGCAGGTGCTGCATTTAATTTGATTGGCTAATTAGCCCGCACATGTTAATTATCTCCATTACCCAATGAGGAGAGGCAGTGGCAAAGCTATATATAACCCGACAGTGTTTGTAAGGAGTGGGGGTTGCTTGCCTGGATCTCCTACCCACTGCCCGGGCAGAGGCAGTCCTTGGAGGGGTGTTGGGGCAGGACATTCAGGTCCCCATTGGAGCCTTGTAGGATTGGGAGGGCAGCAGTCAGGAGCTGGATGATGGCAGGACCCGAGGGCTGAGCTTTACTGGCCTCTTGGAGATGGCTCTCCGAACGCTCCCGACTACCTTCTGAGGCCTTTTCTGCCCCATCTTCCTCTGCACACGTGTCACTCTCCAGATGCCCCCTCACTATGGTTTTTTAGGGGGCCCCTCATTTCCTCCCACATAGCTCTTCGGCTCCTCGCTGCACCTCTGCAGTCTTCCCCTCCCGAAGTCAGCCCTCTCCTTATCTTCTGGTTCTCACCTCACTGAGCTACACCTGTGGCTGTCCTGTGCTTGTCTATTTCCTGGGGATGCTAGAGTTGAACAGACTTGGATCTGAGTCTCAGTTCCCCACTGACTGGCCGTGTGACCTTGGGCAAGTCCCCAGATCTCTTTACCTGGGTTTCCCCAGTGGTTAATGAGAATAATGGGACTTCTCAGAGTGATTAAGTAAAATGACATTTGTAAAAATGCCCAGCACCCAGGGCTCTGACAAATGCTGTTTGGATTTGGAATTTAATTTTCTCTGTCTTTTCTTTCATTTCTCCCCACTCGGCCACCTTTCTCCTCAATTACTCTTCCATCTCTGTCACTTTTCAGGCGCTTCCTCTCCTTCCTCTTTCGCTCCCCTCTTGCTTTAGTCTTTCCCTGTCTCTTCCTAAACTCTAGCCCCTCCCTGCTTCTCTCCCAGGCTTCTCCCCACCTCCTTCTCTCCCTCCCTCCCCAAAATAAAATCAATGCAATATTCAGGAGGGTTGTTGGATATAAATAATTACGACTTGGAGTTTAACGAGATGCAAATTCCCCTCCCCGGCGTGGGGTATAAATTGCTCTCTGACAGCCCGTTACAAGGGTAATCATTTCAGAAAGGCAATTTTATGCAAATGAGCCTGCCTGCCTCCTGGTGGCTCCCCCAATCTTGGGTGGGGGGTGGGCAGAGGGAACTGAGGGGTGAAGAGAGCCCAGGTAGTGGGGCCAGTCCTGAGGCTGAGCACCGAGAGCTGGAAGTTGAGGATGACAGACATTTAGCTTCAGAGAGGACCTGGGTTGGTAAGCAGTGAGGCTGGGGCCTGGGAAGGGGTGAGCGTGGTTTTGGGGGAACTGGAGACACAGAATTGGATGCCTGAGTCCCTGCTTGGATGGAGAGGGCTTGGGGCCTGGATATCTGGGTCCTGGCTGGCTTCTCTCCCTTGCCCCCTTCCCAGTCTGGTTACCCTGTGATACCATTGACGAATTGGCATTTAATTAATCCCAATGAATTATTTAGCAACTTCATTATCCAGTATCAAGAGCTGATGAGAGGAACAGTGGCTGGAGGTGGGAGCCAGGCAGAGGTTCGGCGGTTCAGAGAAGGGGCTGGGGTCATCAGGCGGAGGAGAGTTCCCAGGCCTCGCTCAAGGAGCTGGCCTTGGTCCTGACACTCGGGTCCTTTGAGAGGGTGAGGGCGCGGACTGATGGGTTGGGCTCCTACCGGGCTCGAACGTTGTCACCTGTCCCTGTCCACATCTCAAACCAATGCTGCCCCTAGTGCGTGCCATCTCTCCTAAGTGCTGGCCCCCGGAATCCGTGTCTCTTCCCTCCGGACCCTCTGAAGGTCAGGGCCTCTCTAAGTTCTGCAAGGAAACAGTCTGGTGCCTGCTGATATGAGTGGGGAGCCCGGCACCGACGGCCCCTCTTGTTGGAGCCCCTCATTAACCCTTTCCTCTCTGTTCTCCCGTAGGCATCCCTCCCCGCTCTTCCGTCGGAACCCGCGGCGGGGGAGGGGCGCCGCCGCCTCCGCCCGAGGGAAGCCGGCGCCTGGGCCTCTGCGCGCCTCGCCCCGCGGCCGGGCCTATGGCACTGTGAGCCGGCAAAGGAGCCCCGCTCGGCGCGGGGAGCGCCCGGCCCCCTCCCGCCCCATGCGCCCGCGGCTCTGAAGCCTGAGCGGGGGCCGGGGGCCGGGCGGGGCCGGGGCCGCCGGAGGCATGGCGCCCGGGAGCCGGTGGCGGCCGACACCGCCCTCGCCGCTGCTGCTGCTGCTGCTGCTGCTGGCGCTGGCGGCGCGCGCGGACGGCCTGGAGTTCGGCGGCGGCCCCGGGCAGTGGGCTCGCTACGCGCGCTGGGCGGGCGCGGCGAGCAGCGGCGAGCTCAGCTTCAGCCTGCGCACCAACGCCACGCGCGCGCTGCTGCTCTACCTGGACGACGGCGGCGACTGCGACTTCCTGGAGCTGCTGCTGGTGGACGGCCGCCTGCGGCTGCGCTTCACCCTTTCGTGCGCCGAGCCGGCCACGCTGCAGCTGGACACGCCGGTGGCCGACGACCGCTGGCACATGGTGCTGCTGACCCGCGACGCGCGCCGCACGGCGCTGGCGGTGGACGGCGAGGCCCGCGCTGCCGAGGTGCGCTCCAAGCGGCGCGAGATGCAGGTGGCCAGCGACCTGTTCGTGGGCGGCATCCCGCCCGACGTGCGCCTCTCGGCGCTCACGCTGAGCACTGTCAAGTACGAGCCGCCCTTCCGCGGCCTCTTGGCCAACCTGAAGCTGGGCGAGCGGCCCCCTGCGCTGCTGGGCAGCCAGGGCCTGCGCGGCGCCACCGCCGACCCGCTGTGCGCGCCCATGCGCAACCCCTGCGCCAACGGCGGCCTCTGCACCGTGCTGGCCCCCGGCGAAGTGGGCTGCGACTGCAGCCACACGGGCTTCGGCGGCAAGTTCTGCAGCGAAGGTGAGCCCTAGGGAGCGGCCGCCCGGTGCCTGGGCGCGGGGGTGAGGGCCTGGGGTGCTTCGTGGGGATCGGAGTCTGTGTGCGCTCCTGAGGCACGGGGGCTGGGCGCGAGGGCTTGTGAATGGGTGCGAGCGCGCCAGGGCTGCGGGGACGCGTGTCCGGGCGAGGGCGCGTGGGGTTGGCGGTGGGCGGGGCGAGCGGGCGTGGCCGGCGTGGGCGTGGTCGGCGTGAGTCCTGCGGCGACCTGTGGGAAGCCTGTGTGGTCAGGTTCTGAAGGGGCTGCTGAGGGTGGGGTGCATGAAGCCCCGTGGGCTTGGTGGGTGAGGGTCTGTGAGGCGCTCGTGAAGGCTTGTGGGTGGGGGTGTGCG